>NC_045702.1:5764365-6069204 GCF_009834535.1 Camelus ferus | reverse complement strand
GACCTGGTCACTAACAAGCTTTGGTAAACTAGCTAGTTATCTAACTTCCTGCCTGTGGGTAGAGTTACTCTGGCTCCCCTCTCCCCCACCACACCCACCTGGGCTTGTCTCTTCGCTGCCTCCTGCAGTCCCAGGATGCCTGGGCTTGTGGCCCTGACAGCTGGGCCTTGAAGAAGGTATGAGGGCAATAGCCAATTTCCTGATGTCCTGGTTAACGTCCCTCATCCTGGCCCCTTGGCTTTACTCCAACTATTCCCAGCCTGGGTGTCCAGATGCAGTGGAGGCAGCCCAGGGCTGTGAGGACCCCCTGAGGAGCCCAGAGGCAGGCATGGAGCCTGGCCAGCTTCGGGCTGAAGCCCAGGATGTGTGCCACCAGCTGCTGGACGGTCCATTCAGGGAATGCCATGCCCAGGTATGGGTCGGAATGGAGGTGGCATCAGACACTGCAGGGATGGGAAGGGGGAGTGCTGGGGAGGTGTCAGTGGGGCACCTGGTCCTGCCACTAAATTGCTCAGGGCTATCGGTCAAGGCACCCCCTCTCTGTCCTCGATTTTATCTCTGGGAAATGAGATGGCTCCTGTATATGCTCTCTAAGGTCCCTTTCAGAGTTCATCCCTTTGATTATAAACCAGGGTGTTTCCGAAGCTAGGGAAAGGAGGCGCTGGTGAGTATTGGAGAAGGCTGGCTGGCTGAGGGGCTGTCCTGTCTCCGCAGGTCCCCCCAGCTGAGTACCACGAGGCCTGCCTCTTTGCCTACTGTGCTGGGGCCCCAGCGGGCAGTGGGCGAGAGGAGCGGCTGGAGGCCGTGTGCGCCACCTTGGCCAGCTACGCCCAGGACTGTGCGGCGCGGCGCGTCCGCGTTCGCTGGAGGAAGCCCGGCTTCTGCGGTAGGGCTCCTGCCTGTCCCTCTCTGCACAGCTTCTAGCCTCCCCTCCCCGTGGAACTGGGAACTGATGGAGGCCCTCGTGTGGCTCCTGTTTCCACAGGGGTCCGCCACCCGCTGAGAGCCCTCTCTAGCGGGGGAGGGGAGGGGTGCCCCGGCCTCCCGGCTCTTCAGGGGCCGCGGGGTCTGGCTAGAGGAGAAAGCTTCTCGGGCCTCACAGCCACCCCTGTGCCCGCAGAGCGCCTGTGCCCGGGCGGCCAGCTGTACTCGGACTGCGCCTCGGCCTGCCCGCCCAGCTGTTCGGCAGTGGGCGAGGGAGGCGAGGTGTACTGCGGGGAACAGTGCGTGAGCGGCTGTGAGTGCCCGCCGGGCCTCTTCTGGGACGGCGCCCTGTGTGTGCCGGCCGCGCGCTGCCCCTGCTACCACCGACGCCGGCGCTATGACCCCGGCGACACCGTGCGCCAGCTGTGCAACCCGTGGTGGGTCTGCTGGCCTTGCTGGCCCTTTCGCTGGGGTTGGGGGCCACCTGGTCCCCTCTGATCCCTCCTTTATGCTATGTCCTCAACCTGCCTCCCTTCTAGGGCCTCCCTCACGAGTGACCTGTGGCCTCTTGTGGCATAATTGACGGCCCCTCTTAAAAACCGACTCGGTGACCTCCATTAGCTGACCTCCAGCCCTAACGGGGAGAAGGGAGCCGGGGGAGGGAGGGACCAGAGTGTTGCGGGGTGGGAGGGCGTGTCCAGCTCGGTCCCCGCCATGGGGCCGATCCAGAGCGCGACCTCACACCCCTTGCACCCACAGCGTGTGCCAGAACGGCCGCTGGCTCTGCGCGCAGGCGCCGTGCCCCGCCGAGTGCGCGGTGGGCGGGGACGGGCATTACCTCACCTTCGATGGGCGGAGCTTCTCCTTCCGCGGAAGCCCAGGTTGCCGCTCCAGCCTGGTGCAGGTGTGCAGAAGACCAACTCCGGGAGCGGGGCGCGTCTTGCCAGAGCAGGGGCCCTCGTAAGGATGCTGTGGGGGCAGAGGTGACTGTGAGGAAACCACTAAATGAATAAACAAAACAGACACATTCGTCCAAGGAAAAGCTGAGAGAGAACGGATTCTGGAGGAAAGATGGCAGCCGCAGACCTCCAAGCCTCCCTTTGGGTTCTCGCTTCCTCCTTAGCTTCCTGTGAAAGTCCCAATGTCATCGCCACCCCAGCTCAGGGCACAAAACAAAACCCATCCTTTCTCACAGACGGGACAGCTGGGCTTGTCACACGCTACTTCCTGATAAACAATCCCAGGGGAAATAAGGATTCTGCTTCCTCCCCAGCTCTCCTTCCCCCAATAAAGTTAGGTGGCTTCCCAAGTTCAGGCCACCTTCTTACACACATAGACACAAACAGGCGCTCAGATACGACACACTCATACGTGTGCTGATAGATTTAGCGCGTGCGTGTGCACGCACACAAACACACACACAGGAACATACATACCCACAGGGAGGAGAGAGAGGAGACATGTTGCCCGAACATGCACACACACACCTCCACATGCACACATTCACACATGCCAGCGTTTGGCAAGGGTTAAGTTCCTTACCTCACAAAGTCTGGCTGGCTGGGAGGTGGTCAGCACACATGCTGGATGGGAGCCGCTTCCAGGTGTGTGCTGTAGGTGTTCAGTAGGACAGGAGAAGGGGCAGAACAGTCCCTGTTCTTGGGGGTCTGCCCCACCCCCACCACATTTCTCACACTCTGCCCCAGGACTTTGCGAAGAAGCAGCTGTTGATCATCCTGGAGCACGGGGACTGCGAGTCTGGGAGCTGCCTCCATGCCATCTCTGTCTCCCTGGGGGACACCCGCATCCAGCTCAGAGACTCAGGTAGCCTCAGCTCTCAGAGTACCTACCTACCAGGCCTTCTGCTCCTGGCAACGCTCAAAAGTGTGGCTCAGGCCCCAGTGGCCTCCTGTCACCCCTCCTCTCCTTGCAGACTTGGACTCTGTCCAGCATCTTCCATCCACACTGCCCTATTTCTGAGCCCAAAATCTCCTCCCAGACTCCCATAACCAAACTCACTGCCTCAACTTCCCCTGAACTCTCTCATCTCTGAAACAGACATACAGTCCTGTGGAAATTTTCCAAGACATCTTCTGCCCTGTCCGTGGTGGGTTGGGTTGGGGGGAGTACAGTTCATATTGTTCTGAGGGATCCGAAAGGCCTTATGGCATAACCAGGCCAGGCAGGTCCCTCCCAGCTCTGGATCACCGGGGCCCCGTCCCTCCATCTCTCTTCCCCTGCGTCTGCTCCTGGCTGTGTCTGCCCAGCTCCTCCAGCATACTGACCCCAAAGACAAAGGCAAAGTGGGTGCTAAAAGTCTGATGGGGGGTGCTCAAGTGGGATGAGTGACCTCCTGGGGGTCACTCCAGTTCCCTTGGCTCAGGGTGGGCAGCCAACGGTGACCCAGGCCCTCCCACCTCCCACCCCAGGTCCTTCCTCTTCTCACAGCTCCATCCTGCAATGTGCCCTCCCTCCCCCTCATCAGCCCAGCCCAGCCCTTTAGGGGTGGCCCCCTCACTGGCCCCCGATTCCAGGAGCAGTACTGGTTGACGGGCAGGATGTGGTTTTGCCCTGGAGTGGTGCCCAGGGCCTCAGCATCTCCCGGGCCTCTTCCACCTTCCTGCTGCTGCGCTGGCCTGGGGCCCGTGTCCTCTGGGGAGTGTTCGATCCTGCAGCCTACATCACCCTGGACCCCCGCTATGCCCACCAGGTGTGTGGGGGATTTGGGTGAGTTGCTGGGTGAGGCCACAGTGGTCCTGGATTTGACTGTTTCATGTCCTGTGGCCCAGGTGCAGGGTCTGTGCGGCACCTTCACCTGGAACCAGCAGGATGACTTTCTGACAGCCTGCTGGTGACGTGGAGACCAGTATTGCTGCCTTTGCTAGCAAGTTCCAGGTGGCAGGCAAGGGAAGGTGCCCCTTGGAGGACAGCACCCCACTCTCCCCCTGCAGCACCCACTCTCAGCGCCACATTTTTGCAGAGGCTACTTGTGCCATCCTGCACGGCCCAGACTTCCAGGTAGCTGGGTTGGGGGCGCTCCTCCTGTTTGCACCTGTAGGATGCAATACCTGTCCTGCCCTCCTCCTAGGCTGCTGGGAGGGCCCTTCTCCCTGCCATGGTGGGGCTGCTGAGCACCGGGATGTGGCAGTGGGGACCAGAGAAGATAGGGAACCCATGGGGGAGGAGCTGACCCATTTCCTCATCTCCCTCCAAGGAGTGCCACGGGCTGGTGGAGAGGGAGCCGTTCCACTTGCGCTGCCTAGCGGCTGTGTGTGGCTGTGCCCCCGGCAGGGACTGCCTGTGTCCCGTGCTCGCTGCCTATGCTCGGCACTGTGCCCAGGAGGGTGCCCTGCTTTCCTGGAGAAACCAGATGCTCTGCCGTGAGTCTGCTCAGCTGGCAAGCCCCACCCCCAGGCTCCTTCTCCCAGCACTTTCTAGGAGCAGTTTAGTGAGATCCCAGATCTTTACAGCAGAGGAGGGTCCCCAGAAGGACCTTGGCAGTTTGCTGGGTTTGCCTCCTTTCAGAGACATGAGGGGCATGGCGTCCAGAGGGGTTGGCAGAGCAGCAGTGGCTATGCCTCTGACCTGCATGCATCTCTGTGCCCAGCTGTCCTGTGTCCTGGTGGCCAGGAGTACCAGGAGTGTGCCCCAGCATGTGGTCAGAACTGCGGGGAGCCGGAACACTGTGCGGAGCTAGGTGGCTGTGTGGCCGGTTGTAACTGCCCCTTGGGACTGCTATGGGACCCTGAGGGCCAGTGTGTGCCCCCCAGCTTGTGCTCTTGCCAACATGGGGCCCAACGCTATGCCCCTGGCAGTGCCACCCTGAAAGACTGCAACCGCTGGTGAGAGCAGAAACCTCTAGGGGGAGGCAAAGAGCTTGGGGCTGGGGAGATGAAGCTTAGAGGAAAGGGATGGGGAACGTAGCCCCGTGGGTTCCAGGCAGACAGTATGTACGTGGGATTACAGATCACTGATAACTTCCCCTCTGTGGTGGAGCACATTAGGACCTATAAAGCACTTTTTATGTTATTACCTCATTTAATCTTACTGAATTCTTAAAATAACTTGGTTAAGTAGGAAGTGGAAGAATTGTTCCCACTTTGAAAATGAGGAAACTGAGGCTCGAATAAGCTAAACGGCTTGCAGAATCAAGCAGCTTGTTAATGGTGAAGGACTAGAACCTAGATCTCTGAATTCCAGTTGAGGGTGGTCCAGAGGCATTTCCAAGGGTTAGGAAGTAAAGGCAAGTGAAGACCTATGGAGGCTGCGCCAGGGTCCAGGGCTTGGTGTGGGTGAGACTTCAGTGAAATCGCGTGCTGGGTATGGGGTTATTCAATATCTCTGCCCCTCCCTAGAGCCCAGACAATGGCCTCATTGGAGCTGGGGCAGGAAAGGGTGGTAGTGTCTACCCCAGGTATGGCTGGGTGCTGGGAGCAGCTCCACTTCCTGTGCTTGTAACACCCGGGGTTGGGAGTGAGATGCTCAGGTCTCCAGCATCAGAGCTGGGTTTTCCCTCAATGTTGGGGGCTCTGCACCCTTGGGATACTGAGGCTTTCCCAGGTCAGATCAGGGGCTTGGAAGTGAGTCCCCGTTTGGACCTGGCCCTTACCTCCCTCCCAACCTCCGGCAGTGTCTGCCAGGAGAGGGGCCTCTGGAATTGCACTGCTCATGGCTGTGCCCCTCCACGGGCATTCTGCCCTGGTGAGCTTGTCTATGCCCCCGGTGCCTGCCTCCTCACCTGTGACAGCGCTGGTGCCAACCGCTCCTGCCCCCCAGGCAGCGTGGGAGAATGTGTCTGTCCCCCAGGCACCGTGCTGCTGGTAAGTCCAGGAGGGGGCTGCGTGGGGCACTGAGGGGCCTGCCCTAACCAGCACACTGCCCTGCTCCCGGCTGTCTGAAACTGTTGGGAGGGGGTGGGCATCAGGCAGTCCTCCAAGGAGCCTCTCTGTTCCCGGCCTCTGCCCAGGACAAGCACTGTGTGCCTCCTGAGCTGTGTCCCTGCCGTCACAGTGGGCAGTGGTACCCACCCAATGCCACAATCCAGGAGGACTGCAACACTTGGTATGCCCAGCTCTGTGACTTAGTGACCCCTGGCGTGGGCTGGGGTGATGGATGGGGGTGTGACATCCAGACTGGCCTGCACAATGGGAGCCCCCAGTATCCCTCCAAGCTGAGGGTCTATCTAGAATTGCTTGGAATCTGGATCAGCTGGCACCCCCAGATACAGCTCCAAGTCCCTGTCTTTGTGACTCTGTTTCCCTCTTCCCACTGCCCACAGCGTGTGCCAGGGCCAGCAGTGGCACTGCACGGGCCAGCGGTGTGATGGACGGTGCCAGGCATCAGGTGCCCCTCACTATGTGACATTTGATGGGCTGGCCCTCACCTTCCCTGGGGCCTGCGAGTATCTGCTGGTGCAGGAGGCCAGTGGTCGGTTCACAGTCTCGGCCCAGAACCTGCCCTGCGGGGCCAGTGGCCTCACCTGCACCAAGGCGCTGACCGTGCGACTGCAGGGCACCGTTGTGCACATGCTCAGAGGTGGCTGCGACACTGAAGGGTGACATTGCCAGGGCAGGGCACCGTAGGTGGCAACACAGCTCCACATGGGTAGCAGAGGTCCTGGGCCCCCTGTGTCTCCCCACTGCTAGCCGTCAGTGCAGCGGGGCTGGTGCCCCTTCTCCTTGATTGAGAAACATAATTCTGGAAGGCTCCATGAAATTAAGGCCCAGAGATGTCTAATGACTTGCCCCAGGTCAGAGAGCTAGAGAAGCAAAGGAAGGGATGGAGGGGAGGCCGGGGGACCTCATGCGAATCTTGGAGCCCCTTTACCCCAGGGCTGAGCCTGAATGTCTCTCGTCCTCCACAGGCCGGGCAGTGACAGTGAATGGGGTGAGTGTAACGCCCCCCAGGGTCTACACGGGCCCCGGGCTGAGCCTGCGCCGAGCTGGCCTCTTCCTGCTGCTCACCACCCGCCTGGGCCTCACCCTGCTCTGGGATGGAGGTCAGCCCCCCACCCTTAGCCCTCTGACCCATGCCCCAAAGCTCCCCTTGAACTCTTCCTCCTCTGAACATGTGGTCGGAGTCTCCACATTATGTTTTCATAATTATGTTTTTCTTCATTATAAAAGTAATACCTCCTCAGCAAAGAAACATTTTAAAAATACCAAGTTTTAGAGAGAAAATATAAAAATAAATCTAACATCTCACTACTGGAACCCAAGCAGTTGGCGATTTAGAAGTAACTGTTACTGAGAAATTGAAGGAAATCAAAATAACCCCCCACACCCCTTGCGTGGGAGAAAGTCACCTGGTCAGCACAGCAGGGCTGCCCTCGGAGCCGCCAGCCACTGAGGCTTCTGAGGCTGGCGGTTGTCACAGTCCGTCCTGGAGTCCTGGAGTCCAGCCTGCTGGGGAATTTCCCTACCCACTGACCTGGGTTTGGTTAGGAAAGTAGGCTCCCATTTCTTGCCCTTAGCCCCTAGACGTAGGTCTTTTCTAGCACTGCCAATCATCCTCCCCAAAAGAGGGCGCCAGCGCCCCTAATGGGAGGAGGTGCCTCCGCAGGGTGGTCCTGCAAGCCCACATAATAGATGTCTTGGTCTTCTCTCCCCCAACCTCCCATCCCCCACCACTCCCCCGCCACGGAAGGCCTGTAGGGTCATTTCTCCACAATTCTGCCCCTTGCTGCCCTCCCTGTCCAGGCACTCGGGTCCTGGTGCAGCTGTCCCCCCAGTTCCGTGGCCAGGTGGCTGGGCTGTGTGGAGACTTTGATGGAGATGCCAGTAATGACCTCCGGAGCCGCCAGGGAGTCCTGGAGCCCACAGCTGAACTGGCTGCCCACTCCTGGCGCCTCAATCCTCTCTGCCCGGAGCCAGGGGACCTGCTGCACCCCTGCACCGTGAGGACGGGGAGGAAAGGGGGAAGGGAGGAGGAGGCAGCTGCAGAAACCTGGGAGGCTGGGTGCTGCGGAGGGGTCTGGCTGGTCCATGGTGCTCTGCCTGCAGGTGAACGCCCACCGGGCTGGCTGGGCCCGTGCCCGCTGCGGGGTGATGCTGCAGCCACTCTTTGCCCGGTGCCATGCGGAGGTGCCCCCACAGCGGCACTACGAGTGGTGTGTGTATGACACCTGCGGGTGAGAGGGGCAGGCCTGGGGACAGGGGTGGGCGTGGGTGCGTGGGGGTGGAGGGGGTGCTGGGGCTGAATGCTCCCTCCTGCAGCTGTGATTCAGGGGGTGACTGTGAGTGTCTCTGCTCGGCCATCGCCACCTACGCAGATGAGTGTGCCCGGCATGGAGTTCACGTGCGCTGGCGCAGCCAGGAACTCTGCCGTAAGTGTGCCCTGCCCTTGGTCCTTGATACCCAATCCTGCCACTCGCTTGGCTCCTTCGAGGATACTTCCCCTGGCCCAAGAGCCAGCCATTCATCCATTCAAGGGCAGATATGTATGGAGTGCTTACCGTGTGCCACTGTCCTAGATGAACCAAACACCCTGGCGTTGCTGCCCTGTGTGACTTGCATGTTGCAGATAGCCTTAGGAGGGGCTCAGCAAGCGTCTACAACCTCCCACCCCTGCCCCAGGCCCTCCATGGGTGTTACCTTGGGCTGGCTCACTTGCTACAGTTGCTTCCTGGTGCCCTTCATCTCAGTGACTCAAGCCTCTCATCTCTCCACCCAGCTCTGCAGTGTGAAGGGGGCCAGGTGTACGAGGCCTGTGGGCCCACGTGTCCCCCCTCCTGCCACGACCACAGTTCTGAGCCTGGGTGGCACTGCCAGGCCATTGCCTGTGTGGAGGGATGTTTCTGCCCTGAGGGGACTCTGCTGCACGGTGCGTAGGTTCAGAGTGGGCAGAGGGATGGGGCACTGGGATGGGGAAGGGGACACAAGGCCAGTGTGGCAGGGCTTTTGCCAGAGCCCTGCCTTCTGTGATCTCAGGTGGAGTCTGCTTGGAGCCGGCTTCCTGCCCCTGTGAGTTGGGGGACAGCTTCTTCCCACCAGGGACTGTGCTGCAGAAGGACTGTGGGAACTGGTGAGTGGGGACTCGGAAAAAGCCCGGCGCCCTGGGCTGGCTGAGCCCGGTGTTGCGGCTGACCTCAGAACCCTGTGTCCTCAGCACCTGCCAGGAAAGTCAGTGGCTCTGTGGGGATGATGGTGCCCACTGCGAGGCGCTGGTGCCTGGCTGTGCGGACGGAGAGGCCCCGTGCCAGGAGAGCGGGCACTGTGTGCCCTCGGGGTGGCTTTGTGACAACCAGGATGACTGTGGCGACGGCTCAGATGAGGAGGGTGAGTGTCCTGGCCGGCGTGCGGCCATGGCTGAGTGGTGGGTCAGTCCTCATACATGTAACTGAAGCCCATGTCTGAGGGCGGTTTCCTAAACTGCTGTTCCCCTTGCCAGCAAGTCAAGGGTGTTCTGGTGTTTCTGGGGACGGGGGCTTCTCTGGGAATCTTTGTCAGCGTCCTGAGCCCACCTGCTCTCCCCACACCAGGCTGTGCCACCCCAGGCTGCACGGAGGGACAGATGTCTTGTGGCTCTGGCCACTGCCTGCCCCTGGCCCTGCGCTGCGATGGGCAGGACGACTGTGAAGACGGGACGGATGAGCAGGGCTGCCCCTGCCCCCAGGGCTCGCTGGCCTGTGCTAATGGGCACTGCCTTACCCCCGCCCTGCTCTGTGATGGGCACCCCGATTGTCCAGATGCTGCCGATGAGGAGTCCTGTCTGGGTAGGTGTTCCCCGCCCTGGACTCCAGCCCACCAGGCACCCCTTCTCTGCTGGCCTCCCCTCCTTCACCAATTCAGGTTCCTGCTGAGAGGCAGATGCCTGCGGGTGTGTGAGTGAGGGCACCCTGCACAGTGAGGATGAGGGGCGGTGCCCCAGCAGCAGTGCCTTTCTCTGGCTCCAGGGCAAGTGAACTGTACCCCTCTGGAGGTGTCCTGTGTCGACGGTACCTGCGTGGGGGCCATCCAGCTGTGTGATGGAGTCTGGGACTGCCCTGATGGAGCGGACGAGGGGCCTGGGCACTGCCCCCTCCCCTCTCTGCCCACTCCCCCTGCTGGTACCTTGCCCGGCCTTTCTGTGTCCCAGGAGACTCTACCGACTTCCCTGGCCAGTGCCACCCCTGGTGAGTCTCCTGGACGAAAAGGGGCAAGAAAGCTGGTGTCTGGAGGCCTGGGAGGGAGGGGACAGCGTCTCAGAGGGAAGCCTTGGGGCAGGTGCTGGGGGTGGTGGCGGGAAGGACCAGAGCATAGACCTAGCCTCGTGGAGACACCGAAATAAAGGAAGTGAAGAACATTTTAGGGAGACTGAAAAAGCCCCAGCCTTATTCCCTGAAGTTCAAGTCCCCCTCTAAACTGAGAGGCGTCTAATAGGAATTCTTGGATGAGGGGAAAGCTTCTGGAAAACCAACAGGGCAGCCGAACGCGGGAGCGAGCTGGACTTGGGGAGGGGCGGAAGGTGGGGAGAGAGCAGGGCTCGGGAAGGGGGCGGGAAGGGTCTGGGAGAGGGGCGGACTCGGGGGCGGTGGAAGGGCCCGGCCACCCAGTCCGCCCCGCCGGGGCTCTAGCGTGGGTGCCCCCGCAGCGCCGCCCTGCGGCCCCTTGGACTTCGCGTGCGGCAGCGGCGAGTGCGCCCCGCGGGGCTGGCGCTGCGACCGCGAGGAGGACTGCGCCGACGGCAGCGACGAGCGCGGCTGCGGCTGGCCCTGCGCGCCGCACCTCGCGCCCTGCGCCCGCGGCCCGCACTGCGTGGCCCCCGCGCAGCTGTGCGACGGCGTCCCGCACTGCCCCGACGGCTCGGACGAGGACCCCGGCGCCTGCGGTGAGAGCCGGGTTCCCTCTCTTCCCACCCCGACCCGGCGGGCCTTCACCCCGGCGGCTCTGGCTGGCGCGCCGGCTGGAGTGACTTAGGTCTGGGGGCATCCGAGTCTGAGCGAGTTTTGTGCTCCTTGGATCTTTTCCATGAAACTCTTTTTGAAAACTTTTGCCCGCCCACCCAGCCCTGGGGAGAGAAGAAAGGGCTTTTGTCTTTGCCCACATTTGGGCAGGAGGGCTAGGAGGATGGGCAGTGAGCGACTGCGGTTTGGGGATGGGGGGAGTGGCTGTTTGGAGCCCCCCCCAGCTTCACCCCACCAGACCTGGGTGAAGTCAGCCCTTCGAGTCCTGGCCAAACGGGGTGGAGGGTAGGGAGGATGTCCACAGGCCCCAGTGGCCTGCCCCTCGGGGACCCCTCCCAGAGGGGTCTTGGAGACAGACTGGGTCCCTCTGGGCTCTGCCTCCTCTCCTGCTCCCCCCATGCCTTTGGCTGCGCTGCTCTCCTCTGCAGGGAGGGGGCGGGAGGGGCAGGAGGGGCAGGAGCCCAGCAGGACACTCTGCCCACTTCTGCGGGCTCCACCCAGCTGCCCACATGCGGCAGCCCCTTCCCTTGTGGTTTGGCTCCCCAGCTGTGCCTGAACCCTGAGCGGCTCTGCAACGGGATCTCCGACTGTCCCCAGGGCGAGGATGAGCTGGGCTGTGGTGGGCACATCATTCCCCCGATGGAGGCCAAGGCTGGCAGGGGCCCGGAAGATGGCAGTCCCTCCCACCTAGTTGTTTTCTCTCCTCTTCCCCTCAGAGGGGCTGCCAGCCCCAGGAGGCCCCAACAGGACAGGAGCTCCCTGCCCAGAATACACCTGCCCAGATGGCCTCTGCATCGATTTCCAGCTGGTGAGGGTGGGGAGCGGGGGTGGGGGGTTCTGGACGCAGAGCCATTGTGCCCGAAAAGTGAAAGGAACCCTTACCTCACCCCGTCCCCAGGTGTGCGACGGGCAGCCCCACTGTGAATTGGCGGGGGAGGCAGGGCCCTCCCCGGAAGAGCAGGGCTGTGGAACCTGGGGCCCTTGGAGCCCATGGGAGCCATGCAGCCAGACGTGTGGGCCTGGGGTTCAGGGCAGGAGCCGCCACTGCTCCCCTCCCAGTCTCCCGGTGCTGCAGCACTGCCCTGGCCCCGAGCACCAGACTCAGGCCTGCTTCCCTGCCGCCTGCCCAGGTGAGGGGCCTGGGGCACCCAGGAGGGCCAGTGGGGTGGGTGGAGCCTGGAGAGAGCAGGGGAGAGGGAGGCACTGGGTCCCAGCCCAGTCTCATGGTCCCCAGCACCGCCTGCCTGGCCCTTCCTCCTCACAGTGGATGGTGAATGGACCTCCTGGTCTCCCTGGTCCCCATGCTCGGAGCCATGCAGGGGCACCACGACCCGGCAGCGGCGGTGCCACCCACCCCAGAACGGGGGCCGGGCCTGCGCCATACTGCCCAGGGACCCTCACGGCACTCACCAGACCAGTGAGTGGAAGGGAGGAGGACATGGTGGAGGGAGCATGGAGGGGCTGCCTGCAGGGGACCCACCCTCCAGGACCTCCAGTTGGACTTTCTTTCAGGGCCCTGCTCTCAGGATGGCTGCCCCAATGTCACTTGCTCCGGGGAACTGGTGTTCCATCCTTGTGCCCCCTGCCCTTTGACTTGCGATGACATTTCTGGTCAGGCCGTGTGCCCCCGTGACCTGCCCTGCAGCAGCCCGGGTAAGGGGGCTCTGGACGTGGGGTATGGCGGGCCTGAGTGCTGCGGCCTGGCTTTCTGCAGAGAAGCCTCACCCTGGGCCTTCCCTAGGCTGCTGGTGCCCCACAGGCCAGGTGCTGAACCACGAGGGGCAGTGTGTGTGGCCCCGGCAGTGCCCCTGCCTGGTGGACGGCACGCGCTACTGGCCTGGACAGCGCATCAAGGCCGACTGCCAGCTCTGTATCTGCCAAGATGGGCAGCCCCGGCGCTGCCGGCCCCATCCAGACTGTGCAGGTGAGGCCTTGCCCTGGGCCTTTCCTGAGGGGGTCTCTGGTCTCCTCCCAGACCTCCCAGCTGGGCACCCACCCCTCCTCCACCCCTGACTCTTGGCCCTCTCTCAGTGAACTGTGGCTGGTCCTCCTGGTCCCCCTGGGCTGAGTGCCTGGGCCCCTGTGGGAGCCAGAGCATCCAGTGGTCCTTCCGGAGCCCCAATAACCCCCGCCTCTCTGGCAGAGGTCGCCAATGCCGGGGCATCCACCGCAAGGCCCGCAGGTACGTGCACCAACTGTCCCTCCCCACTAACATCCAGGGACCTACAGGGACCTTTGACCTCCCCTCCAGCTCCCACTCGGGAAGCCGGCTGTATGCCCTTATTCAAGGTGCTTCCATGAGCACCACGGACCCCAAATGAGGACTCCCCACTCTGTGCCCCTGTTAGTCTAAACACCAGGACTCACTCCCAGAACATCGTTGGGGACCCCTGGCCTTCTCCTGCATCAGTTCTGTGTCCTGTAGGTCCAAAAGGAGGATGTAGGGAGCCCACAAATCCAGGGGTGGGTGTGGGTCCTCTGGTTTGTACCCTGTGCCTCTAGAGGTACCTGGGGTGCAGCTCGTAGGGGGAGTAGCCATATCTGCCTGCCCAGCCCTGTGTGGGACCTGCTCCACTGGCCAGGGGTCCTGGCACAAATTGATTCCACATCCCTCTTTTGGGCCACTTGCAGTTTCTCGGGTTCAGGGGTGGAGTCAGGGTGACAGGGTAACCAAGTGTCCCCGTTGGCCCAAGACTTTGCAGGTTTTATCGCTGAAAGTCCCAAGTCCTGGGGAACCCCTCACTCCAGGGAAACTGGGATGGGTTGGTCGCCTAGGTGAGCCCACTCACTAGGCGAGGGGCGGACCTCCATCCCCAGGTGCCAGACAGCGCCGTGTGAGGGCTGTGAGCAGCATGGCCGGGTCCACAGTGCGGGGGAGCGCTGGCGCGGGGGCCCCTGCAGGGTCTGCCAGTGTCTGCACAACGGCACGGCACGATGCTCCCCCTACTGCCCACTGGGCAGCTGCCCCCAGGTGAGGGGGCGTGGGCGCCTGGGGGCAGGGCAGCAGGACTCGGTGTGTAGAGGCCAGGATTGTGGGTGGCTGGTGGAGTGGGTCAGAGGCAGACAGGTGGCCAGTTCAGCGTGTCTAGCCTGACTTTTGTGCCCACAGGACTGGGTTCTGGTGGAGGGGATGGGAGAGCCCTGTTGTGGCTGTGTCCTGCCTGGTGAGTGGGTCTGGGGCTGGCGGGGTAGCTCCAAGAGGAGGAGGGTGGGGAGGACTCAGAGCCAGAGGTGGCAGCACCGAGTCAGGGGGCATTGGCTACCCCAGCCTCAGGTCCTGGATGCCGGGAAGGAAGGGTAGAGGGCGGTGTGGGGGGCTTGTCTCTGCTCTCCTAAGGCTGGGCCTCAATCTCTGCCCGCCTCCTCTGTCCTTTTCGGGTTTTTGCCTCCCCCACGAGGTCACCTTTGAGGGCACTTTCTTCTCTTTCATTCTTCTGGGCTGGATCTGCTTCCTTCCCTGTTCCTCTAAGAGCAAACAAAACAAAGCTGGATTTTTCAAGAGCATCTTTGCTTGAAAACTCAGTTATAAATAAAACAGGAAATTAGAAAGGCTCAAAAATGGATACACTTTTGGGTCCAAACTCCATATCCTGAAAGGGCACTGACAGGTTGCTAAGGTTAGGAGAGGCCAGCACACACGGTTGTGCAGGTGGTTCACTGCACGAGTTATGTGGTGGCAAGTGTAGACCGTCTAGGCTGGAGGGCCGCTTGCATCAGAGGTGCCCTTTCCTAGTGCCCACCAAGGTGCCCTATTAGTGACAGCAGCCCGGGATTGGGAACTGCAGCTGCTTGGTCCTGGCCCTGAAGTGGCCTTGGACTGGCAGTTTTATTCTATGTTCTCGAAATATTCAGTGGAAGTGAAAACTCCCAACTCACACCAGGGGAAGGAGGATGGGCCTTTCTCAGCTTGGTGGGGAGGGGGCTATGCCCAGAGCTCCTAGGAATCACGGGAGAAAAAAAGGTGCTCCAAGAAGCAGAGAGAGGTCTGTGTGCTGGGCCAGGGGCTGGTGGGAGCCCGAGTCACTTCACACAGGAGAGAACAAGACGGTCCACCCCACGGCCACTCCTGCCCCCGCTCCAGCCCTCAGTCCCCAGATCGGACTCCCTCTGATCACCTACATTCTACCTCCCCCTGGAGGTAAGGGCCACGTGCTGTTGGCGGGCGGAGGGGGGTTACTGCCCAGGGGTTGTCCAACCAGGGAGGGGAAACCATATGCTTGGGATAGACCTCTTGCCTTCCACCGGGAAGGTGGTTATCCTAAAGATCTGGAAGTCACCCCAGCCTAAGTTTCCTCTCCAGCCCTGTCGTCCCTGGACTGGCCTTCCATCCCTGTTGACCCCGCAAGGTCAATTGTGTGAACTCTCTAGCGTGGGCCTTTCAAACCCCCAGCTCCCCTTGTGGCTTCCTAACTATGCCCTTAGCAGGCTCCTGCCACCCTCTGCCCTCCCCCCACTCCAGCCCCCTCTCTTCTGCACCCAGACCCCTGCTATTCTCCCCTGGAACTGACCCGACTCCCCGAGGGGAGCCTGCATGCTTCACCGCCGCAGCCGGATCACCCTGCCTGGGCTGCCCCGCCAAGGCCTCCCAGCGGGGGGCCCGGCCAGTGGATCCAGGGCCCTGTAGACGACGCTTACACTCAACAGCATACCCGGCCCCCCTACCTGCAGCTGGACCTGCTGCAGCCCCGGAACCTCACTGGTCAGTGGGGTGGGGGCAGGGCCTGGAGGAGGGGGCGGTGGTGGTGGGCTGGGGTGGTACTCCCTCCTTCAGTTCTGACCCCTGCCTCTCCCCCAGGCATCGTAGTGCAGGGGCCTGGGTCCTCAGACCTGCTCCAGTTCAGCAGTGATGGTCTACACTGGCACAACTATCGTGACCTCCTGCCTGGAACTCAGCCCCCACCCAAGGTATCGCCCACCTGGATTCCCTGGGCCATGAGCCATCATGCCATTTTGTGAGGCTCATAGTCTTTGTCCCTAAGGGGGCTGCTAGTTCCCTGATGGACATTCCTTGCATTAGAGGCTTATCCAACACCTGTTAGTAGCAGGGACAGTGCTCTGTGGAGCAGAGGGACCACTGTCCAAGTGGCATCAGAAGCAACAGAAGTGGCTCAGATGCTGGGCAGGGCGGGTGTGCGCTCTGTTATGTAGGGAGGGGGTTGGGGTGACGTCAAGTTCACTGAGGACCTCGGTGCCTGTGGGGAGCAGCCTGGGCACAGCCCTGCGCTGGTGGAATTTGCTTCCTCCCCAGGGAGACCAGCTTCCTGGAGCAGGGGCAATCAGTCCACACCAGGTGTTTACTCTTAAATACTGAGGGAGTGGGGGAGGTGGGGTATAGCTCAAGTGGTAGAGCGCACGCTAGCATGCAGGGGTTCAATCCCCAGTACCTCCTCTAAAAAATAAATAAATAAACCTAATGACCTTCCCCTCCAAAAATAAATACTTGGGGAGCCCCTGCTGTGTCTGGACACTGGCCTGGCCCTGGGGACACATCAGTGGGCACCCTGCCCTTGGGGAACTGGGACCAGAGCCCCTCAGCCAGATGGCTTATGCCAGGAGAGCATGCGCTCTGGAAAGGCTGGGGGATGGGCAGGCGGGGCACTGGGCAGGGTCAGGTGGCAGCCTGAGCAGAAGGCTGGCTCGAGTCTCCGTGAGCAGCTCTCCCCCCAACCCTGTGCCCACAGCTTTTCCCTGGAAACTGGGATGAAATGGCTCCCACAGTGTGGACGTTTGGCCAGATGGTGCAAGCTCAGCACATCCGGGTGTGGCCCCCAGAGGTCCATCATGGTGCTGCCCCTCTTCGTGATACCAACCACAGCGTCCCCCTGAGGGTGGTGCTGCTGGGCTGCGAGTCAGGTACAGGCTGGGCTGGGGAACGGAGGGGCGGGGGCGGGAAGGAGGGGCAGGCAGGAGCCCTCAGCCATAACTCCCACATGTATTCCCACTGGCAGCGCCCCCGTGTCCAGGGGTTGGGCACCGCTGTGCCAGTGGTGAGTGTACCCCAAAGGGGGCCCCATGTGATGGGGTGGAAGACTGCGAGGATGGCTCCGACGAGGAGGGCTGTGTGCCCCAGCCTGGCACTGGCAGGTATGGGGTGCCCTGAGGCCCAGCTTGGCCTTGAGGGAGGCGCCGTGTACCGCCTTCACCCCTAGAGTGCCCCGGGGCCCTGTGTGCTGAGTTGCTGCAGCTGGGCGCCTTCAGAGGCCCCTTTCCACCATAGGATGCTAGGATTCTATGCCGTTTTCCTAGAGTCTGGAGATGAGTGGTTCTCAAAGTGTGTTCCCTGGGCCAGGAGTATGAGCATCACCTGGAACTTGGTGACAGTGCAGATTCTCAGGCCCCAGCCCAGACAGAGGCAGACGCTCTGGGGGTGGGGCCCAGCTTTCTGGTTTACAAAGCTTCCAGGGGATTCTAAGTTTTAAAACCACTATGGAGGGCATCCCTGCAGGCAGTGGCCTCTTAAGAACCCCGCCCCAGCCCTGCCTCAGGCCCACCCAAGAGCACACTGAGCCCCTGCTGGGCTGGGGGCTCTGCAGCTGCGAGAGCCCCTGGAGCCCCCGGGTTATTTTTCTTCTCAGAGTCCAGTCCACAGCCAGGACCCTGGTCCCCTCCTCCACCCAGCCTGCACAGCTGCCCCCCCAGCCCAGGGAGGTGAGTGGGGAAAAGCGGGCCCAGCAGGAGGGGTGCGGGGCCCCTGCTCCCCGTGGTCCTCCTCCCTCTCTCCATGTGACGGGCCAGCGCTGCCTCCCTGTGTGTGGGGCTGCTTTCTCCATCAGGCCTTCAGCCCTGAGCCTCCTGGGGACCAGCCTGGTGCTGGGCTGGGGCTGGGGGCCAAAGGGATGGCCAGAGGTGCGGGGAAGCACAAGGCAGATGCCTGGCCTGGGGGTATTTGGGAGACAGGAGGGGCCTGCACCCCCAGAAGAGAGGTTTTGGCTGCAGATCAGGCCCCAGTGCTCAGAGCCACCCTAAGCCTGGGGTCCCCAGAGGCTTCCTGGATGAGACTTGAAGGACGGGGGAGAAGGAGCATCTGTAACACAGAGATGAGGGGTGGGCACTCCCCCACCGGAGAACAGCCTGGTCAGGAACCCAGAGGGGAGGGTGACCACACACTTAGGCACAGGGGTGGGTGTTGGGCGGGGGAGGCCACAGGGGTTTGGGGTACAAGAGCCAAAGTGGATCCCCTTGGGGAGCAGTGAGAACAGCCCCTAAGCCCCCGGCACCCAGGGTGCTGAGTCCCAGGGTGCTGCAGAGGAGTCAGGCTTCTCACCCCAGCTCTGCCCTGCACTGCGGGAACGAGAGGGAGTGAGAGGGCGATGCCTGGACCCCAGGCGGAGCTGCCCTCAGGGTCCCGGCTGCACAGCTGAGCCCTCTCCCTCTGCAGGGTCTGGCAGAGCCCGAGGCTGAGCGCTGGCGTCCCGGGCTGGGGTTGCCCACGCCCTCTACAGGTACGTGCCCAAACTCCAGGCCTCGTTCCCAGACCCCCAGCCCTCCTGGTCTTTCAGAGCAAGGGGCTGTTACATCTCCAGAGTTCAGTCTTCCGACTCTCCTCGTCCACTGACTGAGCAGGGTCAACTTGCCTCCCCCAGACCCCTGGCCAGGAGGGGGCTCCCCTGGGCTGTGGGATGCTGCCTGGCCCCACCTGCACTCCCTCTCTCACCCATTCACAGAACCAAGCACCCCTTTATGAAGTGCTTCCTGGCAGCAAATGTCTCTAAATTGGCACAGGGAAGCCAAAGTCACCGAGTTAGCATGTCCCTAAATAGGACGAGGAAAGGGGCTCCCTGTGGCTGTGTGCCAGCTGCCCCCTCCTGCCTGGTCCTTCACCCACACATAAGCCCCAGGAGAGCTGTCTTCAGAGAGAGGCGGCCGGCAAGGGCTGTCAGGGCAGCCACATGTGTCCTGGGTCTGGCCTTCTCCCTTGGGACGTGTTGGGCCTGTCCACCACCTGCCCAGCCACGGTTTCCCCTCTGTGAGACTAAGAGTGCTTATAGACGACCCGTATGGTCCCTTCCCACGAGTACTCAGGAGCCTGGTTAGCCTGGGTTTCTGTGTCTTTTGTGAAAAGCAGATGAAGCAACTTGTATCAAGCAGTTTGTAACATGCAGACTCACTTGACGAATCCTAATGTCGTTCTAAGGCTGATTCTAGAGAAAAGACTGTCTTTTCAATATGAGTCTCTCGTCAGAAAATGAGAAGCTCAACCCCCTTTTCACTGTGGTTGCCAGGAAGCTCACAACCGATTTCTCTGTGCAGCTGTAGCAATAGGCTTCTCCTGCATCTCTGGTAGTGCTCCCTCCTTCTGCTGCTGTTTAAATGTCCTCTGTTCTTTTTCTCCCTTAATGGTTTAGTTTTTGGTGAGTTTCACTTGGAAGGTGCCGTGTGTGTCTTCGTGAGAGTAGAGTACAAATCTCACTCAAAACTAAGCGTTTTTTCCACTTTCAGTTAAAACCCTTCTTGTGCTCCTGAGACGACTGGGTCCCATTTCCTTTTTGATCTGAAGCCCCTTGGAAGGTGGGGTGTAGGCTGTCTTCACCCTGCACCACCCCAAAGCCTGGGAAGCCCTCCTGAGGTTCCATACTGACCTTATTTCAGGGAAGGGGAGCTGATGGGGCTCACCCCTCTCCCTCCTGCACCTGCAGGGAAGGGGCCACTGAGTCCTGTGTCCACACCTCGCCCAAGTCCTGGGGAATCCGTGGAGACCGTGATCGCCACCCCCACAGTCCCAGCCTGAGGCCAAGGCCCTGAGACCAGAGATGGCAGCCGTGACAGTGCTCCCCCAACACCCAACGACGCCTGTGGCCCCTGCTGGTAAGATTCCATGGCCTTCTGCCTGTGTGCCCCGACAACTTCCTTACAGGGGGACAGAGTCCCTGGGAGGTTGCCTGGAGGTCAGGGACTTGGTAGGACCAGGCGTAGGACCCAAGTCTCCTGAACAGAGTTCACTACTTTTCCTAGTATCCCAAGAGAGGCAGGAAGCACACCACACATCAGGAGGGATGTTGGGGGCTGCTGGGAGGTGACTGAAGGAAGGAGGACGGGGGCGCTGGTGACCATCAGCTGGCTGCGGTGGTGCCCACAGGACAGAACATCACCCTGGGGCCCTTCCCACCCGTGCGGTGCAGCCCAGGCCAGGTCCCCTGCGAGGTGCTGGGCTGCATGGAGCAGGAGCAGCTGTGTGATGGGAAAGAGGACTGTCTGGATGGCTCCGATGAGAGGCTCTGCGGTGAGCCTGGGGCTCTGCAGGGCACCCTGCAGGGTCTGGTGTCACATAAGTGGTAATGGCAAGTGGGCTTTAGGTTTGGGGAAGGCCCTGTCCCCCATTTCTAGCATCTATGAGAAGAGCGGCTTGAGGCAGCAGGGAGTGGAAAGACACCGAGTGCATAAAAACCACCAGGAATATGTGTGTCTTTGGGGATGATGGAGGGTGGGGGGAATAGGTCTTGGGCCCCAACCTATTTTATAAAACCTCTCTGACCTTTGAGGATGCTCATCTCTCTATCCATTAATCCATCCATCCATTATCCATCCAGCATCCATCCACCCCCTCTGCCCATCTACCCATCATCCATCCATCCATCAAAAGTAGATTCGCGATGCTCAAAGCCTAGTTTCCAGTCAAGAGAAGAGAGGTCAAGTGTTAGCCAGTCACAGGAAGGGGCACCCCTGGGGTACCCCTTCAGGAAGGGATACTTGGGGGAGTGAACTGTTCTTCTAGATCCTCTGGCCTCTGGACACTCCAAGAGCTGTTTGCAGAGAGACTATGTGAGACCGTGTGTAGACCAAAGACCCCTTGATCTCATCCACACATAGCAGAGGGAAGCCTGCACTGGGTGTGGGTGGCATCAAGCAGGGCAGGGAGGCCGGAGCCATGGTCAGCTTGGCCTGAGACTAAAGGGGCTCAGTTAATCATCCAGCCAGAATCACTTGAGTGGCTCCCTTCCCCCCACTCCTGCCCCCAGCACGGGCAGCGAGCACTGCGCCCTTCGCGGTGCCCACCACGGCCCTGCCTGGGCTGCCGGCCTCCAGAGCGCTCTGCTCCCCGAGCCAGCTTAGCTGCGGCAGTGGCGAGTGCCTGCCGGCCGAGCAGCGCTGTGACCTGCAGCACGACTGCCAGGACGGCTCCGATGAGGATGGCTGTGGTATGTGCTGGTCCGGGGCGGGGGCACCCCGAGCGCCGGCTCCCACGTGAGCCACCTCTGAGCCCGGCCCACCCGTCCCTGCAGTGGACTGTGGGCTGGCACCCTGGTCTGGCTGGAGCGGCTGCAGCCATACCTGTGGCCTCGGCCTCGCCTTCCAGCGCCGGGAGCTGCTGCGGCCTCCCCTGCCCGGGGGCAGCTGCCCGCCTGACCGGCTCCGCAGCCAGCCCTGCTTTGTGCAGGCCTGTCCAGGTAACAGGCACCCCCTCCCAGGTCTCCCAGCCTCCCAGGCGCGACACCCTCACTGGAAAATGCCCTTGCTCTCCTTTGGGACCTCTATCCAAGCTCCGGGACTCTAGTAGGACAGCCCCCTTCTGATGTCACAGCCTCGCGCCTCCAGGGGACTTGTCTGAAGCCTGCTCCCCCCGACCCCCACGTCCCCGTCCTGCCCTCTTCCTGCCTGAGTGTGGGGCTGGAGCAGCGGCCAGCCCCGCCTCAGAGTGAGGGTATAAACACGCTGTGCCACTGGTCCCGGGCTCCGAGCCCAAGGCCCTGTGGATCCAAGGGGGTGGCCCCCACCTGCCACTGCCTTCCGTCCACGGTTTCCCACCTGGAGTTGGTTTCTTCAGCCCCACATCTGGCCTTCTAATGCCGCTTCTATCTGCTGCCACCAGGGGGCGCCCTGCCCTGGGATTCCTGCCGTCCCAGACCCTTTCCAGGGACCAGAGCCTTTATCCCTAGAGACCTTTCCTCAAGTCACCCCCACCTAGGGGAGATTTACTAGGACAGGAGGGGAAGCTATGGAGTCCCCAGGGCGCTGCTCTAAGCCACCCCGCTGGCTGCTGCCGAGGCTCCTCTCTGCCCCTCAGCCCTGCTCTCTCAAGCACGGTCGGCCCCTCCTTGGGCTCACCTGGTCCCCCTCCGTTCCTCCTTCTCCTGCAGTGGCTGGGGCGTGGGCTGTGTGGGAGGCCTGGGGTCCCTGTAGCGTCTCTTGTGGGGGTGGCCATCGGAGTCGCCGGAGGAGCTGTGTGGACCCTCCGCCCAAGAATGGTGGTGCGCCCTGCCCTGGGGCCTCCCAAGAGAGGGCACCTTGCGGCTTGCAGCCCTGCGCAGGTGGTACAGGTAAGGAGGGCTGGGCTGGGGCAGGGGCATCTGAGGGGGGAGCCCCATGGGGGTGGGGCCATTAGGAGGGTCACTGTGCCTCCTGGTGCCCACCCTACCTGGTGCCCATCTCCCACCAGACTGTGGGCTGGGCCGCGTGCATGTTAGTGCTGAGCTGTGCCAGAAGGGGCTGGTGCCCCCGTGCCCACCCTCCTGCCTGGATCCCGAGGCCAACAGAAGCTGCAGCGGACACTGTCTGGAGGGTGAGGCAGACCCAGCCAGCAGGGGTGCCGCAGGCAGAGCCCTCAGGGGAATGTGGGGCATCCCCACAGGCCCACCAGCCCTCAGTCTCCACCTCCCCTCCTCGCTGCCCCCCACACTTGGGACTGAGTGCCCTCCCCCTACTCCAGGATGCCGCTGCCCTCCTGGGCTCGTCCTCCAGGACGCCCGCTGCCTGCCCCTCTCCGAGTGCCCCTGCCTCGTGGGTGAAGAGCTGCAGCAGCCGGGGGTGCCCTTCACCCTGGACAACTGCAGCCGATGGTGAGGGCGTCTGCCGGGTGGGGAGGGCCTGGGTCAGGGCACGGCCCCCTCCACTCCCCAGTCCTGACCTCCTCGGCCCCTTTCCCCTCTGCAGCGTGTGTGAGAAGGGGGCTCTTCTGTGTGAACCAGGCGGCTGCCCCGTGCCCTGCGGCTGGTCAGCCTGGTCCTCCTGGGGTCCCTGCGACCGCTCCTGTGGCTCTGGCATGAGGGCCAGGTTCAGGTGTGCAGGACAGAGCCGGCAAGGGAGAGAAAGGGAAACGGGAGAAGGAAGGGAAGGGGTGTGGAGGGGCGAGAGCCCAGGGGCCTGCAGGGGGGAGGGTGGTGGTTGGAGGAGGCAGAAGGCAGGGGCGAGGGGCAGGGAGGGAAGGGCAGGTCCCAGGCTGCCTCTATCCTCAGGTCTCCCTCCAACCCTCCGGCCGCTTTCGGGGGTGCCCCTTGTGAAGGTGAAAGGCAGGAGCTGCAGACCTGCCACTCGGAGTGCAGGGCAGGTACGAACGTCAGGCGTAGGGATGTAGGAACCCACCGTCTCTCCTGGGGCCCGTCTCCAGCCTCCAGATCCCGGCCCTCAGAACACGGAGGGACCCAGCCTGAGGGACACTCTGCCTGGGGGTCAGGGAAGCCGCCCCATCCAAAAGGCAGCCCTGGAGCTGACCTTGATCGGTGGCACTTTGGCGGGGAGGAGGTGAAGGCCGGGGCCCAGGGGCAGGCTGGTGTGGGGGGTGCAGGGAGTCTGAGAGCTGGTCGTGGGCATGAGGCTGGCCCCGCTGGCCTCTTGGAGGCCAGGACTGTTGCCCTCTTTCCACTGCTGGGGGCCCCAGGGCAACAGGGCAGGGGGAGAAGGAGATTTGGGGTGCAGGTGTGGGTCCAGGGGGCCTGGGTCAGGCTCTGGCAGCAGGAGAAGTGGGGGGGGGCTGGTGGAGAATGACAGCCACGTGTCTGAGGGGACTCAGGGTTTCTGCATCGAAGCTGAATGAAGGACAATTGTTTAGAAGGTTCTGGAAGTTTTGATCTGGGAGAAAATATGCATATGGGTAGTGGACATGTGGAGACGCCAGCCGGGCCACATGTCGAGGAGCCAGGTTCAGCGGGAGGTTCCACTCTGACAGTGAGACCGGGGCCAACAGTGGGGGTCCTCGAGGGGCAGAGTCCGCGCCTGTCCTTGTGAGCCCTTCCCTCACCCCAGAGCCTCTCAGCCCTGCCCCAGGTCCCCTGAGCCTCCCCAGCTCTGCAGGGTCCCTGTGCAGTGTCCTGCCCTTTTCCCTGCAGAGGCCCTGGGCTGGACGCCCTGGGAACCCTGGTCTGCCTGCTCCCAAAGCTGCCTGGTCCCTGGAGGGGGCCCGGGCTGGCGCAGCCGTTCCCGGCTCTGCCCCAGCCCCAGGGACACATCCTGCCCAGGGGAGTCCACCCAGGAGGAGCCCTGCAGCCTCCCCGTGTGCCCAGGTACGGTCCCCTCCGCCCCTGCTGTGGCCTGGGCCCCGGGGTGGGGTGAGGAGTGGATGCCGAGGCTCTCAATACCTGGGTCAGGGTGGCCAGCCTGAGATTAACAGGGTGGGCCTGGCCTGAAGGAGTGTCGGGGCAGCCCTGGAGGTGTGGATGTCAGTGGGGCTGAAGCTACAGTTAAGACCCTGATCCCTCCCACACTCAGCCTGGCTGGCTTTGCTGTGTCCCTGACGGTTGGCTCTCCTGGACAGTGCCGAGCCTCTGGGCTCCATGGGCCGCCTGGTCCTCCTGCTCAGCCCCCTGTGATGGAGGCATCCAGACACGTGGGCGCAGCTGTTCTGCCTCGGCTCCTGGGGACCCTGGGTGCCAAGGACCCCACAGCCAGACCAGGGACTGCAACACACAGCCCTGCACAGGTGCCAAGTCCCCGCACATTCTCCCACTGGCCACGTCCAGCCAACACTTGGGGGTTAACCTTTTCCTGCTTACCTTAGCATGGCACTGACTGACCTCTGCCTCCATGCCTTGAACTAAGAGAGAGTTTTCTGGATTCCCTGTGTCTCCTCCAGCTGCCACCCGCTGGGGACTGGGCACCAGTTGTGCCCTGAGGGAGGGGGCTTCCTCTGGCTTCTCAGTGCTGATGACCTCCCAGCTGCCACCCTGTCACCTGCATGCAGGTTCCCTCCCACCCCTCCATCTCCCTGCCCTTCCCGCCTGTCCCTGCTGAGACTGGCTCTGTCTTCCTGTCCAGCCCAGTGCCCAGGGGACATGGTGTTCCGCTCAGCAGAGCAGTGCCACCAGGAGGGGGGCCCGTGCCCTCAGCTGTGTCTGGCACAGGGCCCTGGGGTGGAGTGCACCAGCTTCTGCACCCCTGGCTGCTCCTGCCCCCCTGGCCTCTTCCTGCACAACACCAGCTGCCTGCCCCTCAGTCAGTGCCCCTGCCAGCTGCATGGGCAGCTCTATGCACCAGGAGCAGTGACCCAGCTGGACTCCTGCAACAACTGGTAGGCACCAGCATTGGGAAGCCGGGGGGAGCATAGGCGAGGAGCTCCAGAGGTGGGCAGGCGTGGCCTCTCATGCACCGGGAGGTTCGTCATGCCTACGTGGTGCGGGGCCCGGGCCCTGAGAATGTTGAAGTGGACAAGGTTCTGCCCAGCCTGGAGGGGTGGGCGACTGTAAGGACTCTTTGTCAAAAGAGTCATGGGGAGACTGAGGCTCAGCTGGGTGAGGCGATTTATGATGGAACTAGAACCTGGTGGGAGGCTTCTATGTTGACCTTCCAGTTACTTCTGTTTCTCTTCCTGAGAGAAATTCACTTGAAATCTGCTCAGAAACCTTGAAGCATCCAACACTCAAAGCTGAAACCAGACCTGACCGCCAGAGAGCGCACTAACCCCGTTCCTTTTTTTTCCCCCCTTTCATTATGTTTCCTTTCAGTTCATTTTCTTTTTCCTTTTTATTTTCTGTTCCCTGGCCCTCCCTCAATTCCCTCCTTCATTCTTCCTCTCCCCTCACCTCTTTTTCTTTTGCTTTTTCCCTTAGATTCTTTTTCTGGGACACCCACGTATTTGACAAATGGGCTTTAAAATATTGGAGAAAAGCAAAAGGGAGGAGAAGGTTTAAAATACCCAGCTAGTGTCAGCTCCTTCAGAATACACCGTATCTGGCCCTGAAGAGTCACTCAGAGTTATTTCTACACAGTGTTGAATACATACAAATGGAATAAAAAATATAAAAAGGCAACTCCTTGATAAAAACCACAGGGCAAAGGGCAGTGCAGTGCCTGGGGGTGTCAGGGAGCCCACGGCGGGTGGAATTGTGAGGAACGGACTGGAGGAGAACCCTTGGTTACTCTTGAACTTCATATGGGACACAAGGCAACTTGCTTTGCTTCCCAGACCCTCGGGTTTCCCTTCTGTGTGGTGGACACGGTGGTCCTGGCCGCTTCTCCCTGGGGACAGGTACCCAGTGCTCCAAGGGGCAGGGGCTGGTCCTGGCCTCACTGGGCCCTCTCTCTGCAGCACCTGTACCTCTGGTGAGATGGTGTGCACCTCGGAGCCCTGCCCAGGTACCCCCACGCTCAGGGCCCAGGAGTCGGCAGTGGTGGGTTCTCAGAGGCCAGAGGGGATGCTGGCCCCTTCAGTAATCAAGCCTGGTGGTGTCGGGGTGCCCCAGGGATGACCTGACCTGGTTTCACACATCCTGTGCCTCTCTCCTGGCGCCCGCCCTGGCAGTGGCCTGCGGCTGGAGCCCATGGACCCCGTGGAGTCTCTGCAGCCGCAGCTGCAACGTGGGTGTTCGGCGGCGCTTCCGGGCGGGCACTGCGCCCCCTGCTGCCTTCGGGGGCGCTGCGTGCCAGGGCCCCAGCATGGAGGCTGAATTCTGCAGTCTGAGGCCGTGTCGAGGTGAGAGTTGGGACCGAGGTCCTCAAACCCTCCAGAGAGGAGCCAGGAACACTCCTCGTCACTCCCATCCAGACCCAGGAGAGGTGCAAGGGCCTTCCCCGGGGGATGCCATGAAGCTGTGGTCCCCAGAGAGCCCTAAGACGGGTCCTCCCTGGGGTCAGCCCTGTTCCAGGTCCTCCCGAGGAGGTGCGATGTGATGCCGTAGGTGTCTGGGGTCCAGGAGGAAGAGTAACTGGGTGTCTGGGTGTGGGAGACAGGGCCTGGGTGTCACCCACAGGTCCTGGGGAGGAGTGGGGCCCCTGGTCTCTGTGCTCTGTGCCCTGTGGCGGTGGCTACCGGAATCGCACCCGAGGGAGTGGCCGGAACAGCCCCGTGGACTTCTCCACCTGTGGCCTGCAGCCCTGTGCAGGTGAGGGCATCCATTTTCTCCTCCACGCCCCGCCCTCACTTCTCATCCCCACACCACCCAGGGCTCCATCACCCCCTCCCTGTCACCCCAGGGACCCCTCTCCCTGAGCTCCTGTGCAGCCCCTGACCTCCCTGGCCACACCCAGAGCCGATATCTCTCCCAGGGTGGGAGTCCGGGGGAGAGCTGAGTGTGTCTGGACTGAGCTGTTAATCTCTGTGTCCCCAGGGCCAGTGCCTGGTGTGTGTCCCCCAGGCAAGCAGTGGCTGGACTGTGCCCAGGGCCCTGCCTCCTGTGCAGAGCTTAGCACCCCGAGAGGGACTGACCAGCCCTGCCACCCTGGCTGCTACTGCCCGTCTGGGACACTTCTGCTGGTGAGCGTTCTCCCTGCCTGACCTCGTTGGGGACTGGGCAGAGGCAGAGCCAAGAGTGTGGAGCTGGAGACAGGGCAACCCTGCAGAGTTGAAGATGGAGCACTGAACTCAGGGGGCATGGCTCTGCTCAGCCAGCAACCGGCAGGTGACCATGGGCGAGTGGCATTCCGGTCTTGGCCTCTGTTTTCCTGTTTGTAAAATGGTGATTCGTTTAGAAGGTCTTTATGATTTGTGCCTGCTTGAGTGCTCTCTCCTCTTATGTTATCACCCTAGCACCTCCTGCAAGCTCAGTCCTGGGCTGGGCTACTCTGTGGGGAAGAGCAGGCTCTGCCCTCCAGGAGCCGCCAGTCTGGGGAAGGCAGACCCAGAGCCCTGGCAATGAAGACAGACCCGTGTGATACTCAGGATGTGAGCTCTGCACATTGCAGAGCACGTGATACAGATTGGGGGGGGCGGGGTCTGTGATGGTGGGCTTCCTGGAGGAGGTGGTTCCCCAACGTGACCACCAGAGATTGGAGGATGTGGATGGAGAGCAGGGAGGCAGCCATTCCAGTTGGAAGGTGGTGGGGACCAGGTCTGGCAAATGCAGTGGGGGTGGTGGAGTTTGGACAAAAGCCCGTGGGGCAGTGGGGTGGGCTTATAGAGACGCTGCTGAACCATGGGCCCTGGTTAAGGGACAGACTCCAGTGGGGAGTCAGGCTGTTAGACTAGCAGCTCTGTGACCTTGGGCTGAGTAGCTTGTGCTTCGGTTTCTC
Organism: Camelus ferus; assembly: GCF_009834535.1. NCBI lineage: Eukaryota > Metazoa > Chordata > Mammalia > Artiodactyla > Camelidae > Camelus > Camelus ferus. Next base: position 6,041,243 of record NC_045702.1, on the reverse strand, counting down.
CACTTGTAAAATTGGGGTAACAGTGTCCCTAGTCATCAGAGCCTGTGGGACGGTTAAGTGCTTCCCAGGGCACTTCAGGACATCTGACTTTGAATCGTGTGCTGCTGGATGGCTATGTTTTTCAATTTGAAACACTAGCAACTTCTGTCCAAACGCCCAGACATAGTTTTGTTGGTTTCGTTTTGTTTATTTTTACATAGTTTTGTATGAATCACACTTTTCGTATTTTGTTAGTTGTTTCCATGGATTTGACAGTTCAGTCCTGTGTCCTGCAGTTGGAGATTGGTCTTTCCTCCTAGAAGTCGGGGGTCCATGCCCCTCTCCGTGGCCCTGCACCTGATGGTGCTTTCGCCTGGCTTTGGGGAGCGGGCAGAGATGCAATGTTCGGAGGACGCATCCGCGGCATTGGAGGGGGAACGCCTGTGGAAGTGGTTGCTGAGCTCTGACTTGGGGGACAGACCAGGCAGGAAACTGGAAAGTGATGGAGGGTTTTTGGTTCCAGAACAATGTGTGTGTGCCCACCCAGGACTGCCCCTGTGCCCACGGGGGGCGCCTCCACCCCCCGGGCAGTGCTGTGCTTCATTCCTGTGAGAACTGGTGAGCTCCCTCCCCCTGCAATGGCCCCGTGACACTGAGAACGCCTCTGTCTCTCCTCAGTGCCAGAGGCTGTTGGCCTTCGAAGGGCCACAGAGACACCCCTTCCCACAGGCCCAGCGGCCAGCTCTCCGGGGCCAAGCCTGCTGGCGCCCCTCACCCACGCCCTCCCCACGCAGCTCCCTCTTCCCACGCAGCTCGGGCTGCTGGGGCAGCTGCAGCTACACCGCAGGCAGGGTGGCTTGAACCCAGAGTTTATCCTCTCACAGTTCTGGAGACCAGAAATCTAAGACCCCAGTGTTGGCAGGGCTGGTTCCTCCTGAGGGCTGTGAGGGAGCGTCTGTTCCAGGCCTGCCTCTGCCAGAGTTCGTGGGCAACCCTCGGCCTTCCCCGCTTGCAGCCCCCCAGTCCAGCTTCACGTGGCTGTGTCCTCCCTGTGTCTTCATGTCGTCTTCCTCTGTACAAGGACACTGGTCGTGTCAGATTAAGGTCACCCTAATGACCTCATTTTAACTAGATCACTCTTGTAAAGATCCTCTCTCCAAATGAAGTCACGTTCTGCAGTCACAGTCACGTGTTAGGACTCCAACATGTGATTCGGAGGGGACCCATTCAGCCTATAACAGCACCCGACCCTCTGCTGCCCCTTCTCCAGCTCCTGTGTCTCTGGGCTCATTACCAACTGCACCTCCTGGCCCTGTGAGGAGGGTGAGAAGGGGGCCTCCCTGCAGAGGCCCGCGCTGGGGCTGGGGAGGGAAGCCCTGGGGAGAGGTGGGCACAGGGAGGAGGGGCGCTCTTGCCTGTGGCCCGCACTTTGCCCCCAGCCCTTTGGGCGCCTCCAGCCTCTGCTTGCTCTGTCCTCTCTCTGCCTCTCCCTCCTGTCCACCCCCAGGTCAGCCCACGTGGTCACCCTGGACCCCATGGAGCGAGTGCTCGGCCTCCTGTGGCCCTGCCCGACGCCACCGACACCGCTTCTGCACCAGGCCCCCCAGTGTGGCACCATCCAGTGGGGCACTGCTGCCCCCACCGGCCTCGGCGCCACCTCTTTGCCCAGGCCCTGAGGCAGAGGAGGAGCCCTGCCTCCTGCCGGGGTGTGACCGTGAGTCCCTCACGCCCTGTGGAGCCCCACCACCTAGCACCGGCTGCCCTGGCCCCAGCCAAGGCCCTCACCACTCCTTCCTCTGCTGCCTCCCAGGAGCTGGGGACTGGGGCCCTTGGGGGCCCTGGTCTAGCTGTAGCCGGAGCTGTGGGGGAGGCCTGCGGAGCCGGACCCGGGCCTGTGACCAGCCCCCACCCCAGGGCCTGGGGGATTACTGCGAGGGGCCTCAGGCCCAGGGGGCGGCCTGCCAGGCTCTGCCCTGCCCAGGTACCTGCCAGGGATGGGGGTAGGGGTCAAGGAGCGGAGGTGGGAGAGCTCCAGGGAGCATTACGGGGAGATAGGCCAGGGTAGGTGACCGCACAGCTCTCAGCCCATCCTGTCCTCCCCACCACGCCAGTGACCAACTGCACTGCCATCCAAGGGGCCGAATACAGCACCTGTGGCCCTCCCTGTCCTCGCTCCTGTGATGACCTTGTGGTAAGTCTGGGCTCCTGAGGGTCAATTTGCCTGACGGCAGGGTGTGGCTTTGGGGTGTGGTGCCTCTGACATGGGGCCGCCCCACAGTTTAGGGGGTCAGCGCCCACCAGGCTGGCTCCCCCTTGTTCCAGAGAAGCAGAGAGTGAGCCTCACCCAGCAGCCCTTGTCTTCTTTGCAGCAAACAGTTTCTCATTTTAAACATTTTATTACAAAAACAGCAAAAACACATAGGAAGGGGCAGTCATCCCACTGTATCATCTTAAACCTCAGGGCGTGTCCATGCACAGACCTTGACTCTGTGCACTCGTGCGTGCGTGTGTGTGCTGGGGTGTGGGGCTATTCACCGAGCGCCGGCCCAGGACCATGGAGAGGGACACAGGCAGGCAGATGGTGTCGCGGTCCCATGGCGCCTGCGCTATGGTGAAGAAGCAGCCCCGAATCAAAGGTGCTGAGAGAAGAGCTGGGGAGAACGGACAGTGCCTTGAGGCCCCACTGGGGCTTGTCCAAGGAGGGCAAGAGGCTCCCACACTGAGGCAGGAGGACGAGGAGTGGTGCCTGGTCCTGGCTTCCCCCAGGGAGCCCCAGCTCCTTCCCAGCTTTCCGGTTCCCTGCTCCCCACATTCTAGTAGATCTGGGAGATGCCTGGGTCCCCACCCAGCGCTACATGGGGTTCACGTTTGGAGGACACCCCACCCAGGGAAGCCCGTCTCAGGCTCTCCTCTCTCCCTGCTCCTCCCCGGGAGGGGAAATTCCTGTGGAAACGCGGCATAAACTATATACTATATACGGAACACAGCAGCTGCGGACTGGAGTGTCCCCTTCTCCCCTCGGCCCCCGCAGCCTCCTGCTTCACTTCTTCTTCCCACCTGGGCACCCCCACCCCGCCCCCTTCCATCTGTCCAGTTTTCGGGATGACCAGAGCCCTCCCTTGCTGTCCCTCAGCACTGCGTTTGGCACTGCCAGCCCGGCTGTTACTGCCCCCCGGGCCAGGTGCTGAGTGCCGATGGCGCCGTCTGCGTGCAGCCCAGCCACTGCACCTGCCTGGACCTGCTCACTGGGGAGCGGCACCGTCCGGGTGCTCAGCTGGCGAGGCCCGACGGCTGCAACTACTGGTGAGGCGGGCAGGTGGGCAGGATGCAGGTGCAGGGGTGAGGGCACACCAGGTGGGCAGGATGCAGGTGCAGGGGTGAGGGCACACCAGGTGGGCAGGATGCAGGTGCAGGGGTGAGGGCACACCAGGTGGGCAGGATGCAGGTGCAGGGGCAGGGGTGAGGGCACACCAGGTGGGCAGAATGCAGGTGCAGGGGTGAGAGCACACCAGGTGGGCAGGATGCAGGTGCAGGTGCAGGTGCAGGGGTGAGGACAGGACTTCATGTCTCCTGGACCTGAGCTCTCCTGGTCTCAGCTGACGCACGTTGCACTCCCACAAGCCCTGAGAGGATTCGGCAGGCCCCCTGACCCCTGTCTGATAGGTGGGGAAACTGCAGCCGGCTCTGGGGGTCTGTGCTCTGGGAGACTTCGGAGGGCTGGGCGTGCGCAGTGCTGGGGGAGGGGTGGCCGTGTGCTGTTTCTCCTGCAGTCTGGCCCCCATCAGCAGCAGATGACCTGTGACCATTTCCCCGTAGGACACCTGAGAGGGCCTTGAGTGGGACAGGGAGCAGGATCCGGAGGTGCTAGAGAATGAGGAGGGGGCCCTGAGACCTCAGAGGGAAAGGGGGAGGAAATGGGGGAAGACGCAGGTGAGGAGGGGTGTGTGTGGAGGGCAGGACTGAGCTGTTCTCTCCCTCCTGTGCCTGCATGCCCCATCCAGCACCTGCTCAGAGGGGAGGCTGACCTGCACAGAGCTGCCTTGCCCAGGTATGTACTCCACTCAGAGGGAGGTGAGGAGAAGCAGCCCAGGGGTGCAGGGAGGGCTGGGACCAGGGAAAGGATGTCCGCCCTTCTCCCCGACAGTGCCTGGCAGCTGGTGCCCGTGGTCAGAGTGGACAGCGTGCTCCCTGCCCTGCCGGGGCCAGACGAGGACCCGCGCCAGAGCCTGCACCTGCCCAGCTCCTCAACACGGAGGGGCCCCGTGCCCCGGGGAGGCAGGGGAGGCGGGGGCTCAGCATCAGAGGGAGACCTGTGCCAGCCCTCCTGAGTGCCCAGGTGAGATGCCCCCACTGGTTTGCTCCAATCCCAGTAGGCTGGGACCTCCTCAGACAGAGAGATGATTCTGTTTTCCTGCCACAGTGGATGGAGCCTGGAGCCCATGGGGACCATGGTCTCCCTGTGACGTGTGCCTGGGGCAGTCCCATCGGAGTCGAGAGTGTAGCTGGCCCCCCACCCCTGAGGGAGGCCGGCCCTGCCCTGGGGGCCACAGGCAGACTCGGCCCTGCCAGGGAAATTCCTCTCAATGCACGGGTGAGGGCTTCCGCAGAGGCCTGGGAGGGTCCCTGGTAAGGCTAGGGAGATGCTGTCTCGACCTTTGACCACCTCCCCTAACATACATGCATGTTACTTGCTTTGAGGAACAGCCCTTAGGTCACTCACCCCATGGAGCTGGGGCAAGGTGCGAGGTCTGAGCCGGTGATGGGGATGGGCGGAGGGCTTGTCACCCAACTGCCGGGATTCCCCAGGATGGACCCCCACTCAGCACTCACTCTCTCTGCTTCCCTCCTGCTGTAGACTGTGTAGGTGGCCAGGGCCTTCTCCCCTGTGGGCGGCCCTGTCTCCGCTCCTGCCAGGACCTGTCCCTCGGGGTCGTGTGCCAGCCAGGCTCAATGGGCTGCCAGCCCAGCTGTGGGTGCCCCCCCGGCCAGCTGTCCCAGGACGGCCTTTGTGTGTCCCCTGCACAATGCCGCTGCCAGTTCCAGCCTGGAGCCATGGGTCAGTGCCTTTCCTTGCCCTTGCCCACAGGCCCCCGGAGCACGGCAGCATCCGCCTGCCTGGCCCCTGCCGCTCTGCCTGTGGGGGCCAATCTGGGGCTGCAGCACTGGAGTAGGCAAGTCCTGGCCTTTCCAATGCTCTAGGCCTCGGTCCCTCCTCATCCTCCTACATCCCTGGGCTAGTCCATCTTGGGGCTTCCATCTACTATGTCCAGAATCCGGATCGTCATGGGGTGGAGTCTGATAGGAGGGAGGGAGGAGGCTGTAGACTCAGAAGAGGGACCGAGCTCTCTGAAGGGCCCTCCTCGACTCCTGTGCCCTCAGGGATCCCTGAGAACCAGAGCCGGTCAGCAGGGTCTAGGCTCAGCTCCTGGGAGAGCCTGGAACCCGGGGAGGTGGTGACGGGGCCATGTGACAACTGGTGAGCCAAGGGGGCCTGGGAGGGGGTGGGCTGCCAGCCAGGCAATAGGCCCTCAGGTGAGTGGGCAGGGCCCTGTCTCCTAAAGCCCGCTTCCTTGTCCCCAGCACCTGTGTGGCGGGCATCCTGCAGTGCCAGGAGGTGCCCGACTGCCCAGGCCCCGGGGCGTGGAGCTCCTGGGGCCCCTGGGAGGACTGCAGCGTCTCCTGTGGGGGAGGGGAGCAGCTGCGCTCCCGGCGCTGTGCCCGGCCCCCCTGCCCCGGGCCTGCCCGCCAGAGCCGCACCTGCCACACCCAGGTCTGCCGAGGTGAGCCCCAGAGCAGGCTCTGCCCCGGACGCTCTGACTTAGGTTTGAGGCCCATCTTGGCCTTTGACCCTGACTCACAGGTGCCGTTTGAACTCTCCCACTCCGTCTCCCCATGCTGCCCCTTACCCAGGCCAGTGACAGGCAGGTGGAGGAGGGAGTGGGCAGATTCGGGCTGTGTCGGGGTGAGAGAGACTGTAGGGGTGGGTGTGACATGGGCCCTGAGGGATACGGCCCAGGGAGGGCATTGGCAGAGCGACTTGGGGGCCGTGGGGGGATGGGTATTGGGGTGAGGAGAGGCGGGTCGTGGGGCGGGCACAGAAGTAGGCAGCGAGGGCGGCGTGGGCCGGAGCTGGGCCCTCAGACGTGACTGTTGCCTCAGAGGCAGGCTGCCCGGCCGGGCGTCTGTACCGGGAGTGCTGGCCCGGCGAGGAGTGCCCCTTCTCCTGCACCCACGTCACTCGGCAGGTGGGCTGCTTCTCCGAGGGCTGCGAGGAAGGCTGTCACTGCCCTGAGGGCACCTTCCAGCACCGCTTGGCCTGTGTCCAGGTTAGACCTCATCCTGCCAGGAGCCCAGGGCCCTCCTCTCCCCTCCCCCCGCCATCAACTCTCCCCTTTGCAGACCCGATGGCCTCTGGACAGCCTCTAAGTCTCCTGACTTAGAGCTGGTGACACTGACCCCAGCGAGGGGAAGGGACACACCACGTCAGGAGACAGTTACCTGCAAAGCTAGACACAAACTCAGGTGTTCCGATTCCTGCCTGAGGCCCTTCCTCCTCGTCACTCCCTCCATGTCCCATCCTGTAAGGGCCTCTGTTGACCCTGCCGGGTCCCAGCTAAGTGCTCCGCACGGGAGAGCCTCCTCGCCATCTCACCCTCGCACGTCTCACATTCACACCCCTGACTCAGGTGAACGCCCCACTTGCTCCTGGACATGCTCTCCTGGGGTGCAGAGCCCTCCCCCAGGGCCTTCCCCCACCCCCTTTCTTCTCTGCCCCTTCTCCCTCTCACACCCTTCCTCACTGCCCCTTCTGAGGATGTGCACAGGTGCAGAGGGCTGGCCCCAGCGGGTGGCTCCAGCCTGAGCCCCTGCACTTTCTCCTCTGCTCCCACCCCCAGGAGTGCCCCTGTGTGCTGACAGCCGCGCTGCTACAGGAGCTGGGAGCCGCCAGCGCTGACCCTGGGGCCCACCCACCCATTCTGGGAGAGGGTGGTCAGCCCCTTGGGCCTGGAGATGAGTTGGGCTCAGGTCAGAGCCTCCATACAGGCTGCAGCAACTGGTGAGGGGGACGATGAGGGTGCGGGAGATTTGAGGTGGAGGGAGGGGGTTAGAGGATGAAAGGACAGGGGGGCCCTGTGCTGCCTGCCCCACCTTCCCCCTCACCCCCACCCCCCGCTTGATGTGGACCAACCCTGGCTTCATCTCCTCTCCCCTTGGGGCTAAAATATTTGCCACACTCCTTTCTCCCTGGGTCTGTCCTGCCAGGCCCCTCGTTCCCACACTTTCTCCCCAGCTCCTGTGTGCATGGGAAGCTGTCCTGTTTCGTCGGGAACTGCTCCCAGGCTGATGGTGGCTTCGGTCCCTGGGGTCCCTGGGGTCCCTGGGGCCCCTGGGGCCCATGCTCCCGCTCCTGTGGCGGGCTGGGCACCCGCACCCGCCACCGCCAGTGCGCGCACCCCACGCTCACTCCCGGTGGCCAGGGCTGCCACGGGCCCCACCAGGACCTCGAGTACTGCCCCAGCCCGGACTGCCCAGGTGAGGGAGGAGGGAGGGGGCCGGGCAGAGTCTGGCTGGCCCAACCCACTTCAGCTGGCCCTTTGTCCTTTCCTGTCTCTGTCCATCCGTGCTGCCAGCTCTGGTCTCTCTTCCTCTCACCTTCTAACTCTCTGTTTCTCTTCTGTTCAGGCCCATTCGATCAAATTTCTGGAGCTCTTGTCAAACACACTGTACTATGTGTGTGTTGGTGGGGTGGGAAAGTGAGGACTCTGACCCTGGAATCGAGGGGCTCAGAGAACCCATTTCAGCACGTGGTGAGCCCTGTAGGAGGGCGCATGTGCTAGGGAATTTGGAGGAAGTTGAGAATTCTCCCAGAGGGACAGTGTAGGAGGGCTTCCTGGAGGATGCAGCATTTGAGGGGGTTTGAAGGATGGAGAGGATTTTGACAAGCATTGGAGGGGAAGGATGCCAGGTAGCAGGAATGGCTTGAGCAAAGGCCTTGGCACCGTGAGCAAGTGCTGTGCTTGGTTGGGGCCTGGAGTGTCTGTCTGAACCAGACAGAGACAGGTTTGGAACTTGGCCACCAGCCTTGGGCTTGGTCCTGGTGGACTGCAGGCTGGGAAACACTTCTGAGCAGGGTTTTCTTTTGGCACAGGAGCTGCAGGGTCCACGGTGGAGCCAGTGACAGGCCTTCCAGGTATCCCCGATTCCTCGGGCTCTGGCCCCGGGTTCCCTGCATCCCTCCATTTGGGAAGAGCAAGCCCTGGGACTCCTCCCTCCCCAGCCGTGCTGTGGGACTGACTCATCAGGAGATTCCTCTCCCCCCAAGGCGGCTGGGGCCTGTGGTCCCCGTGGTCCCCCTGCTCCGGCAGCTGCACAGACCCTGCTCACCCTGCTTGGCGCAGCCGCACCCGCCTCTGTCTGGCGAACTGCACCAGGGGGCTCACTTCCCAGGAGCGCCCCTGCAACCTGCCCTCTTGCACAGGTGCGCCTTCCAGTCTCTACCTCTGGCTCCCAACAATCCCCTCTAACCCCAACATCCACCCTGAGACAACTCATTCCAACCCCCAACCCCTACATCTGATACCCCTCAAGTGAATACCGAGTTCTCACCCTGACTTCTGATCATGGATCTGTGCCTGACTCTGGCCCCTGGGTCCTCTTTGTCAACCCCAAGAGCTATCAGGGAGCCTTGTCAGCTTCCAGCAAATCCTCACTCGTGTGTAGCAGACATCCCCACAAGGTCCCCATCCAAATCCCTTAGCTGTCCTGGGATCCTGGGACTACTGTCCCCTATGAGAGAGGGGTAAACTGAGGCCCAGCTGCCAAAGCCACACAACGGTAGATATCTGATCTGAAAAGGGAACCAAAAGTTCTGGATGGGGTCCTAGTTGGCCCTGGCAGAGGAGGCCAGCACTTAAGTCACTGGGGAAGGAGGGGCTGGCTCCAGCTCAGCTTCGTCCTGTCCTGCAGAGCTGCCCCTGTGCCCTGGCTGCGTGGCTGGGAACTGCTCCTGGACCCCCTGGGCCCCGTGGGAACCTTGCTCCCGCAGCTGCGGGGTGGGCCAGCAGCGCCGCCTGCGGGCATACCACCCCCCAGGGCCCGGCGGCCACTGGTGCCCCGACATCCTTACCGCCTACCAGGAGCACCGCTTCTGCAACCTGCGTGCTTGCCCAGGTGAGGTGGGCTGGTGAGGACCAGGGTATGCCCTCCCTTGGCATCTGTGGCCCCTGTGCCCCTTTCACCTCTAGCGCAGGACTCGGCCCCAGGCTCCCGGGACATGTGGGAGCCCCTGTCTGAGCCAGGCCCCTCGTGTGGCTCTTCTCTTTCCCGCACAGTGCCCGGAGGCTGGTCACGCTGGAGCCCCTGGTCCTGGTGTGACCGGAGCTGTGGAGGAGGGCGATCGCTGAGGAGCCGCAGCTGCTCGAGCCCCCCACCCAAGAACGGGGGTGCCCCCTGTGTCGGGGAGAGGCACCATGCTCGGCTCTGCAATCCCATGCCCTGTGGTATGGCAGTGAGGACAGTGGGCCCCTCCTGCCTGTGCACTCTGCAAAGCTTCCCCACCCCCAGTTTCATCCCCCACATCACTGTGTGACGTAGACGGGGGACAGGCTGTTACCTCATTGTCCAGCCTTGCGGGTGGATGGTGGGATCTGGGCATCGGGCAAGGCCTCCCAGTGGCCAGGAATGAGCTGCTACTGGCCCGTACCCCGGGATTAGACCTCATTTTCTCTGCTTTGCCCCACCCTCAGTTCCTGGAACCACCCCTTCAAGATTTTCAGGGGGTTTGAGGGTGACATCATGAGCATACCTGGTGCCTGGGGTGTGGCCTGAGCCAGGCAGGCGGTAAGCCCCCAAGGCTTCAGCTCCTTCTGTGATTGATCCGTCCAAGCTCATTGACCCCGTGGGCCCTGCTTACTGTAAGGCCCACCACCTCTGTTAGGACACCCTTACACTCTGACATTGTCTTCCATCCATCTCAAGACGAACACAAAGGAGCCACATCGGTGAAAATGTTGTTTTTAGGTGCCTAAATTCAGCTCAGCTCAACAAACATTATTGGGTGCAGGTTGGTGCTGGGAACTCGGGTGAGAGGACTGACTCTCACTCAGAATGTCCCAATCCCAGGGTCCTCCCAGGGCCCCGTGTTTCCATGGGCACCAACATGAAGCAAGGTTGGCCCCTGATCAGGCAGGGAGAGGGTTTCTGAGCCCCAGGGCTTAGGGCCCGCTTGACTCTGGTCCTCCCCATCTGCCCAGAGGAGGGCTGCCCAGCAGGCATGGAGGTGGTCAGCTGCGCCAACCGCTGCCCCCGCCGCTGCTCAGACCTCCAGGAGGGAATCGTGTGTCAGGACGGCCAGGCCTGCCAGCTGGGCTGCCGCTGCTCGGAGGGTAGGTGCTGCCCGGACCCTTTAGGCATGGCAGGATGGCTCAGCGGGAAGGCAGGGGGCCCCCAGGGCACTGGCCTCAGCTCTGGAGGGCCTCCTCCCTGCAGGCTTCCTGGAGCAGGACGGCGGCTGTGTGCGAAAGGGGCACTGCGAGTGCACAGACGCCCAGGGCCGCACCTGGGCCCCGGGGAGCCAGCACCAGGAGGCCTGCAACAACTGCACGTGCCGGGCCGGGCGGCTCTCCTGCACGGCTCAGCCCTGCCCGCCTCCTGCCCACTGCGCCTGGAGCCGCTGGTCAGCCTGGAGTCGCTGCAGCCACTCGTGTGGGCCCGCGGGGCAGCAGAGCCGCTTCCGGTATGGGGCTGCGCCAGGCTAATGTCACCTCTCCCCACCCGGATCTCCCTCCCTGACACTCAGTCCCTGGATCCTGCCTCATCGGTGACTTTGCACGCACCCGTGCCCTGGCCTCAGCCCTGGTCCTTGGTCATCTTTGCCTTTCCTTAGCCACCTCCAAGCCCATCCTGGGTTTTCCTGTCAAGGTCTCACCAGGAGCCGGAAGGTGACAAAGGGCCCTGGGCCATCTCTCACCTTCTCTGCCCCGGGCCCCGTCCAGGTCTTCCACGTCGGGCTCGTGGGCCCCCGAGTGTCGGGAAGAGCAGTCCCAGAGCCAGCCCTGCCCTCAGCCTCCGTGCCCACCCCTGTGCCTTCACGGTTCCCGCTCCCGACTCCTGGGGGACAGCTGGCAGCAGGGCGAGTGCCAGCAGTGGTAAGCCCAGGGCAGAGGCAGGGGCAGGGTGGCCAGGGCTGTCCTGCTGGACAGGAGTGTCCCTGAATCTGGGCTCCTCTCCTCAGCTCCTGCACCCCGGAGGGCGTCGCCTGTGAAGACACCGAGTGTGCAGGTCTGGTGTCTCATCTCAGTCCTCACCTCCTACCCCACTGGCTTCATGCCTTGCCGTCCACCTGCTTGTTCCGTGTCCACATTCCCCTCCTGCCTGTGTCTCCACCAGCCGGCCCCTGTGCCATGATGCTCCCTCTGACTTTAACCTCCCTGTGCCCTCCCACAGTGCCTGGGGCCTGGACCCCGTGGTCCCCCTGGTCCGACTGCCCTGTCTCCTGTGGAGGTGGAAACCAGGTCCGCACGCGGGTCTGCGTGGCTTCAGTCCCTCGCCCAGAGGGGCCCTCCTGCCTGGGCCCGGACACCCAGACCCAGCCCTGCGGGCAGCAGCCTTGCCTGAAGCTGCTGGATGCCTGCTCCTGGGGCTCATGGGGGCCCTGCTCCCGCAGCTGTGGCCCAGGCCTGGCCTCCCGCTCTGGGTCCTGCCCCTGCCCACTGGCCGACCCCACCTGCAATGGTACCTTCCTTCACCTGGACACCCAGGCCTGCTACCCAGGAGCCTGCCTGGGTGAGTGTGCACCAGAAGTGACACCCCCTCCAGCTTCTGACCTTGGGAAGATTCGGGAATAATGTTTTCCCAACTCCCAGATTGTCCCCCCAAAATGTACTTATATCTATCCTGTCCCAATATTCTATTTTAGTTCCTTTTCTCTTCCCACCATCTGTTCCTTTAGAGCCCTTTGAGATGTGACCTTTCTCACAGAGAAGCCAGCCAGCTGGGGCCTTTTGGAATTCTGGGCTTCCTTTTGCCCTTTTCCTGTTCAGGGTGCTGGCTCAGGCTGGGGTGAAGAGGGGGGCAGGTAGGAGAGAGACTGGGGAGCCCAGAGAGGCCCCTGGCTGACCACCCCCCACAACTTGGTCCCTAGAGGAGTGTGTGTGGAGCAGCTGGAGCAGCTGGACACAATGCTCATGCCAGGTGCCGGTCCAGCAGCGCTACCGACACCAGGGACCAGTGCCCAGAGGGGCCAGGGAGAGCGCCCCCTGCACACGACTGGACGGCCACTTCCGGCCTTGCCTCACCGGCAACTGCTCTGGTGAGGCCCCAAGGAGCGAGAAGGCAGGGGGCCGAACCCTGGCAGGGGACTTTCAGGGTCCCCACTGGGCCCCCCAGCTCCACTCGGAGCGAGCCTCAGTGTCCCCAGGACCTGAGTCGCCTGCACCTGCGCTGACCTTGCCCTCAGCAGACACTTACTCCCTGCCTTGCCCTCAGCTACTCTCCTCACAGCTGCTCCCCGCCTTCCCCACCCTCCAAGCCCTCACCATGGCTTTCCCACTTTGCCGCTGCAGACCATCTGTGGCTTGTCCGCTGTAGCTGTCCCCAGGCACAGTGGGTCTTGTCCGCTTCCTGCCGTAGCTGCCCTCCATCTCTGCCCCTCTGTCTCCCATCTGCCAGTCCCCTGAGCGCCTGCCAGTACCAGGCCCCGAGCTCCATGCAGCTTCCTGGCTTTTCAAGGTCCAAATGGTCCTGACCCTTCCCTGGGGCACCCACTGGGGCCAAGTGGGTGCATCCTGGGGTGTCTGTCACTGGTCAGTCCTTACATGCAGCGGGGGGGCAGACTTGCACACTTCCTGAGTGACCACAGGGACATAATGGGACTGTGCACTATGCACTCTGGGCTTGAGAAGCAGAGGGTGTCTCTGGGTTGCCCCCCGCGCCCCCACCAGCCTGCCTGCCTCTCTCCTCCAGAGGACAGCTGCACACCTCCCTTTGAGTTCCAGGCCTGTGGCTCCCCCTGCACTGGGCTCTGTGCCACACACCTGAGCCATCAGCTCTGCCAGGACCTGCCACCCTGCCAGCCTGGCTGCTACTGCCCCAAGGTGAGGCGTGGAGCCAGGGGAGATGGCCCTGGAGGAGGAGTCCTTGGTCCACCCTCCCGCACCACCTCCCCGCCACGATGCCCATGGCGACCCCTCTCCTGCAAACCTTTCCTCTGGACAGCTCTTCACGTTCTGCTTCATGGCCATGTGCCTGTTCACTCAGCAGTACGCACGTGCACCTGCTGTGGGCCAGCGTGGTGATGACTGCCACGCAGCCCTGTCTGTGTCCCCTTCTGCACAGGGGCTGCTGGAGCAGGCTGGTAGCTGTGTTCCTCCAGAGCAGTGTAACTGCCAGCACATCTCAGGAGAAGAGGCTGGGGTGACCCTGGCCCCTGGGTACCACTTGCAGCTGGGCTGCAAAGAGTGGTGAGTGTTGGGGGTGGGGAAGGTGGCACCAGAGGGCTGGGGCCGAGTAGTGGGGCAAGGAGCAGGGAAGGGTTCCCCAGGGCAGCCTGACCCCTGCAGAGAAGGCCAAACCATCCCACGGGCCCAGTCCCAGCCTCATCCTGCTCCAAATGAGCCCAGAGCCCTGCATGGTACCCTGCATGAGCTCCCCACCCACCGTTCTGGACTGGGTCCTGCCTCCCAGAGCCCACCCTGACCGCCCCCTCCCACAGTGAATGCCAGCGTGGGGAGCTGCAATGCACCAGCCAGGGATGTCGAGGTAACACTGGACTAGGGAGACCAGCTGTCCCTGTTTGCCCAAGACTTGGGTGGGGGCAGGGGAGTTTGGGGAACTTTCATTTCTAGGACCAGGACATTCCCAGACAAACCAGGATGGTGGGTCAACTTACCCTGGCCCCCGCTCCACATCCCTCAGCCTTTCCTGTTTCCTGACCTTCCTGGTCATAACCCGAGCCCCTCCTTCCCCATCCACTGTGGTCTCTGGGTCTGGAGGAGGGTCCCTGGGAAGGATGCTCACATGCCACTCTCCTAGGTCTTCTGCCTCTGAGCGGCTGGTCAGAGTGGTCACCCTGTGGGCCCTGCCTGCCCCCCGGCATGCTGGCGCCTGCCTCCAGGACTGCCCTAGAGGAGCGCTGGCCCCAGGACCCAGCGGGCCTCCTCCCGACCTCGGCCCCCACGCTGGCTTCGGAGCAGCACCGCCACCGCCTCTGCTTGGACCCTGAGACGGGGAAGCCATGGGCTGGGGATCCAGACCTCTGCACTGTGCCACTCAGCCAGCAACGCCTGTGCCCAGACCCTGGAGCCTGCCTAGGTGATGGGGAGGGACAGAGGCCACAGGGGGAGGGGCCTGGAATCAGGTTGAGGGGGCTGGCCAGGTAGAGCTGCGCTGCATTGTTCTGGTTAGTGTCCCGGCAGTTAGCTGACCTGCTAACCTTTCTGCTAGCCTCCAGGGCCTGCTGGATTTGAGGCTGGATGGGGCAGCAGCTGGAAGAGAAAGGGATCCTGGGGCTCAGGGCAGCAGAGTGTGTACAGAGCTGCAGCAGGAGGTAGGGAGGAGGGAGGTGGGCCTGGGAACTGACTTCCATTCTATCTCCCCAGACTTATGCCGGTGGAGTTCTTGGGGGCCCTGGAGCCGCTGCCAGATGCCCTGCAGTGGGGGGTTCCGACTGCGCTGGAGAGAAGCTGGGGGTCCTCCTGGAGGGGGCTGCCGGGGGCCATGGGCTCAGACAGAGAGTTGCAACATGGGGCCTTGCCCAGGTAACCGGGTCCCGGCATCCGGAGGAGGGACCAGGGACTGCAGGGTCTGACAGGCACCTGGCGGGGGTGCTGCCTCAGTCCCTGGAGGTGCACAGTGGAAGGCTGGGACTCAAGAATGTCCCAACAGACTCCTACCTTCTGGTCCTCAGGAGAAAGCTGTGAGGCCCGGAACACCGTGCCCACCCCTGACTGTGCCAACCAGTGTCCTAGAAGCTGTGTCGACCTCTGGGACCACGTGCAGTGCCTGCAGGGACCGTGCCGCCCAGGTGGCCAGGCCACGCCCACACCGGCTGGGGAGCTCCGGGGAAGCTCACTCCTGCTTTGCCGCCTGCTGCTCCCAGAGAGCACGTGACCCGGGGCGGGCAGACCGCTGGGTCAGGAGTTATAGGGCGGCAGTGGATACGTGGGTCACTTTAGCAGCCAGCTCAGGGTCCTGCCCCTAGTCAAGCAGCCTATGTCCTGAGGATGCTCTCTGGCAGCCTCAGGGGTTCCCAGGGGGGTGCCCACTCCCAGGGCAGGCTAAAGAGGCCCCTTCCTGTCCTCAGGTGGTGGGAGATATTGTGGAGACCAGGTGATGTGCAGGGAGAGGGTGGGAAGAAGGGTGCCCCAGGGCTTCCTGAGGCTTTGGACTCCATCTGGCTGGCTGAGGGGTCTATCGAGTGCAGCCTCCCCAGCATCCAATCTTGCTTGTCCGCCCCACCCCCACTCCCAGGCTGCCGCTGTCCCCCTGGCCAACTGATACAGGACGGGCACTGTGTGCCAATGTCTTCTTGCCGCTGTGGCCTCCCCAGCCCCAACGCTTCATGGGTGCTGGCTCCGGCCGAGATGGTGCAGCTGGACTGCAGAAACTGGTACGGCTGCCACTGGTGGCCAAGCTAGAGGACAGGGAGCTTTGGGTGGGAAGCTTGGGGCAGGCCAAGGTGATGGGCATTGCTGGAGAGCAAAGGCTCCGTTCACCTTGACTCAAGAGTGCCTTTCTGCACACCCTGATCCACAGCACCTGTGTCAATGGGTCCCTGGTGTGCCCCCGTCATGAGTGCCCAGCCCTCGGGCCTTGGTCAGCCTGGAGCAACTGCTCTGCTCCCTGTGGTGGGGGCACCACCAAGCGGCATCGGAGCTGCAAGGAGGGTCCCAGCAGTGCGTCGTGCCAGGCCCAGGACACGGAGCAGCAGCAGGAATGCAACCTGCGGCCCTGCCCTGGTGAGCACCCAGGACAGTGGGTGCCTGCCCTTCCCTCGAGGGCTGCCGAGCACAGGGCCCATCCCAGCTGGCAATTGCCAAGGCAGACGGTGGGTCCTGAGGCAGCCCCCTCTCTGGGATTCCATCTCACAGTCTGTGCCCCCACCCCCCCAGAGTGCCCACCTGGCCAGTTGCTCAGCACCTGTGCCACCTCGTGCCCACGCCTCTGCTCGCACCTGCAGCCTGGCACCCTCTGCGCGCAGGAACCCTGCCAGCTGGGCTGTGACTGCCCTGGAGGGCAGGTGGGTGTGGACACTGTGCCCAGACCCCCGCGTGGGGGAGCAGGCTGGTCGGGGGAAGAGGCGGCGGTCGGTCCAAGTGTAACGGGAGCCTTCCTTGTCCCAGCTGCTTCACAATGGCACGTGTGTGCCCCCCGCTGCCTGCCCCTGCACCCAGCTCTCTCTGCCATGGGGCCTCACCCTGACTCTCGAAGAGCAGGCCCGGGAGCTGCCCCCAGGGACTGTACTCACCCAAAACTGCAGCCGCTGGTGAGCGCCGGGGGGGGGGGGCAGGGAGGCGTGGAGGGAGGGGTGGCTGGGAATGGGTGTGGGGAGGAGGGCATGGCAGGTGTCTGAACCCAAGCTTCTGTCTTCCCAGTGTCTGCCAAGATGGGGCCTTCAGCTGCTCCCTCGCTGACTGTCAGGGTGAGATGTGGGCCACCCAGGTCTCTGCTGGTCCCTCCAAAGCCAAGACCAGGCTGGCACTCGTATGGGGAGTGGAGCCTGCCTGTCCTAGGCAATGCTACCTCCTTCGGGAAGCCCTGTCCCCTGCTCTGTCCACACAGACTCCCATCCCCTGGCTGAGAGCCAACACTCCCTGCCCTGTGCTCCCTGGACACTTAGTGTGGTCCCCACTGGGTGGTTGGGGGCATTTTTCAGGTACACTGTGTGCACACTGAGCCAGGCTGTGAGTGATGCAGGAAGTGGAGGGTTCTTTCCCTGCAGACAAGGAAACTGAGGTCTAGAGGCTGAGCCGAAACAGGACCCTTGCCTGGCAGTCTGCAGACTCATGGTGTCTGCTTTGTGCTGTGTCACTCCCAACTAATCAGGGTCCACAGGCCTTTGCTAAGGGCCCACATGTGCCACACTGGGCTCTGAGTGGATTCAGAGACTCACAGGCATTCAAGCCCCAGGCACCCCCAGCCTGGCTGCTGAGGGCAGACTTGGCCACCAGAACGGGTAGAGACAGGAGACAGTGTCTGGCTCACAGACACAAGCTGCATCCACAGGATGTGACTTTGGTGCTGAGAATGGAGAGGGTGGGGTGGACAGGACTGGTCAGGGGAGGCTTCCTGGAGGAGGCAAGATCCAAGCTGGGCCTCACTAGTGTTTGGAAGGGTGGATAAGAGCAGAGAGGTGTGTTTGGAGACCTAGAAGTCTGGAGGCTGCTGGAGCAGAGTGGGCAGCACTAGGGAGGGGAGAAGGGACCCAAGGGTGCCCAGCGTGGGAGGGGGGAGCATTGAGGCTGGACCCAGGGCTGACCTGAGTGGTGGGATGGGTGGTCTTCCCTGGCAGAGTGCCCCCCCGGGGAAATGTGGCAGCAGCAGTTGGCCCCCGGGGAGCTGGGGCTCTGCGAGCAGACGTGCCGGGAGCCCGACGCCACAGAGACTCAGGGCAACTGCAGTGCGGGGCAGGTCCCAGGCTGCGTGTGCCAGCGGGGGCACTTCCGCAGCCAGGCGGGTCCCTGCGTGCCCTGGGACCGTTGCGAGTGCTGGCATCACGGGCATGCCCACCCGGTGAGACACTTCAGTCCCCTGTGCCACCTAGTCCTTGACTCAGGCCTCCCATCCACTGCTTTGTCCCTTTACTGCACTGGCTCCTCCTCCTACTCTTGGCCCACAGCAGAGGGCAGCTGGGCCATCAGCCATCACCTGGGACAGTCTCTGGCCCCTAATGGCCCACCTCCTGCAACTCTTGTTGCCAACGCCAGTCCCAGGCCACTGCCCTGGCTAGGCCCCCAGGCTGGGTTCTGGGTTGGGGTAGTCTAAGAGGAAAATCTGCAAGAGGAGGGATGGAGAGGAGGCTCTCCCTACTCTCCCCAGCCTGGATCCGAGTGGCAGGAGGCCTGTGAGAGCTGCCGCTGCATCAGTGGGAGGAGTGTCTGCACCCAGCACTGCCCCCTCCTCACCTGTGCCCAGGTACCCGCCTGCAGCCCTGCCGCCCTCTCAGAGGGCTCCCCGGGCTCCTTTCTGGGTCCTTCCCCAGAGGCTGGTCTCAGGATCTCAAGCAGGCGGTGCCAGGGTTCTGAGCCGTCTTCCTGAGTGGACTGGGGACCACACCCTCTGCAGGGCGAGGTGGCCGTGCAGGAGCCAGGGAGCTGCTGTCCCACTTGTCGCCAGGAGACTCCGGGTAAGCAGGGGACCTGGGGCACCTCCTGCTGCACCTGTCCTTGCTCTGGGCCCTTCTCCTGAGCCACCCCTGCACCAGCCCCTCATCACGGCCTTCTCTCTGCTCTCCCCTCACCTCCTGCCACTTACCTGCCCTTTCCCCAGAGGAGCAGCCTGCCTCCTGCCGGCACCTCACCGAGCTTCGCAACCTCACCAAGGGCCCCTGCTACCTGGACCAGGTGGAAGTGACCTACTGCAGTGGGCACTGCCCGTCCAGCACCAACGTCCTGCTTGAGGTGAGCAAGGGGGCTGCAGGCCTGTGGGGTCAACCCGAGGCCCCCAAGGGCCTGCAGCTGCGAGCCTAGAACCCAGGCAAAGCCCAGGGGACATGAGGGATGAGGTCCATCTTAGGGGCAAACAGCTGATCAGAGCCGGGGTGAGTTTTCACCAAGGTGGTGGTGCACCTGCTTCTTGGCCCAGTGACCTCAGCTGGGCTTGGGCTCTGAAGGCTGCTGCAGGCCTCCGCCCCCTCCCGGGGGCCTTGTCCCGCTTCTCCCTGGTCCCCCACCCCGCCCCGCACAGCCTGCCCCTCAGCCAACTGTGCCTCACAAGGCAAGCAAGCCAGGACAACAAAGAAAGACACGGAAGAGCTAAGTTAACCCATTACACAGTGAGTGAAAGCTTGAAGGACAGGCATTTCACGGGTAGCCTTGCTCCCGATGTTTCCCCAAAGACTGATGGAGCTGTGCTCCACCCTCATTCTCCTTGGACCCAGAAAGGCCAGACCTGCTCCTTTGGGCGGCCCTTCTCAGGGGCTCTGGGCTCCCCCTCACTCCCCCAGCCCTGAGCCTGGAAGGCTGTGGCTGCAGCTGGGTCCTGGCCAGGGTCCAGCCAGAACAGAACCTCGGCACCTGGCCTGGCCTCGGGTCACCTGTGGCTTGGCCATTCCCTCCCGCCTTGGCCCACCTGGCCAAGGTCATCTATTCCTGGAAGACAAAGGTGCTTTCCTACCTGGTCTTCAACCCTTGGCCCCTCTCCTGCTCCCCTGGGCACTCCTGCACCTCCTGGGAATGCCTCCCAAATCACTTTTGGATTTTTTAAAACAGAGTGAGGAGAAGAGAGTAGTTAAGAAATTTTTTCTGGGAGGAAAAATGATAGTGGGATAGAATCAGTTACTTTTTTTCTGAATCTTTTGTAGTTTTTTTAAACTTGGTATTGTGTAAATGTATTACCTATTTAAACATAAAGTTAAAATAGAATTATACATAAAATTAAAGCAAACGTTCAGTGGGACTTACAGAGTTACCACATAATCAGAGAGCAAGAGTGTCTGCTTTGGAGTGAGAACTCACTTTGCACTTCGATCCGACTGTGCAGTTTAGGACTTCATTATTTGTAGTTTCAGAAATTGTTAGCCTGTCTCTCCAACTAGGCTGGAAGCCTCTTGGCTTACAGTAGAGGCTGTGTCTTTTCCCTCTGCTGATGGGATGCAGTGATGATGGTGTTAAAAGCCTTCATTTACCCTGAAAGTTGTTGGTTGCCAGACAGGTGGGGGCTGGAGTGAAGGAGGTGGGCTTCTGGGAAAACTGGGACTTGGTGGTGACACATCCCTTCCCTGCCCGGCTGTCCTGCTTGGCGAGATGTGGGATCTGAGACCTTGGGAATCTGGCCGTCCCTCGGCCCAGCTCTGCGGGGATAGGATGGGCCAAGAGAGGAAAGGAAGGTGGTTTGGGCCGACTCCTCCGCTTGGTGCCTCCCTGGCTCAGCCACCCGCTTTCGCCCAGGAGCCGTACCTGCAGAGCCAGTGCGACTGTTGCAGCTACCGCCTGGACCCCGATAACCCCGTGCGGATCCTGAACCTTCACTGCCCCGGCGGCCGCACAGAGCTGGTGGTGCTGCCGGTCATCCACAGCTGCCAGTGCAGCGAGTGCCAGGGTGCGTCTGCACAAGGGTCCTGGAGGGGGCGGGGGCAGGGCGGGGGAGGGGCCGGGGTCCCCGGAGGCCTGGAGTGGGCTGACCTCTGGCTGGAGCGGGGCCAGGCTGGGCGTTACCCAACATCCCCTCGCTGGATCCTTCTTGAGTCCTTCTGCTCCACCCCATCCCCCTTCTTAGCACTCGTGTTGATTTCTTCCCCAATCAAGAGTAAGGTTGGGTGCTTGGAGTCAGGCATACTGGATTCAAATCCCAGCTTGTCTATTTCTTCCTTGCTGAGTCTCCATGACCTCATCTTTACAACCGGGCTGACAATCTGCACAGGCTTGTTGAGAGGACTCAGTGGGAAGTGTCTGGTTCTTGTTAAATACCTGGTATATGATACCCTGAGGCCACAATGTGTGGCAGGTGAGAGAGAAACCCAGGCGCTGATACCCCGTGGATGGAGCTTAGGGCAAGAGCCCACCTTTGTTCTGGGCTTCTTCCTGGAGCTTCTTCCTTCCTCTTCTGCCAGTTGGCTCAGACGGCCCTCTCTCCAGCCGCATCCCTTCCGGGCCTGACCACTCTGCCTTTTTTTGCTAGCACATCTGCCCTTCATTTGTCCTCCAGGAGGTGATTTCTCAAAGCGCTGATGGCTCCACTGGATGAGGCCCCGCTGCTCCTCACGTGATCACTTGTCTCAGCAGCACTGACCCCTCCTCCCATGCCCAGCCATCCTCTCCATGCCCTGGCTCCAGCATATTCCAAATAAAGTGACATTGGCAGCAAGCCTGTGTGCAGAGTCTGCATCCCTGGGCCCAGAGGGGAAGGGGAGGAAGGAGGGGTCTGAGCCCTGGCCTGGACCAGCACAAGGACTGTCTCCTAGGGAACCTCTATGAACCTGCCGTGCTAGTGAACTTGGGCAAGTCACTTCCCATATCTGAGCCTCAGTTACCCCATCTGTAGCCGGTGAATGTCAAGTCTGAAGAGCTCTGGTGTAAGTCATCTCTAGGGCTCCAGGTTGCATCCCACAACCCATCTGACGTCAGCTGCAGCTGTGGTGGGCATTTCCACACAAGATCCACTCATCTCATGCTGATGTGTGCTTCTCCTCCTCCTTTTATAAAGTTTTATTGAGGTATAATTTATATCCTATGAAATTCACCCATTTTAAGTTTACACTTCAGTGACTTTTACAGAAAATACCTAAAGTTGCACAAAATCATGACAATCCAGTTAGAGAACATTTCCATTATTTCAAGCCCATTTTACAATCCATCCTTCCCATCTCCAGCCCCAGGCAGCCACTAAACTGCTTTCTACCTCAACAGATTTGCCTTTTCTGGACATTTCATGTAAATGTCTAGCAGCTTTGGATTAGCACGATGATTTGGAGATTCATCTGTTAACCAAAATAAATACTGCAGGAGGCTGCAAATAAGTTTATTTGGGGTCTTAAGAATTGCAATTCAGGAGACACAGATTTGGGTAACCCTGAAGGAGTGGTCCAAGGAAGAGAAAGAGACAGCGGATGGGTTTACAAAGACAAAAAGCCACGAGGTCGTTAAAAGTTGCGTGGACAGAATTGTGATTGACATGAGTCAGAAAATATTTGTCCTTAAGGCATTCCTTTCTGCCCAGGACAGAGAAAACTCTGATTTTCAAAGACCCCATGTGCACATTGGGTTCACCCAGATCAGGATACTCTCCCCATTTTAAGGTCAGTTGTGCCACACAGTGTACCACAATCAAGGAAGTGATATCTCATCACATCCACAGGCCCCAGGAGTTAGGGTGGGACATCTCTCGGGGGAGGGCATTTAGAAATCCCTCCTCCCATAGTAGGGCTGCATGGCTAGTCAGGGTCTCAGTATGGCTTCAAGGCCAGGCTGGGGTCCCTACTTCCCACCAGGTTTCTAACAGGAAACCAATGATAATTATTCATTCTTAATCACATATATGGCCGCCTCTTTTTGCTCCTTTGTCTTCAGAGATGGCCCATGCCCTGTGTATCTACTTCTACTTTAACCTGAACACCCAACCCCCACACCTCGTGGCCTTTCTCTTGCCTCCTGAAACAGCCTACACTCTACGGAGTATGTATCTCTCTAAATAAACCTATCTTTACTCAAAAAAAAAAAAAAAAATCACATACATCCCTCAATGGAGGACTATCAGAAATATTTGGGAAGGAAACTGTGTAAAAGGATTGGCATTCCTGATAGTAAAGCAGCCATTATAACCTGAATGTCCACTTGGTTTCTGTCCTTCAATACACATGCTATGCACTTGGATATACTGCTGACCAGAATATCAACCTGAATATCACTTATCATCTCTCCCTGAGTCTCCGCCCACCTGGAAGCTGGTATTTCTCCCAAATTCCAACTCAGGGCCAGGAAGAGAAACGCTCACCTTTTGTGATGCTCATTCTCCTGGTTTTGCTGGCCAGCTCTCCCTCTTCCTCCCACAAAGAGCCCTCTTCCTGCGTAGCTTGTGCCACCTAGCTACACCACCCTATCCTGCTCCCTGTAGTCCTTCCCCATCTCCAAAGACTTCACCTCTTTCCACACATTTTCAGTGTCCATGTGGATAATCCATTTAAAATTTCAGTCTCATATTCTTTGCTTCCTCACCTGTCATGACCTTCTCCTTCATTTCACCTTGGGAATCCACTCCTACGACTTGACCATTTTCAAACACGTGCAAATATTTACTCACTGATCATAACTTCCTCTCATCCCAGCTTACTTTCTCTCACCCCCACTGCTGTCATTCATCACTGTTTTTGTGATTTCAATTCCATTGACCCCTCCAAGTTCTCACTTCTCATTACCCCGCCTCCTGTCTTCCATCAGGATTCCTGGTCTGCATGGTGAGTCTCAACACCAACTGCAAATTAGAATCACCTGAGAAGCTTTTAATAAATAACAATCCCCAGGCTCCATCCTGAACCATCAAATCAGGTTCTTTGAAAGCCCCATGGGTAATTCTAATGCGCACCTAGCTGGAACTGAGAATCACCTTTCTATAATTATTATTGGCCACTCCACTGCAAATACCATTCATTCCCTCACTTTTCTATCCCTTCATTCATATCCACCTGGCAATATTCCAACCAAAATATCTGCCCAAGTTTTTTGCTTCTAGACAGAGTAAATAGGTTGTTTTTACCTTAAATCTGTGATCACAAAACTCAAATTGGCTTTTAATTCAACTGGCCATCCGACTTGCTATGTTTCCCCATCAGCTGTTTCCCATTCTCTGAGATGACCAGGCACACCTCCACTTTTTCCCCCTCTGCATTTTCCTGAGATGATCTTGTCTCATTGAGATATCATCAGATGGGAATTCTCTCAGTAAACCTACAAACAAACCTACACCTACTCCATCTTCTCCTCCTTCCCCTCTGGTATCATCCAGAAGCACTCCTACCCCTCTAAAGGGCCCCTGTACTCTGGTCCTCGGTCCTCTTGCCTCCTCAAGGACTTGGGTCCTTGCATCACTCCATCTTTGCTGAACCATCAGTTCCCGTTCCACCAACATAGAAACAGGATTTTGTGTCTTCACATCTTGGCCCTTGGCCTCAATCCCACATTCCCCTCTAGATACTGCCCCATTTCTCTGTACACTTTCATTGAAAAACTTGTGGAAAGAATTATCTACCCTGGCCGTCTCAACCACCTCACCTCCAAATTTTTAATCTACAGATGAGAATTTGTTATACAGATACAGGGATAATGCATGAGCAGAAATATAGCTCTCCAAGGTCCTGATATAGCTGAGTCTGGGAGCTGGAGGCTGGAGGGCTATCTGGAGCCCTCTCTCTGCCTTCTCATTTGTTGTGCATCTCCCTCTTTGTACTTTCTCAGTAATGCAGACTCCGCTACTAGTGAGTGCACCTAGCAGAGGGTGACTGCTCAAAACAAGGTTGTGGACTGAATTGGGCCCCCTGCCAAATTCATATGCTGAGGCCCTAAATCCCAGTGTGCCTGTATGTGGAAACAGGACCTTTATGGAGGTAACTAAGGTTACATGAAGTCATAAGGGTGGGGCCCTGATAGATTAGCATCCTTATTAGAAGAGACTCCAGAGAGCTTGTCCCCTCCCCCTACTCTCCACCAGTACACAGAAAGAAGAGGTCAGATGAACACACAGCCACAAGCCAGCAGCAGAGGTCTTACCAGAAACCAACCACGTTGGCATGCTAATCTCAGACTTCTAGTCTCCAGAACTGTGAGAAAGTAAATGTCTCTTGTTTAAGCCACACAGTCTATGTTGTTATGGCAGCCTGAGCTGACTAATACAAAGTCTACTGCAGTTCCACCAACCTGATCGAACTCTCTCACATTTCTAGAGAAGATATTCTCATTGGCCCTGCTGAGTTTAAATCTGGTCAACCCTGGCCAGGAGAGCAGGATCATATAATGGAAAATGGTTACTTGGGACCTTTCAGGGGTGATAATCAAAATATTTAACAATAAGTATGGCAATATAAATTAATTAAAAATTTAAATATAAATTATATTTGCTTTATTTTTATTTAAAACTTTGAATTGCAGTTTAAAACACACATATGTAAAAGTGCATAAAACATAAATGAACAACTCAATAAATAATTGTAAAGCAGATATCGGGTAACCACCATCCAGGTCTAGAAATAGAACACTTCTCACCACAGAAGCCCTCAGGGGTCCCTTCCCACCCATATTGAATTCCCTCTCTCCTAAAGTTAGTATAAAATACTTTTATAATAATCATTTCCTTATTTTCTGTAGTTTTACCTTCACATACACATAATGAGAGGGTCACAGGGAAGCTTTCTAGAATGCTGCAAATTTTTTATATCTGATCTGGGTGGTGGCTATATGGTACACATGTAAAAATATGAGTTGTACACTTAAGATTTCTGCACTTTACTGTCCATTATTTGTACTATTATTATACATATTACATCCATATATAACAAGTGAAACAATGCATTGTTACAATTATTACTTTAATTTTACATCTTTTAAAGAAGATGAGAGGAGAAAGGAGAGCAAGTATATATTTATAGAGTGGTTTTTTTCTCTTCTATCCTTTGCTTTTTAAATTCACCCTCTACTCTGCAATAGTACTGAGCAACTGAAGTGTGAATCTGCCCATACCGTTTGCCAGCTAAAAACTTATTTCAAGTCCTTTAAGGCAGTACACAGTGCCTTCCACATCCAGCCCCAGTGTCTCTCCAGCATCACTTCCCACAACTTCCCGTCTTACACACTGTCCTTATAGACACCATTTGCTCATCTTTCTGGTTTTGCTGATGCTGTTTCTTATGCCCAATTGCCCTTCCTACACAACACCTCTCTTCCCCTCCTGTTTCAGTTGGCTCAGGCTACAAAAACAAAACATTATAGACTGGGTGACTTAAACAACTGACATTTATTTTCTCACTGTTATGGAGGCTGGAAGTCCAAGATCAAAGTGCCAGCATGGACAGGTTCTGGTAAGAACTCTCTTTCTGGCTGACAGCTGCCTTCTCACTGTTTCCTCACATGGCAGAGAGAAACAAAGTTCCCCGTGTCTCTTCTTATAAACACACCAAACCCATCGTGAGGATCCCACCCTCATGATCTCATCTAAACCTAATTACTTCCCAAAGGCCCCACATCTAAGTACCATCCTATAGGGGTTATATATGAATTCTGAGGGAACACAATAGAACCTCCTTCACATAACTAAATGCGAGGGAACAGACGCAAGAGAAAGCAACTTCATAGCCCAGTCGGAGCACTTTGCCCTTATTACAGGGCCTGAGAGGGCGTCGTGGGTACGTTACCTAGTAACCATAGCCGGGGAGGGAGGCTGAAAGGGCCGAGAGCAAGCTGCTTGGCGTCCAATCCGGACCCCGAATTCCCGGAGCCAATAGCAGCTTTGAGAGCCGCTTACCGAGCCTGGACTGAGCTTCCCATGATGCCCCGGCGCCTCGGGCTAGGCGGCTGCCGTAAAGCAGTTCACTCGACGCGACGCAAGTGACCGCGGCGCGCCTCTCCCGGCTCGGCGAGTGCCACTCCCCGCCCCACAAGAGAGAGTCGGCTCCAGGCCGCGCCCCCTCCTCACCGGGTCGCCCTCCCCTCCGGGGGCCCGGTCCTCACGGTGGTCGCGGCGGCAGCGCCCTCGGGCCAGGCCACGGGGGGAGGGGGCGGCCTGGCGGCAGTGGCGGGGTCAGCACGGGGCACCAAAGGCGGGGCCATGGAGCCCGGGGAGTCGGGGAAGGTAGGCCTGGAAGGGCCCTGGGGCCTCCCACTCCCTCGCCCCCGATCCGGGCGCCTGCGAGGCGGGCGGTACGGGCGGAGTCCCCGCAGATGAGCCAGCCTTGCAGGGAAGGGCTCGCCCGCTCGCCCGCCGCCTCTTCCTCTGCACTTGGGCGGCCGCCTCGGGCGAGTCCCGCGCTGCGTTTCTCTCGCTCCCTCCCTCCCTCCCCGGCCGCCGTCAGCCGAGTCGCCGCTGGGTTGATGCTGGGGGGTTGGGGGGGCGACCCGCCCAATGTAGAAACGCGAAAGTGCTTCCTGTTTTCCCACACCGCCGTTGGCGTTTTGAAGAGGCCCAGCGTATTTTAAGGCTTTGAGGCTGGATTAAGACCCCAGTGGTAGCTAAGGGTAGGAATCCCGGGAGACAAGGTGAGGGCTTCGCCCTGCCTCGATTCCCCCTTCCCAAGAAACAACTGAGAAGAAAAAGACAAGGCATCTGGCATATTTCTTGCCGGTTTCTGTGTCTAGCTTATCTACTTCGAGGAGTATCTGAGTATTGCTTAGAAGCATATTCCTTCAGGCTTTGGGCAGGAGGCTGTAAGTTGGAAGAAATGGTAGGGGAAAAAATGCTTGAAGGTAGAGTTAAGTAGGTTTGACGAGATGGAGCTTGGAGGCAGTGTCCGCAGAGACCAGCCTGGTTGTAGGCGCTTGACTGAGACATTAGCAGCCTTTGGGACTAAGATCTTTCTGGATGTTCTTTGCTGCAAGTTCTTGACGATCGTTTCTTCTTTGGCACAGAGGGAATTTCCTCAACAAATATTTTCAAGTGCGTATTGAGTCTCTCTTTCAAAAAAATTGTTCATTTAATAAACAGTTTGATCTGTGATTTAAGTTGATGTAGATGCTGGAAGTACAAGAATAAATATGAAATGACCACTTTCCTCCAGGAACTCTCCTGCAATTGTCACTTCAGTAACTTGGGTAAGCCTGGAAGTGTTGTCCCACAGACAAGAGAGAAAGATAATGAGATTATTTTGATGCTCCAGTTTTTCCTGGAAAGACTGGGAAGGACTCTGCATTACAAAAAGTTACTCCTAGCTTAAGCAACTCTTCTGTACTCCTTCCTTTCCACAAGCTACAGTGATATATTTTCCAGATGAAACAACCCTCAAAGTAAAGAGTCCAAGACAATAAAGCTCAACAGAACCTAACTAAAGAAACTGAAGAAAGATTAAACTGTTTGCCAGCCTCGTGTTAAGCACTTTAGCAGATATCAAAAAAGTAAGGGAAGTGGCCCTTACTCTCAGGTTTATCCTCCGATTAGTTTAGACTGAATCTGATTTTGGACAGAGAGGGGGCAGAATGTAGTGAGGAGGAAGGTTATAAACAATTGGCATTGAAAATTGGAATTAGTGATTTGAGATTGATTTCAAGCTATTCTGTTCAGTTGTAGGCTTTCTTAGCCTTTAATGAGAGAATAGAAAAATACAAACATTTTGGGAGGTGGAGGAGAAATTTTATGTCCTTTTCAGGCTCAACCACTAATTGAAAACCTTGGAGTCTGAAAATTTCACTCATGATTCTAATCTTGTTTGCAGGGTGTCTCAAAAGGACACCTTTCCCAGGAACGTCTGTTTTCTAGCAGGGGGAATGAGGATGTTATCCAAAGATGAAATAAAGTGATTGCAAAACAAACCAGCAGTGTAAGATGTATTGCAGACGAGTGACGATACTAAGGCCTCGGTGGAATGGCTGTGCTATTCTAAAGTTCTATTCTGAATATCACTTTTTTGTCTCAAAGCTTGGAGACTAGGGGGTCCACTTGAGGTAGTAGTTTGGTCTGTTATTAGAATCTTCCTTTGATGCTATTTTGTGACATTTATTAACTAAAAGCAATCTTGGGCTATTGGATTGGGTGTGGAGTATCTTTCCTGTCATTGGCAGAATAGGATAGAAGTCAAAGACTTTGCCCCATCACTATCTCCTATTATCCTGTTTTATTTTCTTCCCAGCCATTATCACTATATCAGATGATCACGTTTATTTATTCATTTACATGTTTGCTGATTTTAGTCTCTGTTATATCCCCAGCTAGAATGGCGCAGCAGTATCTGGCATTTAATAGGTTCTCAGAAAGTATTTATTGAATGAATGACTCAAAATAGCATCTCTACAGGAGCTGTTTTGCTATAAGGTGGGTGCTGTGAGGAGCACTGCAGCCTGACACCTCGTGTGCCCTCTGAGAGACTGTTGTTCCTGCTGCCAAATGGGAGTATTTATTGTGTATGTACTTATTGCCTCCTTATTTTGGGTTCATGGTCCCTCTGTCCTTCCCATGGAAGTGATCATTCCCTTCTCAGTTTTCTCTGGTCTCAGTTTTATTATTGCACTTACATCATAGTTGTCTGTCACCTCCTGAATTTAATCTGCTTGATGAATATAGTATTTTGTTTTTGTTTTTTTAGGGGGAGGTAGTTAGGTTTATTTATTTGTTTAATGGAGGTACTGGAGAGTGGGCCCAGGACCTTGTGCATGCTAAGGACGCACTCTACCACAGAGCCATACCCTCTCCCCTGTAGTGTCTTTTATATCTTATGATCTGCTGGCACGTAGAAACAAATCAAATGCACATTGAATGAAAAAAGTAAGTGCCTATGAAATATTTTCTGTATAATGTGATGGGGAGAGGGGTGGTGATGGGGAAGGAGATAAAGGAAAATCAGCACAGGCTTCCTGAGGACCAGGCACCACTACGGATGTAAGCCTTCCTTGCTCAGGGGAAGGGGACGCACTGGGACCAGGTGGGTGGGAAGTCCCTTGTGACGGAGGTGGCATGTGAATAGGAACTGGGTGAGTGGGTGGGCCCTAAGTGGGTGGGAGGCAGTGGGCAGAGTCAGGGAACGTAAAGGCTGGGTGTGTAGAGGGAGGAAAGCTGCAAGATGTGTTGATCAATTACCCTTACGCTAATCTGGCTGCAGTAGAGATTCCAGGTAGGGCAGGACTTTGAGCGAAGGTTAGGGAGGAAGGTTAGGTTCAGATCGAGGGGACTTGGGGTGTGGCTGAGAAATCAGAGCTCTACCTTATAGACAGTGGGCACCACTAAAATAGAACATCCAGAGATACTCTTTGCTTTCTGTGTAGATAAGAAATTCCTCTTAGTCAAGTCTAAATTTTCTGCAGATTTGTGTTTTCTTTACATTGCAGTCAACTGGAATCAGAAGGCTCTTGCCATAGTATTGGTTAAAAGAGAGGAACCAGGGTTAAGGTAATCACTTTTGTTGGGAAGACACTTCTTTATTATCTAAACATTCGGTCCTGGCCATACTCTTCATCCTTGTGGTGCTCATAAACTAAAGCAGTGGGTCCATGGGCTTCATTATGCCCACCTGTTCCCTCAGGAAGACCGGCAGGTGGGAATGAATAGGGAACCCTGTTTACCCTTGATCACAAACTCTTTAGCCGGCCCTGGTGGGAGCAGCTTGCCCTCTCGTCCTGGTGTACCGTAGTCCTCCTGGGATCTGCCTGCTGTATAATCTCAAGGGTTTTCTTCCCCCTCGCCACGCTGGCTCTCCTTAGGCCTTATCTGTGAGTACCCCTTTCTTGTCTGCCTGCCTGCTTCTAGCAGAGCCCAGCCTCCAGCAGGTTTTTGGAATTATAATTGCATTTTGCTTTGGAAGATGCTCTGAGAGCAAGTAATTATTTAAAACATATGCATTTGGCAGTACAATTCCATTTTTGTTTTAAAACCTGTTCATTCATACATATTAACAGACAAAAGACTGGAAGGTTACCTACCAAATGTCAATAGTAATGATCAGTAAGGAGATTGTGGGTGAACTTAAAACGGTTTTTTTTCTGCTTATTGTCTAAATTTTCTGCAGTGAACGTGTATTTACTCAGAAAAATACTCAGATTATTTTTAAACATACAGTTCAACAGTGACTGATAAGCATTATCTGTATTGTTTTTCTCAAAAAGTTTCACTGTTGAAGTTAAAATAGATTCATGTGTTTGAAATCTGAGCGTAAAGTTACAGGCAATTTTAAACAAATATACTAGAACTTGTTATGAATGGAAATGAATGCGTCCCCTTCAGAGCTGTCACTTTGGGAGGACTTATACTTACTCCAAGGGTGCTGTTACCCGAAATGTTGTTTTTCTTTGGGGGTAGGAGATTTTTTGTTGTTGATAATTTTCTTTGACTAGGTGATAAATGGTGGCATAAAATTTAAAAGGCTAAACAGAAAGGTTTTCTGATTATTTCTTTTATAACTGCTTGTTTCATGGCTGCAGTATCTTACCTCTCTGAGGCTTTTGATGATAGTTTTGTTTTTTAAAGTTTTTTCCTCCATGCCTCACATCCATTTCTTCCCCTCCTCCCCTCACCCCACCATCTATTTTGGTCTCTATCAGACCTGTTACAGCCTTTCCCCAGATGTCTGCTAGTCCAGTTGTTTGCTGACACTTAATAGTGGAAACCAGCATTCTAACTGGAAGCACTGAGCTCACTAAAGGGAGGGGTTTATCAACTTGGATCCCGTGTAGGGGAACTGGGCTGGCATTTGTTAGCAAACAGCTTTCCCCCAGTTCTTATTATTTTAGCCTCACTATCTTCACTCCCAGGCCAGAGATTCCGCAGCTGCAGGATCCCAAGTCTTGAGGATGTAGCTGTGTAAACTGGATTGTTTCTGACTTTGCCCACTGCTGGGTGAGGATTCGATTTTCTTGGATCTGCTTAGTTATTACTTTTTCATCTGCTTTTCCTTTAACAAAATTGTATTGCTCTTGTCCCCTCGTTTTGTTCTCCATCCTAGTGGGTGTTTTGTTTGGAGGTTGGTGTTTTTGTTTGTTTTGGTGGGTGGGTGGGCAGGGAGGGTGTCTTTTGAATCACAGAAGGAAGCAAAATTGGGTGTACTTGTTCAATCTGCCATCTTAATCCAGAACTCTCCAAAACACTTTCTGAATTTCCTCATCCCTTTTTGGTGAGACAGAGCTACTTTACAAGTCCCATGGAATATAGTTCTCAGCTCTAAAGCTTTGCCTATCTTGATCATCAACTTCACTCACATAGTTCTGAGCGACTTTAGATTGTTTCTAGAAATCAGATACATCTTCCTAACTGAAGATTTACCATGTTCAAGATTTTGCCAAAGAATGTGCCATAAGCTGTTGCTGATGCCCTGGCTGAGAAGTAACGGGTCCTGGGGGAAGGCAGATGAAGAGCATGCCGGGAAAGGATGGTGCATTTCCTGAGTCGGCCTTCTTTATGACGCTTTGTTTCGGTGTATGGCCCTTCCTAGAACGAGTCTCATTGCCCTGTGACTTGTACCCAGGCTGTGAGAGCGATGCGGTGTAGGTCTTGTATGTAGGTTGACAGTGCCCCCTCCCCCAGTCGGAGCTGTTCCCAGAGAAGAGGGGCCCTCCGGTGGTTGTGATCCTAGGTGTAGAAGCTTAAGGAAGAAGTTGGTGCTTATCTGGTGTCATTTTTCCTTCCAGGCTCCTGTGACGTTTGATGACATCACGGTGTACTTGCTTCAGGAGGAATGGATGCTGCTGAGTCAGCAGCGGAAGGAGCTCTGTGGTTCTGACAAGCTGGAGGCACCACTGGGTATGGAATCCTGTTCATTTCCCCACTGCCTGACCCTAGGTCAGCATTCCCACCATGTCTGACTATGACATACTTGGGAATTTTCTGGAACTCTACCACTGTTTTCAGGCATCTTTACACTGTTTATCCACTCAGTCCCATATCTGACTCAGCTGCACATGGATTCACACATCACCCTTTCTCTTCTCCGTTTAAATTGTCCAGAAGAAGTGGAGAGATTGGGCACATCAAGGCTAGACCTGGATGTCTCAGGATATCGTGGGGTTCCAGGTGGGAAGCCCCACCTGTGGACTGCGGAGCTGCAAGGTGCATTTGTTTCAGGTGCCCATAGGACGCTGCAGGTGGTGGGCAGGGTTGAACAAGCATCAGATTCGCAGTGTGGAAACCTGGTCTCAGTCCCACCTCTACCACGTGATGTGGTGTGCGTTTGCCAAGCCCATTAGCCTTTTTAAGCCTTGGTTTCTTTCTTCACAGGGTTGTTGTAAAGGTTTAATGAGGCAAAACTTAAAACTTTGTGCCAATGTAGGTGTTCTTCATCTTTTTTATTTTGTGGATGTTCTTTCTCTGTACCATGGACAGAGGCGATTGTGTTTCAGTGTGTGTACGTGCATTTGTCCTCTTTCTGACTTCTGTTTGATGACCATCTGCCAGGCCTTTCTTTGCTTCTTTTCTTCTTGGCCCCTAAGGGTTGTGGGAGCAAGTCTGAGCTCTCTGTGGATGGAGGGACTGTGCTTTCCGTGCCTGCTAAAAACGGTTTGAAAACCAATTCTTTTAAACCGGAAGTGGCAAAGCAGCAGCTCACGGGCCAACTTTGGCCTCCCCCATTTTTTTTCTTTTCTTTAATCACTTTTGTTTGGCTTCTTTAAAATATTTAAATAAATCATCAATATTTAACCATTGGGAGTCTTCACACAGAAATATAATTTCTGTTTTCTCTTGAAAACTGGGGTGGTCTAGTGGTACTGGCCTGGTGTTTGGCTGGTGGCCCCCTCGTGGAGTCGAGCAGCTGTCTCTGCACACGGGTTCAAATCCACAGCCTCCCACCTCTGTCTGGTTTTCTCAGATTATCATCTGGTCCCTCTTAGCGTTTGAGTTTGAGCCTCTGCTCTGAACCAGTAGTTTTCTGACCTTTTTAGCCTGTGTGACCTGGATCCAGGACCTCACAGTGCTTTTCTCTGTTCCTGACTCAGGACCAACGATCGCCAACCCAGAGCTGTTCTATAAGTTTGAGCGAGGGCCAGAGCCATGGCTAGCCAGAGTCCAGGGCCAGAGGACTCTCCTGAGCCACCACCCAGGTGAGTGTGGACCTGCCCTGGGAGGAGGGGTGCTTAGCTGGAGAAGGAGCGGGAAGCTGGATGCCAGGGCTCTGGTCTCACCCTCTGCCTCTCCCTGTTCTCTGCCGACTACACACAATGTTCTTCTTCCCCAAGCTGTCACCTTATCTAAGATACACACACCTCCCCCAACATCGTTCTCCTCTCGTTTTATTTATTTTTTTCCTCCCTTTATTTACTTCTACCCAAGAGCAGATGTTTGTGTATCAGTATATATTCTAAGTCCCATGAAGGCACGACCTGGTCTTATTTACTACTCTATTCCCAGTGCCGAGAACCAAGCCTGGCACGTGGTTGCTCAGTAGACAACCATGGAACAAACGGGTAAATGAATAGATGTCTGCTAAGTCCTAGGAATTGATGTTTGCTTTCCTCCTTTGACAAGCCTGTCCTGTTCGGGGATTGGCTTGGCTGGAGCCAGGCCAGACGGCCTCTTGTCATCTGACCGTAAGGTGACAGTATGAACCCAGCCCCTCCTCCGGGAGAAAAGGGAGGTGGAACAAGTTCCTGCATAAATCAAATGACGAAAATTTGCTCTCCCTTGTGATCTGTCTCAGATGGACCACATAGAGCCCTAGATTCACAGATACTAATTTGGTTTGTTTTTCTTGTGCTTGGCTCTTAATTTCGAGCCTCTTTACTCTTTGTTAGCAGCTGTGTGCTTCTGGGGTTGGCCACAGTCTCGTAGACTGATCTATTGCCCTGGAACAGATACTGTTGGGTCCTTGGCCACGAGGCCTCTGAACTTGTTGATGCATAAGAAATGGCTCCAGAGGACTTAGAGTTGTCTAAGCTGCATTTCAATGAAGGAGTGAATAAAGAAACTTCTGGTTTAGCTTCAAGAAGGAAAATCGTAGTGAGGTCATGGGAGTTTTCACCTCTTTGAAGGGTGGCGTGAGACAGGAATTAGACTTGTGTTTTTCTTGAGGGCTGGAGTAGCACCCCTGGGTGGAAGTTACTCAAAGATGGATTGCAGCTTTAGGAAAATTCTCTGGGGACCAAAATTGCCTGCCCAGGAGGTAGGTCACTCTCTTGCCCTAAAGGTACCTGAGCAAAGTGCAGATGCCTGTCTGGCAGGGGTACCATGAAAGGGGATTCCCGTTGAGTGTGGAGTGGAAGTGTTTGCTTCAATTACCTTTTTTCACCCTGCATTCTCCTAGTTCAGTGTACTTACCCATAACTAAGTCTGCTCTCCTGAAGACTGTGCCACTGTCTTGGGTTGCAGAGATCAAATTACAAAGATCTCTTTTTGGCCAGGTGTATCTGTCCTTTAAATTAAAAAAAAAAAAAAGGTTTGCTTAAAGCCCATTTGGTTTCTTCTGGGTCAGGCAAGGTGGGCCTGGGGCTGGGAGACTGAGCGACAAGAACGTGAGGCAGGCTGTCACTTTGTGGGTGTGGTTCCCAGCTTCCTGTCCATGCATCTGAGTGCCTTTGTGAGTTGCAGTTACTCTGCCTATAAGATTTCAGAGCAAATTCCATCTGTCTCTTTTCTTCAAAGGAAAAAGCAAGGTGGGCTTCATGGAAGAAATGGATGTGCAAAGTCCAGCCAGAGAAGCTGGTCTGTACCTGCCACCTCAGAAGAAAGCCTGCCTTTCCCACTTCAGCTCAGAGAGTGGCAGCATCGAGGTAGACTGTATGGGAAAAAACAAAAAGCACTTAAAACCTCGGTCTATCCAGAAGTCATGGTTTGCACAGTTCCCATGGCTGGTCATGAACGAGGAGCAAACGGCTCTCTTTTGCTCTGCTTGCCGGGAGTACCCATCTGTCAGGGACAGACGGTCAAGATTAATAGAAGGTTACACAGGACCATTCAAGGTGGAGACTCTCAAATACCACGGCAAGAGCAAAGCCCACGTGTTCTGTGTCAAGGCCTTGGCAGCACGGGATCCCATCTGGGCAGCCCGTTTCCAGAGAATCCAAGATGCATCTGGAGATGTACTGGCCGGCCCGGAGCACCTCTTCACTGCAGATTATCCCATATTTTACCCCCCAGGGCCTCTGGGGACCTTTGATAACATGGCCCAGCTCCTGCCCAGCTCGAGAGCTGCCCTGGAGGACCCTGGGGGGAATGGAGCAATTCCTGCATTGTACCTAGACTACATTTCCGATTTCAAGCAAAAAGAAATTGCTGATGACATCCGTGGCTCCTCAAACGTTAACATTTTGTGTAATGACTCTGCTGAACCCCGTGGACAGGTAATATGTTTGTAATGATTGCTGTATCTCAAGGGCAAGGATTCCATACTGAGAACAACATATATTGCATGATGATGACGAAAAAATTCCATTAGCCATATCTG
Organism: Camelus ferus; assembly: GCF_009834535.1. NCBI lineage: Eukaryota > Metazoa > Chordata > Mammalia > Artiodactyla > Camelidae > Camelus > Camelus ferus. The sequence goes on along the minus strand of NC_045702.1, from coordinate 6,005,557 downwards.
CTGCTAACATATAATGTTACCATGAGCTCACATGCTTTATAATGTGCTAGGCATTGTTTTAAGTGCTTTACATGTATTATCTCCTTTATTTATGACGACAGCCCCGTTATCATCGCCTCCTTTTGGCAGATAACAAAACGTAATTAGTGGGACGGGATATCCTGACTTCTGACATACAGGGAACACCTAAATTCAGAACGATAATCTTTATCTTGAATCCAAAATGACCACAGAACTCAAGAAGTAATCCATAACCACAAAACAACCTCAGAGCTCTTACGTAATTTTAAAAACATTTTCAACTTTAGCTTTGGAACCATGTAGCACTTTTAAACATTGTGAAATCTCTTCACACTTGTTCCTTTATGTCATGTTTTTAATGCTGCTCTGAGGCTTGTGGAGCAAGGCTGGTTAAACTCATCTCGTTGGGCGGCATCTAAGACTCAGGGGGTGGGACATAGCCAGAGTTGAAGGGCCGTCGTGGTGGTGGCCTCTCCCCACAGCCCTTGAGTGCCAGCTCAGTGCTCCCCTTCTGCTCCCTGCGGGGCTGGTGGAGCCTACAAGGCCCTAGTTCTCACCTCAGGTTTATTTTGTAATTGTCTAACTCTTTGGAAAATTGGCCTATATGGAAACTGCATTAATCAGAATCTTTGAGTAACTAGGTCCTTCCCCATTTCTCAGCTCTTCCATATCAGCAGGCTTTTACTACAAATCGTCTTGAGGAAGGCTTCTGGTATTCCAAAGAGAATAGCTCAGATGTTCCTCGTACCTAACATCATAGGTCAAGTCAGTAAACTCGGAGTTTTACAGAATCCAGAAAAGTGACAAAGCTCATTTCTCTTCTTGTTCTTGTTCTTTCTAGTCTTTAATAGTAGAAGCTAATAAACAGGTCTAACCTTTTAGGATCTGAATTCCTTTAGCAGCAGAGTGTGTGCTAACCTACTCACTGAATGTGAGCAGCTTTAGTTCTTTTTTACTACTTCTTCCTCCCTATCTGGGTGGGAAACCTTAGCAGGTGCTCTTAGAGGCAGCCGGCCACCTGTGCAGCCATGGATGAATAGAAGGCCCCCCCTGGGGCTGTAAAGGGCAGTGTGCAGTCACGAGTTTCCGCCAAGACCTCTAGTCCTCAGTGCTTTTTCCTTTCCTCCCAGGATACTCCACGGTCGCACTGAGGTTCATTTGATTTTGACTTAGTAACTCTGGGCCACACACATTTGCTTCTTTGACTTTCGATAGATAACTGAGTTCCTCAGAGTGCATCTGGGCCTGTTGGCAGGCTTTCCAGGAGAAACAGGTCTCGAGCAGGACCCTGGAAGTAACACGTGGGTGTCTGATGTGAGAGGAATATTGAGTGACTGCTGCTCTTTGTTGCAGGATCCTTCTGAAGAGGGGCTGTTTGAGGAGGTTCCCGTGGTGTTTGAGGAGCTCCCGGTGGTGTTTGAGGATGTGGCGGTGTATTTCACCCGGGAGGAGTGGGGCGTGCTAGACAAGCGGCAGAAGGAGCTGTACAGAGACGTGATGCGGATGAATTATGAGCTGTTGGCATCCCTGGGTAAAGATCCCTGTAGGCCCTTGTTTGCCACCATCACTTGACATGGGAAACCCACAAGGGCAGCTGTGGCTCGTAGTCATCACCCCATTTCTGCCCTCTCCCTGTCCGTAGGCAGAGAGTGAGTATATTTTTTGCATCTCAGAACTCTCCCTGCTTTGGGATACTGTGCTTTTTCTCCTCTTCATCCCCCCACCTGTCACCCATCTTCCACCAGACATTTGTTGAGTACTTACTACGTGCTGGGTGAACATGAGTGAGTCAAGATCTCTGCTTTCAAGGGGCTGGCAGGTTTGTGGGAGAGACAGACACTTTGATAAGAAACTGTAAGATCATACAAGTTCCATAAAAGAGGTTCAGGAAAGTGCCCAGGGGCTGCCAAGGAGAGTGATTTAATTGAGCTGGGCATCTGAGGGAGGGATAAGGACAGTCTGAACAGAAGTGTTTTAACTGACTTGAAAGCCAGGTGCAGAGGGAGGAGGACTGGCATCTAGCGACGGCAGAGGGAGGGGCCAGCAGGCGGGCGGTCTCGGCCTGGCGGCACTAGGTCCTAGGTCTGCACTGGAGCAGGAGCAGTGTGGTGTTTGTTGTCTTCCCGGCAGAGTCTTGTCTCCTGCACCTGCTTCTTGTTCTTCTCTTTGCTTCCTTTTTCCATCAGGCACCCAGGGTTCTCACGTGGCACTAAAATGGAATGACAGCTTTTCATCTTATCTGATTTTTGGGTTTTGTGGGTTTTTTTAACTAGCATATATTGTAACAGAAACCTTGCAGAACAGGCTTCTGTACATAACTTAGGAATTGCAGCAGCGACCTGCATCATTTCTACAGAAGAAGAAATGAGTATTTGTGGCTTAGTTGATGTCATAGCCCCTGGTTTACACCATCCTCTCACTGCAGCTAAGATAGAGATTATTTTCTCAACATACGTGACCCGTATACTACTTGTTTTTATCGATGTTCAGTTTTTAAATGCCTCCCCCAACATTTAGAAATGATGTGAAACACTTTGTTTCACGAGGACAGAGGTGCTGTAATCATGTCCTGGGCCGCGGGCCCTGGGATGAAGTGCACCTTCCCGAGCATGACTGCCACTGATGATGTTTGAAAGCAGGCGATTCATTTTGAAGAAAGACATCCCCACCCGCAAGAAGCTGATCTTCCCTTGGAAGGAATGGGCAGCAGGGATGTGCTTTGCCTTTTGGGCCCCTTTGGTGGGGACCCAGTAGTACCACAGTGCGTCTCCCACAGGGTGGGCCTGACTTGGCTTGTTCAGCCTGACAGCATCATCTGAGCATTTTATCATTTTCTTCTTAACTTCTATATATTAGGAAGTGGGGAAATCTTAACTGACTGAGGGAAATCAAGGGGCAGATCAGTCTTGGTTACATTTTGTTTGGATGAACAATAAGTATGATCAGAGGAAGAGTAATTCGTTTTGCTTGAGGGTTGAGGGCAGGAGTCAGGAAGGACTGTATGGAGGATGGGGCAGTTCTCTTCAGTTGTCTGTGAAATTAAGATGGGCACACGGGTCTAGAAATGGAATATTATTTGGCATTATCTTTTGTAAATGGAACACAAGTAGAACTTCTCTTTGGAGTGAACTCAATTTTGAAAAAGAAAACCTCATCATAATTTTTGCAGCCAAGAAAAGTTCTATACGTCTTTAAAAAAAATCTTCCATGCATATTTTTAATTGAAGTATAGTTGATTTGCAATGTTGTGTTAGTTCAGATGTAATCCCATCCATTTTTAATGTTTCTTATCTCTTATTTTAAAACACTATGACCTGCTTATATTGGGTGTTACAGGAAGCCTCTATGTTTTCTTTTATTCTCCTGTCTGGAAATAATAATAGTGGGTTTTGCTACTGACTGAGCACCTACCAAGCGCTGGTCCTTGTGTTGAGCGTCTTACATACAATCTCTCTAACCCTTACACAGAACCTGTAAGGCAAGTAGCAGTAGTATTTTCGGATGAGAAAACAGCCCTGAGAATTCAACCCATTTAGCTGCAAAATGGCTAAACTGAAATTCTTACTCTTCTGCCCGTTCCATATGCATCAGACTCAGATAAAATGCCTGCTCTATATATGTTTATTACCAATTGGACGCCATTTCTTTTCATTTCAAGATTGTGCTAAGCATGTTGTTAATTTTAAAATAACAATGGCACCAAGTGTAATATAAGATTATTTAAAAATTTTAACAGTATAAGAATTTTTTGGAAGTCCCCACTCCTATACCCTTCCCCCCTGCAAGAGGGTAGTGGTTTGGTCTGGTTCTCGCCGACCTTCTCTGCGGGTCACTGTTCATTCTCTCGCCTCGGCCTCTGTAAGGACTAGGGTGCAGAAGGGCTGATGCCCTGGGCTGATGGGATGTGGTCACGTCAGCAGCTCTGCTCGGGCCCTGGGTCTTGGTGGGTCTGATGGTCATCATGCTGCATCCCAGCACATTCGTGCTATGGATTTCCTTTTGCTCTTTTCACTTGAGGAAACCCAGCTAATTTTTCCATTGCTCTTATTAGGATTTACAACTAGCAGATTTGTTCTTTCAGATTTTGTAATTATTGGACCTGTTTTAAAAACAACAGTCTCAATTTAATGCAGTTGAATTCCATATTAATTTCTGTCAGTTGTTTGGCAGTTGAATTGCATTGACTAAAGCTTGTCAGCTGATGGTATGTTTCCAGGTCAGGTCCACTCACCTGTCACAGTCTCCTTGCCCTCACCAGCTGTCTCATCAATGGGGCTGAACTTATAGAGGACAGTCGTTTTGATTACGGAGAAAAGAGGTTTATGTTTTATTTTTAATGCTTTCCTCTGTCAAGTTTAACTTTGTGGACTTGCCCATTTAGAACTATTTATCACTCTGTAGAATTCTGACTATTCTTTTATTTCCATACTTTAAATTCTGGCTTCACCATATTTGGTGACGTCTCTTGCTTTTCTCCAAAAAGAAAACTCGGTTATATTTCACTGTTAAGATACTAATATTTGTCAGTAACAGAAGCAGACAAGCCAATATAGGGGCTATGTGGTAAGCCTTGTTTTTACTAGTAAAGGTGTCATCATATGCTGAGCGGCAGGTCACTCAACTTCAGGTGGGCAGTGCCTTTCCTACAGGTGAGGTCATTAACTCAGCTAGGCCTCACATAGCTAGGGGTCTGCAGGTGAAATTAAAGGACTCTAGGCAGTAACTTGAGATACGGATCTCAGTAAAAGTAAATACATGGGCAGTTATAAAAGCTGGTATTATTGTAACAATGGTTTGTAACTGCACCTTCAGTTCCAAATGATTTAAGAGACCAGTATGCTTAAAGGGAAAAAAATTATTAGTCTAAAAGCCAGTATTTTTCTAGCTTTTGTTGTAACTTCAAATCTTGTTTTCTACAAACTTTAAGGGGCTAATACATTAAAAAGAATTACTGGTTTATGTTTTGGGACACACATTTATAAAGATATAATTTTGTGACATCAGTGGTCAAAAGCGGTATGGAAAGCTGTAAAGGAGCAGAGTTTTTGTATACTGTTGAAGTTTAGCTGGTATAAATTGAAATTAGAATGTTGCAACAAAGCTGGAGGACTCATTTTAAAACTTACTACAAAGCGACAGTAATCAAAACAGTGCAGTACTGGCATAAAGGTAGACATATACCCCAGTGGAATAGAACAGAGAGCCCAGAAATAAGCCTTCACATATGCGGCCAAACGACAAGTGTGCTGATGGAGAAAAGACAGTCTTCAACAAATGGTCCTGGGAAAACTAGATATCCATATGTAAAATAATGAATTTAGATCCTTATCTGACACCATACACAAAAATTAACTAAAAATGGATCAAAGACATAAATGTAAGACTTAAAACAATAAAATTCTTAAAAGAAAACATAGGACATAAGTTCACAACATCGGATTTGGCAATGATTTCTTGGCTGTGACACAAAGGCACAGGCAACAAAAGAAAAAAAATAGACAAATAGGGCTTCATGAAAATTGTAACTTTGTGCATCAAAGACATATAAACATAGTAAAAAGGCAATGCAAAGAATGGGAGAAAATATCTGCAAATCATATATCAGGTAAGGGATTCATATCCAGAATCTACAGAGAACCCCTAAAACTTAACAAAAAAACAACCTGTTCAAAAAAATGGACAAAGGACTTGAATAAGCATTTCTCCAAAGAAGATGTACAAATGGCCAATGAGCACATGAAAATATGATCAATATCACTGATAATTAAAGAAACGCAAATCAATACCACAGTGAGATACCACCTCACACCCATTAGGATGGTTCATATCAAACAAGTGGAAAACAGCAAGTGTTTTTGAGGATGTGGAGAAATTGGAATCCTTGTGCCCCTTGGTAGGAATATGAAATGGCACAGTCACTGTGGAAAACACTATGGTGGCTCCTTAAAGAATTTAAAATACAATTATCATATGACGCAGCAATTCCACTTCTGAGTATATATCCAAAATAATTAAAAGCAGGTTCTCAAAGAGATATCTGTGCACCAATATTCACAGCAGCATTACTCACAATAGCTGAAGTCCAAGTGTCCATGGATGGATAAATGGATAAGCAAATGTGATACATACTATAATGGAATATTATTTAGCCTTTAAAAGGGAAGAAATTCTGACACATGTCAAAACATGGATGAATCTTGAGGGCATTATGCTCAGTGAAATAAGCCAATCACAAAAACATAAAAACTATGATTTCCCTTACGATGAATAATCTGAAAAGGTACTTAGAGCGGTCAAATTCATAGAGACAGAGAGAATGGCAGTTGCCAGGGGATGGGGGGTGGGTGATGGGGAGGTAGAATTTGTTTTATAAGGTGAAGAGTGCTGTAGATGGGTATTGGTGATGGCTGCATAACCTTATACACATTTAATATCTCTGAGCTATACACTTAAAAATGGTTAATTTTATGTTATGTGTATTTTACCACATTTTTTTTAATTGAGGGGAAAAATGTCCTGATTAGACAAAGAAGGGTTTACAAACTATTCCAAATTAACAGGGACTAGAGAAGCATGCTACCTAAGTGCAGTGCAAGATTGTGGATTAGATGCTGGACTAGGGGAAATAGTCGTATAGCTAGCTGTAAAGGACATTTCGGGGACAATTAAAGACATTTAGTTGTGGACTGAGGATTAAATAGTAGTATTATATCAATGTTAAATTTTCTGTTTTTGCTCATTATACTTTGGTTATATAAGACATATTAGTTTTTCAGTTGCCACACACAAATTATCACAAATTTAGTGGCTGAAAAACACCCATTTATTATCTCATAATCCTGGAGGTCAGAAGTCCAGGTGGACTCAGCGGGGTTCCCTGCTTAGGGTCTCACATGACTGAAATTAAGATGTCCACCAGACTGTGCACCAATATTCTTGTGCTTGTAATCAGGAGGCTCTGGGAAGAATCACTGGGTTATTTGGTTGTTGGCAGAATCAAGCTCCTTGTGGTTGTAGGACTAAGGTCCCTGTTTTCTTTCTGGGGCTGATCAGGGAGCATTCTCAGCTCTTAGAGGCTGTTCCCAGGTCCTTTCCACATGGCCATAAAATCCTCAGTCCAGCAACAAAATGTTGAATCCTCTTTGTGCTTTTGTGCTCTGACTTCCTCTGCTTTTAAGCTGCTGGTGTGATTACATTAAGCCACCCAGACAACATCTCTTTTGATCCATAACGTAATCATGGATGTGATGTCATTTCATAGATTCCACTCACACTCCAAGGGGCAGAGATTGGGGTCCCTGGAGCTCATGTTAGAATTCTGTCTACCCCATAAGATAATGTCTTTTTCTTGAGTAATACTCATGGAAGTATTTAGGGATAAAGGGAGGTATGAAAGCAATTTAGCCTCAAATAGTTCAGAAAAAAAAAAATATATATATGTATAATTTATATATTTAAAAGATCCCCAGGTAACTCCAGTGTGCAGCCTGCACATAGACATATATATGTTTTTATATATTATGCATATACATAGAGGAGAGGGAGGGAGGGCACATGAGCATGATAAAGCAAATGGGACAAAATGCAAATGATTAGAGTTCCTTGTTTTAATATTAAAACTTTTCTATAAGTTTTAAATGACCTAAAAATTGACTGAAAAATAGGAAACAAAAGTCCAATCCTTATGTAGTGAATTAAAAATCTGGACTTCATTTGAAGCTAAAGTTTCTTGCCTGTCCCATCTCAGCTGCTTGAGGTCTAGAATCTGGAATCTTGCGATAAGGAGAAAGACATTCTCCTCCTACCCCTAGCTTGTTCCAGGGCTTCTGCATCCTGGCTGGAAACAGGCGTGGGGAAGTGGGGAGGAGAAGTACAAGAAAGGTTTTACCTGGCATCTGGGTAATGAGATACCAGTTACTTGTAGCTGGGATAACTGAAAGCTGATTCTCCAAGTGTGTCAGTGGGTTCTCCACTCCCCCAGACCCCGGTCACTGGAGACCTCTCACTCCACTGCAGTGGGTAGTGTCAGCTGTAGCACTCCGCCCTGCATGGGCTCCCTGGGGGAGCATCATGCCAATAGACAGTCACGGGCAGTCCCTTTAAGTGGCTCCAGGCACTTCCCCTGTGGGGCTCATATCTGGATGATGGAAAACACTTATATATCTTTTGCTCTGACAAGCCCTGTGAATATAGACTCTTCCCAAATGGCCACAACAAAGAAGCCCATCAGTCAGTTACACCTTTAGTCTTTTCCAGGCCTGGATTTATGAGTAGGCCCACAGTTCCAGAAAATACAGGTCAGGATGCCATTCTCATTAGGCTTAAGGTCAGAGGAAAGTAGCTCACCCCACCCGTCCCCATGGTAATGTGGGGTCTCCCAGGAACTTGACAGATCTTTCCAGAAACATCTCTAATATCCAGCTTCCTGACCTCTTCACTCCCAGCGCTTTGACTCCCTCTTAGTGGTGAGGGCTTGCATCACAGCCGAGTATTTCAGCTCCTCTTTACAAATCAGGCCTCTGTGGTCTAGCTTTGGAATGGGGAAGAGTTGGCTTCTATTTTGGGGAGCCTTCAGCCAAAACAGGCAGACAGAATCACACTTTAATATCTGTTGCATATGTTTATTGCTATTCCTGATTTATTGATTTTAGATATTATCTATTGATTCCTACTGTGGAGGATGAAGATATGGCCCTCTTACTTCACCCCAGGCCCCCACCTCTCTTCCCTCCATCCTCTCAGAACAGGTATATCATACTTTTTTGGTTAATTCAATGTAAATTATTTACCTGATTATGATTATGTATTATTTACTTCTAATCAAAGTGGCATATTGTGATGATGTTTCCTTCATTGTACGATTTTCCCGCCCAGAATTGAAATTTTTTAATTTTTAATTTTCCTAGTTTTCTATACTATCACCAGTTGTCCTCAAACTCCCCCATGAAATTAAACAGCTCCTCTGAAGAGTCTTTTCCACATAATCAAACATCCTGTGACTTACTGGTTTTAGTATTTTTTTTTTTCTGGAAACTTCTGTCCTTGGGTTTTCCATTCCTCTGTTGTCTCTAAACTAGTTATTCTTTAGGCCTGCTGCATAGCTGTGGTCTCAGACTTTGCTTTGTCTCTTTCCTATTTCCTGGACCTATTGCTTCTTTTAGGTTTATGTCTTCATTTTGCTGGGCACATCCTTCAGTAACTTCCTAAGAAAGGTGCATGGGAGGAACTTTTTAAAAGACTGCATATCTAAAAATGCCCTTGTTCTGCTCTCACAATTGATAACTTGGTTGGGTATAGAATTCCAGGTTGGAAAGGATTTTCCTCAGCATTTTGAAAGCATTGCTTTTAGGTTTACAGGTGCTGTTGAGAAGTCTAAATGCCTTTTTATTCCTAAATCTTTGACACAGCCTGTTTTCCCACTCTGAAAGGTTTTAAGGTCTATTCCAGTGTTAGTGCTTAATGACAGGGCTTTCTTTACCTTTTGTTCTGGGTATCTGGTGCTTCCCTTCCATGTGGAAACTTACATTTTCCAGTTTGGGGAAACATTCTTGTATTACGTCTTCCTTTCTATTTTCTCTTTTCTTTCTTCTGAAAAGTCCTATTAGTTAGATATCAGACTTCCTAAATCGAGCCTCTGGTTTTGTTTTTCTTTTTTTCTCCTATTTTCTGCTTCTGTCTTTTTTTGTTTTACATTCCTGGAGATTTCCTCCAATTTTATTTTCTAATAATTCTATTTAATTTTCAGCAATTTCTTCTGTCATATTTTTAGTCTAAGAGCTCTGCTGCTCTTTTCATGGGTAACTGTCATGACTGTTCTCTCTGAGATTATTCTAGTTGGGAGAAGGGGGTGAAGTTTTGTTTTGCTCCCTTCAGTATCTCTAGTTCCTTCAATCCTTCTTCCTCCTTGTTTTATGTTAGCAGTTTGTCTTAAATAAAATCTTTAGATTCATTCATATTTAAGAGTAAAGACTTGAAAACTGGCTAGGAGCTCTGTGTGCATGGCTGGGACTTACTAAGGAGTGGGCAACCCTGCAGCGTGACCAGCTATGAACCTTGGAGATCTCATGGAAAGGCCCTCCAAAGAGTAAATCTGTAGGTCTTTGGGGGAAGAGGGTAGGGAGGGGCAATTCCATTTCTCCAAAGAAAACTTCCCATCTCCTGCTTGGCTGTACCCCGAGTCCATATTCTCAGAGCTTCTGGTCTGCAGACCATCTTCATCTGTTTGCATCGCAGCCTTTCTCTTTCATCTTTCACCAGCCCCACTGTCCCAGGGCCCAGAACCTTTCTGGTTAAGTTTTTCTGTAGGCGAATCTCCTCCTAAAGGGAGGGTGGTGGTGTTTCCTGGTTTCCTGGAATAAGTGAGAGGACCTGGGATCAAACTGGTCTCTGCAGACCTTAAGCCCTGTGTCCACGCCTCCTTACCCACCACCTTCTGCCACACCTGGTGCCTCCAGGTCCTGGCTTTTTGGAGATTCTGGGGTCAAGGTCACTTCCTTCTCCTTGTTACCCTCTCTGCTGGCATTTGGTGTTCAGCTCTGTAAGTTCTCTTTTATCTCCTTTCCTTCTTCTAAAAAGATACTAACATTTCTAATCCAGCATTTCTCTTGGGCTTATTATTATTATTTCTTTGCCCTCATTTTAGAGATATTTGAAGAAGGATATGGGTTCAATCTACCACAGTTTAATAATTTATTATATTGTTATTAGTAGTAAATATGTTTATTCATACACACACATGAAAATACAAACATATTCAAGTGATCCAAAGATGAATAGTGAAAAAAGTCTCCTTCTTACCTTGTTCTTCAGTCCCTCCACAGAAGCACCCACAGCTAGCAGTTGCTTGTATATATGCTTCCAAAGAAAGTTCCTACACACATTCACATAGATACATACAAAAGCATGTAAGTAGAGATGAATGGATTTTCTTTTAAATCGGGAAAGTGATTTCTTTGCATGCCCCTGAAAAATATTCGTATTTTCAGTAAAGGGCAGTGCTTAACCCAAAGACATGAAACTCTTTCAGTTGGGTTTCAGGCTCCACTGCAGGTGGTAGACATTGTTAAGAGGTCTTTCAAGGGCCCTGTGTAGTTAGCCGCTTGCACCAAGGCCAGCTGTGGGTGTCGCTGTGGGTGCTGCTGTTGGCACACGCAGGGGACAGTTGTTGGTGGCCCTCGCCCACCTCTTGTGTGGCTTTCTTTATCATCCCTGTCTTCTCTCCTTCTATTTTGTCCTCTGTATTTCTTCCCGTTGTCACACTTTCCCTCTGGATGTGTTTAGCTGACTCATGGCTCCTGTGGCTGACCGTGGGGTTAAGGAAGTTATTTATCCTAGCTAAGGGGTACACCCTCATCTGGATGTCTCTTTGGGTTTTAAGAATAAATTGGCACCCTAGATGGGTATGCTTTCATCGTGCCCCTGGCTGAATAGATGCTATTAAGAAATAGCCCCAGAGGCATCCCTGAATATTTCAGGTGGGCTGCTTGTCCAGAGCACTGACATCAGTGTGACTCTTCGTCCCTGCAACAGGCCCTGCTGCTGCCAAACCAGACTTGATCTCAAAACTGGAGCGGAGAGCTGCACCCTGGATCAAGGACCCAAACGGGCCAAAGTGGGGGAAAGGCCGTGTTCCAGGTGGGTCCTGACCTGCTGAATTCCGAAGGCTATGTCCAGGCGCCCAGGCAGCGAGGGCAAGTCACACAGTGTTAGTTCAGCCCTCATCACGCTGGACCTGTTGTACACCAGGCCCTGTATTGAGTAAGAAACTGAGTAAGAAATTGAGTAAGAAACTAACCCTGCCTCATAGTGTAGAGTAGCCTGAGAAACTGGGACAGTTTAGGAAAATAGGGAGCTTTGATGAGCGGAAGTGAAACTGGGGCTGTGGTAGAGCTGATGGGGGAGGAACATGGTAGATACTGGTCATGAGGGGCCATGTGACCCACAGGCCTGCGAGCCTGTCCTCCCTTCTCCCCGCTCCTCTGGTATTTAGTGACGACACCGTTGGTCTGTGAGAGTCGGCTGTTTTGCACATCTCAGTCAGTAACTGACTGGCTGCTGGCTACGGTGTATACTTTTGTGCCCCCTTGTTTCTAAGGCTCACAAGACTTATGAACATTTAACCTTATTTTTTGTGGTGCCTTGAAGGAGGATTAAAACCATCCAATAGCATGTATGGCCAAGGTAGTTAATTAAGCTTATTAGCATCTGATGTCACATGATCCCAGAGTAGCTGTGTGGCTAGAGATGGGGAGGCTGGCTGAAGAATCCACAGGAATTAGCAAACAACTCTTAGGGAGCCAGACTGCATTTCATAGAAAACAGCGGGGAAGGTTTTAAATAGAAGCCACTAGTGATTTCTAGAAAGGCAGATCACATTCATCTTCTCTGCTTTGCATAAGGAGTACTTACTGAATTGGGATGTCTTAGCTGATAGGAGGCTGCAGAGTTCTGGGCAGCAAAACCAAGCGCAATTTGATTTGCTCCCAAGGGAAAAAGAAGAAGATGGTGGCTGTAAGTGAGGCACACACACAGGCCCCGGCTGGAGAATCTGCATTGCTTCCAGCTCCTTCTGTGGAGATGTGCACCCGCTACTGTGGTCCCAGCCTTTGTGAAGTACAAGTAGACGGACAAAGGAAAATCAAGAGGACGTACAGACCCCGCTCAATTCAGAGGTCGTGGTTTGGGCAGTTCCCGTGGTTAGTAATTGACCCAAAAGAGAGCAAGCTCTTCTGCTCAGCTTGCAAAGAAAGACCCAGTCTCCACGACAAATCATCCCGGTTAGTCCGAGGTTACACGGGCCCTTTCAAAGTGGAGACTTTGAAGTACCATGAAGTTAGCAAAGCACACAAGCTCTGTGTCAACACTGTGGAAGTCAAGGAAGATTCCCCACAGGCTGCCCTAGTCCCTGAGATCTCCAGTGACCTGATGGCCAACATGGAACATTTTTTCAATGCCGCTTACTCCATCGCATACCACTCGAGGCCCCTGAACGACTTTGAGAAGATCCTGCAACTCCTTCAAAGCACCGGGACCATGATTTTGGGCAAGTACCGAAATCGCACCGCCTGCACTCAGTTCATCAAATACATCTCTGAGACTCTGAAGAAGGAGATCCTCCAGGATGTCCGGAACTCCCCGTGTGTGAGCGTGTTGCTGGACAGCTCCACAGACGCCTTCGACCAGTCCTGTGTGGGCATTTACGTCCGCTACTTTAAGGGGGTGGAGGTGAAAGAGTCTTACATCACCCTGGCCCCACTCTACAGCGAGACAGCGGATGGATACTTTGAGACCATCATCTCTGCCCTGGATGAACTGGACATCCCCTTCCGGAAGCCTGGCTGGGTGGTGGGCCTGGGAACCGATGGCTCAGCCATGCTGAGCTGCGGAGGAGGCCTGGTGGAGAAGTTCCAGGAGATCATACCCCAGCTGCTGCCGGTGCACTGTGTGGCCCACCGGCTACACCTGGCCGTGGTAGACGCCTGTGGGGGCATTGACCTGGTCAAGAAGTGTGACCGGCACATCCGGACCGTCTTCAAATTTTATCAGTCCTCGAACAAAAGACTGAATGAGCTGCAGGCGGGCGCGGCTCTGCTGGAGCAGGAAATCATCCGCCTGAAGGACCTGAACGCTGTCAGGTGGGTGGCCAGCAAGAGGCGCACCCTGCACGCACTCGTTGCAAGCTGGCCCACCCTGGCCGGGCACCTCCAGAGCGTGGCGGATGCAGGAGGCCAGGTCGGGCACCGGGCCAGGGGCATGCTGAAGCTGGTGAAGAGCTTCCACTTCATCAAGTTCTGCCACTTCCTCTTGGACTTCCTGAGCATCTATAGGCCCCTGTCCGAGGTGTGCCAGAAGGAGATGGTGCTGATTACGGAGGTGAACTCTGCGCTGGGGCGGGCCTATGGAGCACTGGAGACCCTCCGTCACCAGGCAGGACCCAAGGAGGAAGAGTTCAATGCCAGCTTCAGGGATGGGCGGCTTCACGGCATCTTCTTGGACCAAATGGAAATGGCAGAACAGCGGTTCCAGGCGGACAGGGAAAGAATGATCCTGACAGGGATTGAATACCTCCAGCAAAGGTTTGACAGGGACCGTCCCCTGCAGCTCAAGAACATGGAGGTGTTTGACACCATGGCCTGGCCAAGTGGCGTGGAACTTGCCAGTTTTGGAAATGATGATATTCTCACCCTAGCCAGGTATTTTGAGCTCTCGCTCCCCCCAGGATACAGTGAGGAAGCACTCCTGGAGGAGTGGCTGGGCCTGAAGGCCATTGCCAAGAACCTCCCTTTCTCCATGCTGTGCAAGAACGCCCTGGCCCAGCACTGCCACTTCCCCTTGCTGAGCAGGCTCATAGCTGTGGTGGTCTGCGTGCCCATCTCCACCTCCTGCTGTGAGCGGGGATTCAGTGCCATGAACCGGATCAGGACCGATGAGAGGACCAAGCTCTCCAACGAGGTGATCAACATGCTCATGATGACAGCGGTGAATGGCGTGGCAGTCACAGAGTATGACCCCCAGCCCGCCATCCAGCACTGGTACCTGACTTCCTCAGGCCGGCGTTTCAGCCATGTCTACACCTGTGCACAAGTGCCACCCCGCTCCCACACAAGTAAGTAACCCGTGGTGGAGCCCCTGGATGTGGGAAAGCAAAGGAAGAGATCCTACCTCCCCAATCCCATGCTGAGTGCGAAGCCTGGTAGCGTCTGATGAAGTCAGCCATCGCACTAGGCCTGGTCCAAGGTGTCCGCTGAGCTTCCACAGTGTACCCAGCCCTTTGCTAGACCAGTGGGTGCTTGAGACGGCACACCTATCCTCGAGGAGCTTATGACTGAGCTGGAGAGGCAGGACATACACACTGCAGGCAGCAGGGCAGAGCGCATAGAGCAGGAATTTCCAAGCAAGTTGGCCGAGGTTCAAGCTCCAGTCCTGCCGCTGACTAGCATGTGACCTCGGGCAGCTTCATCTCTTTGTGCTTTGGTTTTTCATCTGTAAAGTGAGTGAAGAGCTGTGAAGTGCTCAGAACAATGTCTGGCAGGTAGTGCCGATGGCACTCTTAAAAGGTGAAGGCCACCACCGGAAATGATGGGAGGACTGGACACATTAGGGCAGAGATACTACATTCCCGGTGGGGGTGTGTAGATTCTGTTGAGAGAAGAGGTCAGTGCAGGTCTGAGGGGCTGCGAGGAAGGTACCAGCGGAGGAGAAGTTCGGGGTGTTTCAGGCAGAGGAGGAGTCAGTGGGGAGAACCACCTCACTAGCTCGGAGGGCCGGGGCGGGGGGGGACTAGGCTTGAAGAGGAAGCAATATTATACTGGAGGGCAAGTCACTGAACGTCTTAAGCAAGAAAGGTTCCTCTTTTCAAGCAGTCACTGAACACCAAAGAAAATCAAAGAGCGTCTCCAGGCTATTCCTGTCTTACTGAACAGTGACCGAGCCAGGACTTTTCTCTCTGGATGTCTTCTGATAGCTGTTCCTATTGCTCTGCTCTCATTTTCCCTCGGAGTCTGTGGTCGTCAGCAGTGGACTGGCCTCAGGGTTGACAGAGGCTCTGTAGGAAGTAGGCTGGCCCCGGACCTGCTGCTGAGCGGTGGGTGGAGGGGGGTCCGTAGAAGTGGAGAGAAGAAGGGAGGGTGATTCCAAGACAAGGCTCCTTCACCCGTCCATTTGCTGAGTGAGTTGCTTTCTGTGCCCAGCCCATGGGGATGAAGGAGAAGATGCCACCGGGCGGGTCCTTTGGCGGGTTGTAATCACAGGGACAGTGGGACTAGTAAATCTGAAGCAAACAGAGAACACTACCAGATTTTAGACAATAAAGCCTTCCTTCGCAGGCAGTTTCTCATCCTCAGCTCTGTTGACATTCGGGGTCAGATAACTTCATTGTGGGGGCCCATCCTGTGCACTGCGGGAGCTTTAGCCTGGCCGTCCCTGGCCCTTCCCACTACATACTCACTGGATACCCGTAGCACCCTCCCAGTTGGAGCAAGCAAAGATGTCTCCGGACACTGCCGAATGTCCCCTGGTGGGCAGAATCACCCCCAGTGAGATCCGCTGTCCTGGGTGGAAGAGCCCGCAGAGTGGGAATAGGTCAGGCCTGCCAAGAGTAGCCGTTGTCCTGTCTCCGGCCTCTTCTGCCATGATGTTTTCACCAAACGTACCTTGGGGCACAGCTGGATGTGGGGAGTGGTTATCATCTAATCTGTTTCCTCTGTCTGATTGTGCGTTCCCTTTCCTCCTGCATGAGGGGCTGGGCTCAGGAAAGAGAAGATGGGAGCACTCTGTGTGGAGGAGGCCGTGACCCAGAAGCCGCCCATTCCGTCCTATAGGGGACCAGTGGAGATCCTGAAGGACTGCATCCTGGACCCTCCCAACAGACTCCTGGGTTCCCATCCCGGCCAAGAGGCCCCCACACTGTCCTGATCAAGAGCTCTGGTCGAAGCAGGCATCGTAGGGATCGCCTTGGAGACCCCCATGCTGCCCTGGCCCTTGTGATCACGATGACAGGCCCTCTGAGAGTCTTGGCTGCCACAGAATCTTCATTTGGTGGGGACTCTAAGCACCAGGAGGTGGGCAGTGAGAAGATAGTTAAGCCCACATCTCAGAGAGGCAGGAGGCATGCAGCCTGTTCGCCAAGGCCCTTCCCTTAGCAGAGCTGCAACCTCACAGCACTTAATACGCAGAAAGGTTCTTATCTCAAGCTCATTTTTAAGGTGCTTCAGGAAATAATCCCATCATGGAAGATTTTGCCCCATGTTCTGGTGGCCAGAGGACTTTTCTGAGGTGGGAGAGATGGTTAGGGGCAGGGCTTAAGCCCCTAGATAGTTAGGGAGCGTTCCAGGAGGCCGCTCGCCGCCCCAGAGGCATGGAGAAGGCATGTGGTAAGGGATAGAGGATGACCAGGTCCAGGGGGAGCTGGCCTGGATCTGTCACCATGGCTCCATGGCAGAAGCCAGGAAGCTTCAACTTCAAATGGGAGACATCAGAGAATTTCTCTACCTCCTCCCAGGGCCTTCCTGTAGGGTGAGGCAAGCAGAACCCCTTTGCACAGAGCACTCGAGAAAGATTATCCCCTTGCAGCTCCAGAATGGGAGGAGTGTTTCCCAGGAGGGAGCCTGCCACGTCCCTCCAGTCACAGCCTTGTAGCACGCTGAGCTCGGGTTTTGTACGGAGCAGAGCAGACAGGACAAGTGTGTACTGGGGAGGCTTGGGCTCCAGTCCCAACTCTGCTGCAGGCAGTGGTTCAACCATGATTTCTGTGCCTCCGTTTCCCTGTCCATGAAGTGGCAGCAGAGACTCCAAGTGCCCAGGCTGCTGTAGGGCTCAGGAAGGTCTCAAACACACCTCGGGCTGCAGAGGGCACTGGGCTGCCTTCAGCCCTTGTCCTTGTCCCTCGCCACCGACGTCCTTGTGGGAAGAAGTGCTCTCTAAACATGCCGTCAGCATCATGGTCTAGTTCATGCTTCCCAGGGTTGCTGTGGGGACCAGCTTGGAAGTCAGTAGAGGTGTTTGTTTAAATATGCTCCACCCAGACCTGCCTGATCGGATCCCAGGCACCAGGGCTCAGTGACTGGCTATTTTCAGCCAGGCCCCCCAGGAACTTCTTGGGCTCACTCAAGCTTGAGAATCACTACCCTGGAGGCACAGAAGGGTGTCCCACACTGTCTGGTTCCTGTTGCCCTCTCCCATTTCTCCTTCCTCCCTGAAGTAAAGCACTTTTCCCTCCAGGGAGGCTGCTTTGGGGTAGGCTCCTAGGCTGCTTACCTGGCTGGGGATGATGTAGTGTCTGGGTCCCGCCTTCCTAACCACAGGTGGGAAATGAAGTGGGGTTAGAGGGAAGGCCTTCTGTGCCGCTGCCTCCCTCTTGTGTTAGACAGGCTGGAAGTAGTGCTCTGTCCTGGCCTTGCCGTCCAGCTCCCTGCTCTACGCTGCAGGTCAACCAGTGGTCTGTCCACTTCCCATCTCTAGAAGTTGCTGAGAGCCCCTGAGATGCTGGTATCAGAGTGTCTCACTGTGGGGCAGAATCCCTGGTTCCCGGTGTTTTCTGACTCTCCCTCCCCTTCTCCCCCGGAGCACTTAGCCTTAGCGCCATTGCTTTCCTGTTTTCTTCAGCTTCAAGCCAGAATTCTGTTCTCACTTTCTGCCTTTTACCTTGTGGAACTATCTCCCTGCCAGCCCCTGGTCCTGGGGCCTGAGGGGTACCACGGGCCCTTGGAGCTGGAGCTCTGGTGGTCCATACAGCCAAGATGGAGTCCAGGCCTCTCTCCCCTATTCACATAGGTTTCTACGGGGAGTTTAGAACTCTGTACTACGCCAGGTGCTACAGGTGCAAATGGTGGGGTGGAAGAAAGAAGGACCCTTTAAAGTAGGGGTTATAACCTACACCCTATCCATAGGGATTCAAATTGAGGTGACTTTCTAGCTGGCCTCATTCCTGTGGCTTCTTCCCTCCTTTAAGAATCCTTAGATCAAGGTCACAAGCAATGCTGTGTGAGTTCTAGACACACACACACACACACACACACACACACACACACAATTCCTACCCAGGTCTAGGCATGGAGGTGGGGCCCATGTAGGGATGCACCCTGCCCCTCCACATCTGGGCCCTGAGGAAGCCTCTAATGCCAGCTTGTGAAAAAGTTGGGCCCCTTGGAGGGGGTGACTGAAAATACTATTTCATAAGGATTTGCACTACCCAGGTTTCTCCAGGGGCACAGGCATGCCCTGGATCCCCTCTGTTAGCTAATGGCAGAGAGGATGACTGATGATTTTGTGCAGGACCTCAAGGCTGAAGTGTGGTGAGACCTTTTGCCAGGGTTGGCCTCTTTGTTTTGTTTTAAGAGACTTGCTGTGTTTCAGACCCTACGGCCTGGAGAGCCTTCCTGTTTTGCCTCACAAAGAAAACAGGCTGAAGGGCACTGGGAATAGGAGCGAACTGCCTTTGGTGTCCACCCTCATCCTCTACCTGTAATCTCTAGACTGATGCCCACAGGGCCCAGCGTTCTGAATGACCAGCATTATAACTGACAGTTTGAGTTCAACAGCCAAAGACCAGGCTGGAGGGAGAGGCCTCAGCCCTGTCCTAGCCAGACATGTTTGAGTGTAGTTCTGCTCGTCCCTTTGCTTCTGGAGAAGACCAGGTTGAGTTCCTAGGGTGCTAAGTATTTAGCAGGACAGTGTGCAGATTAGCCATTCCCCTCATCCAGGTGTCTGTTAGCCAAGGTCACCCTAGGTGATGGGCCCAGGGATGTCCTCTCCTCCTCTGGTTTCAAAGATGTGCAAATGAGGTTTAAAAAACCATGTTGGATTCTCAGCCTTTTGCTATCTGAATAAAGCAGAGTTTATTTCGACACATGCCTCTGTCCTGTAAATCAGGAACTTGGAAACTGGAGGCGCTGATTGATCAAAGCTAATTATATTTGGCTCCTCTGAAAGCCCGGCCCCGCCTCTGAGTGACGGGCTGGCGCGCCTGCGCAAGTTGAGTTGGCTGAAAGCGCTCCTCTGGGAGGCCGGGTCCTGCTGCGCATGCTCGGCCTGCTTCCCTGCCCGGAGCTGCGCGCACAGGAGCACCTGCAGCTCTGACCTGCATCCCTCGCCCGGCCATGACCGCGCACTCCTTCGCCCTCCCGGTCATCATCTTCACCACGTTCTGGGGCCTCATCGGCATCGCCGGGCCCTGGTTCGTGCCGAAAGGACCTAACCGCGGGTAAGGATCGCGCGCGGCCTTGCCTCCCTGCGGACCCCTCCCCGGCCGGGCCCACCCCTTCCCCCGGGCGGCGGCGGCCCGCAGTGCAGCGAGCACTGGCCGAGGCACGCGCGGCGCCCCATTCCTCCTCCCAGGTCTGCAGTGGGCCGCGTTCAGCCGGGAGCTGGGAGCAGGCAGGCTGTCGGGGCCAAAGAGTAGAGACGGTCGTGCATTAGAAAGGTGGAGACAGCCGCGGGCACCTCCTCCCGCCAGTAAAGGTAAAGGCTATGGCTAGGCGCTGGTGCAGTTTGTCTACTCCTGCCCAGCTGTGACCTTGAGCATTTGTCACCCCTTCAAGCCTCGCTTTTGTCTTAGGTAATTGGGGGTTGTGATGATACCTGCCTTTTAAGGCTGCTGTGAAGATGACACGAAATATTGTATATAAAATTCTTAATGCATGGCACATATTATGTTAAATAATTTTTAGCCGGTATCATTGCTTTTTGAAGGTCCCCCAGCAGATTTCTGTACCTGTTGCACCATTCACCAGTTTCTGCTTTATATAATCTTCAGTTGTAAAGTGCTCTGTCTCCTGATTACAAGTTCCTTGAGGTGGAAAATTGTTTTGTTCACCACTGTATACCCAAGTGCCCAGCACAGGACAGATTCACCGTTCTTAGTTATGTTAAAAGAATGGATTCGATGCTAATTTCTCTGGCAGCAACTTCGCGTGCTTTATTTAGATCAGAGGTCATAGGGCCTGGTCTGGGTTAGGTTTAGCTTTGGCTGAAGGCTGCTTGGGCATATGGGTGTTGCCTCTGTTCTTCAAGATCTGAGGGGCTAAGGTTGCACGGCTTCACTTTGTAAACCAGTTTAGTTCCTCACCTCTCCTGCAAAACTTGGTGAGTTCTTCTGTCTAACTGAAGTCTCTCTTGCTGCATTTAAAGCCTCTGTCTCCAGTCTTTGAGTGAACTCAGTGTAGCTAGGCCCCGTTCTCATTGTAACTGCTCACTTAGTCTCAGAGATGGCTCACAGGCTCCGTGCTTCTTGCCCTGTCTTCTGTCTCCCTTCCCCTTGCCCAGTGAAATTTGAATTCCAGAGATCACTCCACGGTGGGTTGCTGCAGATGCAGCCCTGTATGGTATCTTTTCCCAACATGTCTACTCTACGATGGAGAAATAGTAGGTGATGGAGAAGGAAGACAGGTAAAGGGAAAGATTCATAATGTAACTTGGATATGGTCAAGGTTGACCTCCCCGTAAGGTGACGCTGGGAGTTTTTATTTTCCATCTTGCAATTCTCACCCCAAGTAGACCTCAGCCTCCTTGTGTTCAGGTGGCATCGGAAAGGCCAACGGAAAAAAGGCTGGCACCAGGAGCTCTTTCTCTGGCCCCGGCCAGTCCTCCTAAGGGCTCTGGTTCCACCTGCCCTGACCTGACGGCCTCTTCCATTGCAGAGTGATCATCACCATGCTGGTGGCCACCGCCGTCTGCTGTTACCTCTTGTAAGTACTGCTCTCCCCTGCTCAAAGTCAGTGGGTGCCTTTGTCCTCCCTTCTTTCCTCCTCTCCCAGCCCTGCTCTCCCCTCTGTCCTGGTCCTGACACTTTCAGGTCTTGAAAGGCCGAGTAAAACACAGAAGACGAGGTGGTGTGCAGTGGCAGAGTGATGAGCTGGAAGTCATGAACTCTGGGTTCTGGTTCCAAATGTATCACCTGACAAGCTTTGTAATGTCCAAGGCGCCAGTTTTCTCATCTGTGAAATGAGCCAGTGCTTTTTATGCCTGACTGGGCATCAGAATCACCCGGAGAGATTGTAAAACACAGCTTGCAGGGCTCCCCCTGCAGCCACTAAACCACAGTTCTCAAGATCTGCACTTGGGAATCTGTATTTTTAGTGCTTGCCCCTGGGTGATTGTGATGCAGCCAGTTTAGAACCACTGGATGAACAGAGGTCTTCAAACTTGGAAAAGGTCCCTGGGAGATAGGGAAACATTCCAAGAGATGTGAGTACGAGGACAGTGTGAGGGAATCCACTTCCAGGGTCCTCATGTCCAGATGTTCCCTTTCTAAAGCTGCCATTGTGATAGCCTGCTCCTCTTTTACAAAAAAAGACACCCTGCCATCCGTCCCCAATCCTTCTGTGTTAGGTTTCTCCATGTTAAATCATCCTGGCTGCCAAACTGAGGAATAAGTCCAAGTTCTGGCTTTGAGGGTGGCCTCTCTCCTAATCGGTTCAGCCACATTAAGCCTTTTTGGCTTCTCACCTTCCTGGGTCTCATACACTACTTTTATGTGTTAAGCTTGGCATAGTTGGTATATTCTGAATCCAGAACAATCAGGACAGGTAACATGATGAGAAGCTGATTCTTTAAAAGGTAATATTATTTTAAAAGTAACTGGAATATTTCTCAGGACTGCCAAATTTGTCAAAATACGTAGAATAAAACCCACATTTAAAAAAATTTACATGACTAATTTCAGATTTGGTACATGTTATGTAGTTAAAACCTGTTTTATCTAATTAGATTATGAACTATTTATTCCTATTAGTGAATTCTCTCTTGTTTCACTTTATATAATATTTAATATTTTCTACCTATTAATGAAAAAATAAAACTTGTAAAAAATAATGATGACTGTTAGATGTTAGCTTAAATACATAGGGACATACAGTGTTTCAGAATTCTTCCTGACAGAGAGCATCTCTACGGTCCTGTCTCTGTGTTGCTTCTTGGTTCTTCGGACCTTGGCAGAATGTCTCCATCTGACCCAAGCAGGACCTCAGAGGGGCTCAGAGACCGGGACATAGAGGATGGTGCCTGGGAACATGGGGAGGCGGAGTGTACAAACATCAAGTCAACATGTGGGAAAGGGAGACTGGGCTGCAGATTGGATGCACACAGTCAGGTGGGACCACGTCTAGAAATTACATGCTCAGAATAGTACGATGATAAGTGGGCAGTGATTTCTGACAGCTTCCTGGGCATCAGGCACGTGCCCGGCTGCTGTGGGGGATTCACGGGTGAGAAGAGCTGACCCTTCCTGCAAAACCAGACCGAGCACCGCAGTACCATCACCTAAGGCATGTAAAGTCACCCACCTCCAGAGGCCTTGGGGGCCTGCCACTGTGGCAAGCGCAGTCACAGTGATGGGGCCCAGGCCCCCCCCCGAGATGTGATGTGCAGCCTGCTGATGGGCCCTGAGAGCTCACTGGCCTGAAGGACAGTCCCTGTCCTGTCCTCAGCAGGCCTGGGAGTGGGGCTCTTGGTGTTCAGTTCCACACATCGGGGTAGTTCCTTCATCTTGCTCCTAAAAGGCAGTGGTTCTGACATGCCTGCCATCAGCCCAGCCTTGTCCTGCTCCAAGTGCAGGTTGGAGGGGCCCGGACCAGAAACGTATTAGGGCACAGCTGCGAGTTGCTCCCTAGGTGCTGCTGGAGGCTGTCTTTCCTCTTGCCTAATCCCAGGTCCAGCCTGATTCAGTGATCCTATAAATCTACAAAATATCAAGTCATACCAAGCCTAAACCCAAACCCACACGCCCCAGACAGAGCCTCCGTGCTGGCTGCAGTGTGGATGGCTCGGCGGGACCCTTCACTCTGGAAGCCAGACCCTTCGTCTGTTGGGTTGGTCACTTGACCAGCGGCCTGATGTGAGGGGTGCATGGCAGTTCCTTGCATCCAGGCTCACCCTCGCTCTGCTGTCCCTGGCAGCTGGCTCATCGCCATCCTGGCTCAGCTCAACCCCCTGTTTGGGCCCCAGCTGAAGAATGAGACCATCTGGTATGTGCGCTTCCTGTGGGAGTGACCGCTGCCGCTTCGGCCCCAGGTACCATGGGGCGGCGGGCAGGGTGGGGAAGGGCCCCAGGAGGAAGAGCCCGGGCAGGGTTGTTATAAGAGTTTGTGCTGGATTCAGGCATTCATTTATTAAGAAAAAAAAGTGCTAAGCACCTGCTCCCTCCCCACCTGGTGCTGTGCTGGGATGGATGGAAGACTGGAGTCCCTGGGGAGCACAGCTGCCCAGCCCGCTTGTGGGTTTGCAGACCACAGAGAGGCGGCCGGGAACGCAGTCTGTTGTGAGTGGGGGGAGGGCTGGGGCACCGGAGCCCTGAGACGCTACCCAGGCAGAGGGATGTTTGAGGTAAGCTGGGTGACCAACTCAGGCTCTCCATGGAGGGGTTGGGGGAGGGGTTGGGGGAGGGGGTCTCCACGGCGAGGAGGTGACTCTTTCATGTGATGTGATTTTCAGGTGTCCCAGCGCTCTGGATCACCTTGGCTCCACCGCCCCTGATGACCCTTTTGTCACCCCCACAGCTGTGTCCTGGTTCCTCTGTGCACCCTCCTTCAAGGCCTCCCTGGTTCTGGAAAGTCCCACCTTCCCAGCCAGTCTGGGCCTCAGGAAGCCCTGAGCTCAGAGTCAAGCTGGCGCAGGAGATACCCAGCCCTCTGGTGCCACTGCCCCCTCCCATGTAGATACTGCCTGGGAGCCTACCTTTTACAAAAGGGGGCGGCCCAGGGAAGGCCATGTGCCCTGTGGAGAAGGGGCATCCAGCCCAGGTGCTCTGAGCCTGGGATGGGCCAGGCCGGAGAGGAAGCCCTGGGTGAGGAGTCAGGGGACCAGTTATGTCAGCCTGGCCACCATCCTGCTGTGTGACCCCAGGAAGCATCTGCCCGCGTGGGCCTCCTCACCCATGAGCTGGAGGGGCTCGATCGGGGTGTGTCAAAGGCCTTTATTGGAGTTCTTTAATTTTCTGACACATGTAGATGTGAAGTGTGTGAAAATGTTGAAATAATGGAAAAACATTCGCACACAAAAAAGCAACATAGTCTCTTGGGTCAGGATTGAAACCTGTATGTTTAGCATCTTTTATAGTTACAGTCACTTAAATTGGCTTGCTCAGAAAGTGGTATATCCTCAGAGTATTCTGTTCCGCCTTCCCTACCTGGGCCTCCTCGTCTGTGGACAAGCTGTCTCCCCGCCCAGAGGCTTCGTCTGAGCACTGCGTGAGCCGGGAGAAAGGGAAGGCAGCTCCTGCCCCAGGCCTGGCCTCTCCCTCATTTGGCTGCAGTGGGGGTAGATTCAGAGCCCCTCACGGCAGCACATACGTCACCTGGAGCTAGAGAGGGTGGGGAGACAGGTATAGGTGAGCTGTGGGTGGCACCGTGGGCCCCTGGGCCCACCCTGGCTCCTGAGGCCAGCACCAGACCTATCCTGCGGAGTGGCCGGGCTCTGTGCTGGGATGCTGAGGGGTGGAGGAGCACCTGCCTGGCGAGGGCGTCAGACCAGAGCAAACCTAGGACCCCTAGCTCATGGCCTCACTTCTCCCAGGAGAGGTGGAGCTGAGATCTCAGACACTTGCCTGCAGTCCCAGAGCTAACTGGAGTCCCCTGACTCTACTCTGCCGCCTTTCCTCCCAGGGGGAAGGAGCCAGTATCTGTATATATTGACTGTTTATTAGACTGGCATTCTATTTGGTGGGTGTCATTTTTGGGAACAGTGGTAGAAGGTGACACATCTCACCTGGATTTCTTGGCTCTGGGCTTGGCCTGTTGCTCAGATTGGGGCCTCCCTTTGACATCCCACCCAACCCCTTTCAAACTCCCTTCCTGTGCTGACCTCTGTGGGCCTCCTGGAGTGGGGGGTGTCGAGTCTGGATTGTACTGGAAACCTGACCCGTGTCTAGTGACTCACGCGTGGTGGGGGAATTACTGTTTGTTTGGTGGCAGAGTCCTGGCTGAGGCTGCTCTTCCTCTGCCCACCCGCTTCCCATTCCCTCAGTGTGTGGATCTGGGGGACAGGAAAGGGGACTGGCAGCTGCTTGGAGCTGCAGCTCTGGGACGTGGATACTGAGAACTGCATTTTCCTGAGACCAGAGGAGACTGGATGCTGCCCAGAACTAGGCCTGGCAGGAGGAGGAAGACAGAGGACTCATTCAAATGGAAACTTGACCACCATTGTCCGTGTCCCGGATTACAGAGCATGTGGTTCCTGGGGCTCTGCAATAAAGCAGGTCCCCAACATTCCGGAGTGTGGTCTGCCTCATTCCTAAATACCCAAGGGCTCTGCGCTGGGCTTGAGTGAGGATCAGCTTCCAGGCAGAGTGAGGAGAGGGAGCTGGCACTCTGAGGCCAGAGAGTGTAGCTCATGGGAGGCGCTACAGAGTGTGGGGGTAGGAGTTGCACAGGGGAGGAACCGGGAGAAATGAGGAAGGACCACTGAGGGCCTGAACACTGAGGAGTCTGGGTTGATCCAAGGGAATGTGGAGCCACAAAAGGTTCGGAAGCAGGGTTGTCACATGACCCCACTTGGTTTCTAGGATCTCCACAGGGTGCGTGATGGGAGGCAGCCTGTTACCAGGGCTCCGGATGGGAGTGGTGGTGAAGATGGGCATGCATGGGCAGACTGAAGGTCTGGTTAGGAGCTGAAGGTGAGTAGGGAGTAGGTGGTGGGGAGAGAGAGGCGGCAAGGTGGACCCTGTGATGAGCAGTGGGCTAAAAGAGTGCCCAGTACCTGGCACCTGGACCCTCTCAGTGACAGGCTGTGAAGGAGGAGCAGGCTGGAGGGCGGTGATGACCTGGGGTCTCCTTTGTGTCCTGGTAAGCTGGGTGTGTCTGGGGCATCCACGCTTGGTGAGTTGGAAACACGAGTTTAAAGGTCAAGAGGAAGATGTAGCCTGCAGAGGTGGGATGTGTGTGTCTGTCCCTGAGTTCTCGTGGAACCACGACCGGGCAGCCTGTTCCCGGGGCCCTGGGGAGCACCCTGGGTCTGGTGTCCCGTCCCCTTCCCAGCATGGTGACTACCCACCCCTTCCTCTCTCGCTGCCTGTGCAGCCATTCAGGGTGAGAGGAGAGGCCGGGAGCTTGGGATGCTCCCCCCAGGGTCTGGGCCCGCCTGCTTTGTGAAGTTGGGGTTCCTCTCAAAGCTTTCATCCCACCTGCAGGACAGGGACTGCGGGGAGAGAAGGTTTTGTCAGAAATGAACACAGCCAGACGTGAGTCAAAGCCATGAAGTAGGTTTTATTCTGTAACCACTGACAGTAGGGAAATGTGAGCTCTGTAGTGCCTGTGCCTATGTGAGGTGACTGGGCACTTTAACAGGAGAACAAGGGAGGGTGGGGTGGGGTGAGCGGGGCCTGAGTAGAGTCAGGAAAGTGAAAAGTCACAGAGGATTGGGGGCTGTAAGTGCATCCAGGCACAGAGACTGGGGACAGAGGCCCGAGTCATCCCGACTTCACCTCCGAGGAGCAGTCCTGGAGAGGCACTCCTGGGTGGCAGGAGATCCATACATGGATGTCCCAGAGGCACAGAAGAAGTGTTCACAGTGGTAAATGCTCTAAGAAAGGTCAGGTATTGGCTAGACAGTCGGTTCTCACAGCCCAGAGTTTGGTCAGACAGGAACTCGATGGGGCCGGCTTGCCCAGGGATGCAGCCTTATGCGGCCAGAAGCCATGCCAGGTTGGGCGAGTCTTAGTTCAGGGTGTGGACCGACTTGTGCCGAGAGTTCTTTTGTAGTTTGTTTCAAGCAAGAAGCGCCCCTTCCCCTGCCAAGTGGGAAGCACATCTGTAAATGTCGGCCTCTGACGCAGACGCTCCCAGCACCTACAGGAAGCAAAAGATCCCTAAAGATGGGCAGTGGCCCAGGGTGGGTACCCCTGCACCACCCCTAATGGCAGAGCAGGAAGCAGCCTGGGAGACCACCCTGGGCCCGACAAGCCCCAGAGAAGACAAAGGCCGGCGAGATTAGCTAAGCTGCACACACACAGAGCGGCCGACAGAGGGCAGTGCTGCACAAGGGATGGAGACCTCCAGACAGAACTGGTTGGGCGGTCCCTGGGGCCACGCGCTCTCACACTGACTAAAAGCCCTTGAATGATAATGGAACCACAACAGCTAGGTGCCAGGCACTGCTCGGGGAACCCAAAAGGCAAAGAACTAAGGGGACTTGCTAGCTGGATGCTGCACCGATGCCCGGCTTCCCAACAATCCTCTGTGACTTTTCCCACCTCAGCATCCTGCCATCTGGCACATTCCAAGCCATAGCAGGGACGCCCATCAGCCCAGATTCTCAATGGAAAGAAGGAAATAATACAGAAGGTGGCTGTTACTGCATCCACAGGGTCACCCCTCCCTGATGAAGCCCCTAAACCAAGGCCCTTGGAGAATTTGGGATTTTTGAACAAAAGTGGGATCATTGATAATATTGGGAATTTGAGGAGTAGAGGTGAAATCAAGTGGGGGTAGTTGGCGTTGCTTCTGAGAATCTCCAAGTTCGAGTGCTGTAAGTGACCTTTGTTTATAAACCTTGGGGTTTCCGGGAATGAAGTCAGTTGGCAGCCACCACAGTTTGCTTGACTTGTAACACCAGAAGGTTGAGGGCAGGGGACCAAAGTCTACGCTAACTCAGCCCATGCTCCGTGTAATGAACTTGCTTGAGAACCGCTCAGAACAAACCAACCCACAGAATGCTGGAACCGAAGCCAGGTCTACAAGGACAGACTCCCAGGGATGGAGTGAGGATCCCAGACTTTGAACAAGTGCTCTGGGTTGTTCTTAGGCAGGCCCACTCAGGTCTAGGGAGCAGCGTTGTGGAATCATGCAACAGCATTTGTCAGGGTGGAACGTGGCCCACCTCTACTAGAATTGCCTGGAAATCTTGAAAATGCAGATTCCGGGGTCCCACTTCCAAACCCCACTGGATTAGAATGTCACAGACAGGAGTCAAGACTCTGCATTTTAAACAATGCTAGCTGAAACCCCCAAAGACAGGGGTTCCCCTACCTCGGCACTACTGGAGTTTGGGCTGGATAATTCTTTGTTGGGGGCGGGAGGGGGGGTGCTGTCCTGTGCCTTGTAGGAATGTTAGCAGCCCCCTGACCTCTACCTAGCGGACGCCGGTGAAATTGTTCTCCCTGCTCCTGGTTGTGATCACCTTACATGTCTCCAGCCTTTGTGAAATGTTCCCTGGGGGGCCAAGTCCCTTCCCCCCTCCACGAGTAGGGAATCACGACTCTAGTATCTCGACCCCTCAGGTGACTGATAAGATTTCATCAGTTATCCACCCAGAGCCCCTGTGAAAAGATTGGGAAACCTCTACGGAAGGTGGTATCCGGAGCACCAGGGTGTCCCACGAGCATTTCCCCGCAGAACCTGGAGCTCCTGATCTGGAAACCACGCCCTGGGGAGAAGGAAGACCCAAGCTTTAGGGGATTATCGGGTGTCTGAGCGGATTCCAATCCCAGCGCATGCGGTGCAGCAGTGAGACGGTGCCTCAGTCGGAGGCCAGGTGAGGGCGCGGGCGTCGCGGAACCTTAGCTCACCCAGCGGGCATCTTGCCCTGAAAAGGGCTGGGATGGATATTCTCAGAAAGCCACAGAACCCCCACCTCAGCTCCTTCACCTCAGGAGGAAGGGCCGTGATGACAGCAAGGCTTTTCCGCGCTACTGCGAAGGTCAGCCTTCTGTCTCCTGACAGACGGAGGCCCCTGGGGGGGATGGGGGGGGGGTTCCTGCGCATGCGCATTCTGGGTCTCACGGGGGAGCTCGGGGCCGGAAGGATTGCTGCAGAGGCTGCGACCTTGACCCGTTATGATACCAGGCAAAGCGGCCGTGCCCTTGGTCTGCAGCCATCGATTCGCCAAACATTTCTCTCTTTTTTCTTTCTGCCCAGCCTCCCGGAAGCCGTTCACCTTGACTGAGCAGCTCAGCTCAGCTTCATCGTTGAGCTACAGAACTGGGCTGCCTGGGTTCAAATTCCAGCTCCTCCAATTATTAGCTGAGCAAAAGTTATTTAGTCTCCCCGAGCTTCAGTTTTATTGCGGAGCTGGTAGAATAATCCTACTGCCTGCCTCGTATAGGATGTGAGAGGAGCTGAGAGAATGGCCTAAAGTGCCTGCCTCATCAATAAATGACAGCTGCGAATCACATGATCTTTATATCATAACCCTGCCGCCACAGCCCCCTTCGTTCTTCCAGGATCTCAGCTTCCTTCCCCGTTTCTTGTTCCCCGTCACAGACACCTTGGAAAACGAAGTGACAGTCCCGGGAGCTAGGACTTGAGAAATAAGCGCCACGAAGAATACCTGGGGCCTGTTTATGTGTCTGTATTTCTAGGTTTCGAGTCAAATGTCCTTAACGTAATCTGGAAATGTAGTGTCCTCGCAATAAAAATGCTAATACTCCTGGAGGTGGGGGGAGGAGGGGAGATTCAGACTGGACACGCTGAATCTAAAGTTCTCAAGGAAAATAAGAAGGTAAGAAATAACCAGGGAATTTCTGAAAAAAAGCAGAGTATTGGCAAGGACACCAGCCCTCCCAGATATTTAAAAGTAGTATAAATATAAAGTCACAATTTGAAAGGCAGAAATGAAAGCAATAGTGCTGGCACGTGATAAGACAGACAAATCAATGGAAGAAAACGAGGGTCCAGAAATAAATTGATAAACATGGCAAGTCAAGTCCACAAGGAAAAAATGAATAAAGGCAATGAACAGTGTTGAGACTCTCTCCTGGCAACCAAATAAATGCCAGATGGATCAGAGATTTAACAAATTTAAATGAAACTATAAATGTACCAGAAGAAAATATTAAAAAATTAAATTAAAAAAAACTGATCTTGTAACGGGGAAGGTCTAACTAAGGGGGTGGGGGAAGAAATCCAGCAGCGATGATGATAAAGTTTGACAAATTTGAATTTCCTGCAAGGCAAAAAAAAAAAAAAAAAGTAAAGAAAAAAGATAAAGGAAAAACAGGGAAAGTGATTTGCAACTCATAGACACAGAGCTCAGCAACAAGGTGAGAACAACACACGTAGGTAAATGGCAAAGGAGGCAAGCAGGCAATTCATCAAAGAAGTAGAAGTGATTTTTCTGCATGAAAAGATGCTTCAGAACATTTATAATCAGAGAAAACAAATTGAAACAACAATGTAACTTCATCATTACCTATTATATTAGCAAAGATCAAAACTGATGAGACTGTAGTGGACACATCTCTTAGTAGACACAGCCAATGTCCATGCATTGCCCCTTGGTCTGAGTACTTCCATGCCCACCAGCCTGACTTCCAACTGCCAACACCACCTTTAAGCCCTGTGCAAAGGCTGGAGGTGCTATCAGGAAATTATTGTCATCAGCACACTCTTCAACCAAAGACTGAAGGGGTTTTGTATGTAAATGTTCCCAGAGTTTCTCCAGCTCCAGTCACTCATAGAGTGGATGGCTTGCACTTCTGCCTTGATCATGAGAAATGCTGTGCCCTGGGCAGCCTTCTGACCCCAGAGAAGAAACATGACCTGGAGCCAAGTTGGGCCATACCTCGACTAGTTTGGCCAAACCTCAGCGGAAGCAGTTATATGAGCGAAAAAAAAAAAAAAAAGGTTCATTTTAAGTCAGGGTTTTCAGGTGTCTTATGCAGCATTAAGGTGGCATCACTGACTAATACAATGTTATTACAGACAGATCTAGTCCAGTGTGACATACAGGTTCTGTTTCTGCATTAGTGTTATTGATGACACTTGCATCACTGCCAGCTCTTCCTGTTGCAAACAGTAAGCATCCCTGTAATACGTCTTTGTGCAAATGCGCTGGAACTCCCCTGGCATGTACGTGTCTGTGTAGAGAGTGGAGCTGTGGGTGATGCTTACTTTCAGCATTACCAGATACTGCCAAATTCCCCTCCAAAGCAACTGTTTCCATTTACACTCCTACCAACCTTGTCTGAATTCCTGGACTTCATTTATTATTCAGCCTTTTAAATTTTTTCAATCAGATAATGTGTGTGAAATGGTATCTTGTTTTAAGTTGCATTTTCCTAATAACTGGTGATGCTGACTCTCTTTTTTCTGTTTGTTGTTTGTTCATTTGGATTTCAGCTTCTCTAATTTGCCTGTTCATATTGTTTGCTTGCTTTTCTATTAGGGTTTTTTTTTTTTTTTGGTCTTTTTCTTATTGATCTATAGAATTTCTTTATCTATTTTAGCTACAAGTCCCCCTAATCCTTGGGAATCTAGTTCCAGGAAGAGAGAGGGAAGAAGATGGTGTGTGTGGGGTGGGGTTGGGGGCAGTGAGATCAGACAGCCCCATCTCTTCTACTGCTCTTCACAATCATTGTTAAGAAAATGAAAAGCTAACCACAAATTAGGAGAAAATATTTGTAATACATATAACTGTCAAAGGGCTTCCACCCTGAATATATAAAGGACTGAATAAAATACAAATCTATAAAGAATATAAAGAATTCAACAATAAGACAAGCCCAATTTTTAAAAGCAGGCAAGTAATGTGAACCCACACTTCACAAAAGAAGACATACAAATGGCAAGTAAGCACACAGAAGCATAATCAACATCATGTCATCTGGGAGTGCAAATTATAACCAGAATGAGATGTCACCACACCCATTTGAATGGCTAAGATGAAAAAGACTGACAATACAAAGTGTTGACAAAGATTTGGAGCAACTTGAACATTGCTGCCAGGAATATAAAATGGCACAAACAGCTTGGCAGTTTCTTAGAGAGTTAAACATAATTTACCATCCACTCCACTCAATCTTATTTACCAAAGATAATTGAAAATGTCAGTCCACACAAAGACTTATACAGGTATGTTCACAGCAGCTTTATTTGTGATAGCCTAAAACTGAAAACAACCCAAATCATCAACAGGGTGAATGGGTCAACAAATGGCACTGTATTCCTCTAAAGGAATTCTACTCAGCAATAAAAAGTAATGGGTTCCTGATTCACACATCAACATGGATGAATCTCAAAAACATTGTGTTAAGTAAAAGAGGCCAAACATATAAAGACTGCATACAGGATAGTTCCATCTATATGAAGCACTAGGAACTGTAAACCCAATCTTTCATAACAGAAGGTATAGTAACAGTTAGCTGGAGCCCAAGGTGAGAGGTTAACTGGGAAAAAGCAAGATGGATCTATTACTTTGGGGTATGTGTGGTAGAAATATCCTACATCGTGATTGTGGTGGTGGTTCTGCAGGTGAATAAATTTGTTAAAACTCATTGAAATGTGCACTTAAAATTGAGACATATATTGGATCTAAATTATACCTGAAAAAATAGATGTATTCCTGTAGGGAGAGATAATTAGTACAGGAACAGAAAGACATTAGAACAGAAATATAGAGCCTAGGAGAAGATCCCCAAGAACAAATCAGTGAGGAAAGGATGGACTGCAAAAGAACTGGCTCTCTAAATGAAAAAAAAAAAAAAAAAAAGGTTAGATTTAATCTCTCAGATCACGCACAAAAGTAAAGTTCAGGTGGGTTAAAGACAGAAGCAAACATCTAGTTATCTATGAGGTGTTTTTTCATAGGTGTCATATTTTTTCTGTGCTTTATTAGATGTTTGTAATACTTTATATCTAAAAATATATACAAGTCATGAGGTAGTTGAAGATTTCTTTAAAAGGACACAAAAAGCACTAACCATCAAAGAAACACTGAAAAGTTGAACTTCGTTGTGATGAACTTCTGACCTCACAATACATGATTAAGAGAGAAGTTAAGAGACAGATTGGGAGAGAGTATTCACAATATATATGCCTAATAAAGGATATATGTCCAGAAAATATTAACAACTCCTAAAAGTCAGTAAGGAAAAGACAAAAAAACCCAATTGTTTTCAAAATGGGAACATTGTTGAATGAATTTACAGTGAATAGTCCCCTCTTTGTTCAGGTCTTCCTAGCCCTGAACATGATCTGCCTGTCCACTTGTTCAGGTGTTCTTTTTGTAGTCCTATGTTTAAAAATGTATTTTTCACATAAATTTTGTACATTTTATTAAGCTTATTCCATGACGTTTAATCTTTATCGTTAGTAAAATTGAATCTTTTCTTTATATTTGTTAAATGGTTGTTGTTTGCATATATTTGCTTTTGATTTCTATATATTAGCATTAAATCCAGCCAGTTTACTGAGTTCTCTTATCGTGTATAACAGTTCTTTCAGCTTATTATCTGTGTCTCCCAGTTTTGCAATCAAACCACCCTTGGTTCTAGAGTGCCTCTGGGTTAACACTGCAAAGGGACCAGCTCTGAGCCCACTATATACGGACCCCGACACAACAGTATGATTTTAGTATCACTTGTGGCTCCTCCCATCTCCTACTGTAACACACTGTGGGACTGGGTCTCTGTTTCCTCATCTGTATAATGGAAAAATCAATAACCACCATCTCGGAGGCATGGAATCAAACAAGATTTAAAATAGCTTTGGTAAAGTGAAAAGATATATACTCTCATTGCAGGGGTCCTAGTTTTAGCCCAAGCCGGAGGACTGCACCAGCCTGGAGCTGATGGACTTGGGCCCAGAGGAGGGGAGCCAGAAAAAGATGGCAAGAACCGAGACCAGCCCTGGGAAGGTGAGTAGGGAGGACTGCCCAAGGCCCAGTGGTGTCCCAGCAGAGGCCCTTGAATTTGTCTTACTGTAGTGGTGGAAAGAAGCTCAAGGTAGCCTGTGAAGCAAGAGTTGGGTTAGTGCCCAGGTGGGACCAGCGCAAGGAGAGAGGGACAATTGTTTGGGGAGTTGGCAGAGCACCACAGTGGTGGAAGGCATGGATGACCCCTGGGTTCTGGGAGAGGCCATCAGCGCATCACCGGGAATGTGCCCCATAAGACGCTTTATGGGCTTCCTGAAATGCTGGGTGAGCCTTCAAGGCAGGAAGAGACTCCGAACACATGGATCACTGCCGTCACCGTGGTCCCTTCCGTCTGCACGTGCGAACGAGACCCAGGTTGCACTCGGGCAGTCAGACTCCGGTGGCGCAGAGAGGCCGGGGCGGAAGGGGCCTTGGGGAATCGGCTGGTGGAGAAGTATGACTGGACTACGTCGGCCCGGAGAGCGTGCAAGTGTTCCTTTTAAGGCCTATTAAACTAGCACTACTGAGCTAATACCAAGGGACCTAGGTCAAGGAGGGAGCAGCGGCCGACATCCGGCGGAGGAGGCGGCGTGACCCCCACCCACTTCCGGCCTCGGCCTCTTGCGCCTGCGCACTTGGTGCTGGCCGCCGGCTCGGGGAACGTACCAACCGCGGGACGGGGGTGGGCGCGGCGCCGCGGGCTGTTGCTCCCGGAGGTGTAGCTCTTTGCGACCCGGGACCCCCCCGGCTCTGCGGGGGCCTTTGGCGCCTTCGGGTACGACTCGCGGTGGCGCGGAGGTGGGTGCGGGTGGCGGCGCCTTGCTACCCGCCGCGGGGGCGCGGTCGGCCACAGCAGGAGCCGCGTCCAGCTCCGCCAGCCCAGCCAGCCGGACCCCTGGCCGTAGGTGAGCCGGGGTGGGGGCGTTGTGGTCCCGCTTCACAGCTGTGGACTCGGGGGATGCGGAGATGGCTTGCTCTGGCCTGCCCCGCTCATTGGCGGCTCAGGTGACCCCCTCCTAGCCTAGCCTCTCCTTCCCAGTGCCCTGCACCTGAAACACGAGGTGAGGCCAGAATGTACTGGACGGCGGCTCGTAACGTATCCATTGCGCACTCTGCGCCAGTAACTGCCCTTAAACACTGTGGTATGCAGACATGGACTCCCTTAATCCGTAACAAGCCAGTGAGCTGGCTGCTGTTAGCCCTGTTGTATAGACCAGGAAACCCAAGCACACTAGTGCACGTAGCGCTCAGTCACAGCTGGTGATCCATCTTGTTGTCCTCAAGTGTGTGCGTGTGTCATCCGTTATGAGAAGTGTCACAAACAACTTCTGATAACCAAAGTCCTGGAATTTGTGGGTGACTTTCTTTTTACATTTCTTATTTTAGATTCACGTAGATTCAAGGTTGGCTCTGCACAGTGTCCACCTCGCTGTCATCCTGACGTGGTTCAGTGGAAAAGAGAGAGGTAGCATTACTGTGGGTCCCAGGGATTGCACACGATCCTGGACCTATCCCCAGGGGGCTGTCAGGAGATAAGGATCCGGAAGCAGTAGCCTAAGGTAAGCCACCCTTCCAAGACAGAATCGAAACTCCCATGTCATAGGCCCGGTTTGCCTCTAGGTCAGCCCGAGGCCTGGCTCCAGGGTGCCTTGCCCTGGCGCTGGGAGGCATTTCCAAGTCATCCTCTCCTCCTGAGCCCGCATGCAGCCAGGCAGTTACTCATCTTTAGGTTTGTGTTTCTAGGGTACAGGGCTGACTCACGGTAGACATTTGACAAATTTTTGTTAAATGGTCAAGTGGATCAAGAGTCTCTGCAGAATATGGACAGACTGGTGGGACAAGGCAAGTTGGCGGACAGAACAGGATTGGTGCCCTGGGGTAAACTAGCAGGTCCTCAGGTAAAGGCTTTGGGGTGTGACCTAGGCAGCAGCCTGACTCAAGTGTTTTCCTTTTCCTTGCTCTTATCAGTGAGAGCAGGCCAGCCACGGGCCCACCTAGTTCTGTGTTCCTGGGAGCAATGAAGCCTACCAACTGCTTCTGGAGGCCCGGCGCTGGCTCTGGACCTCCACTCTGCCACTGACCATCACGTTGCTGCTCTGGGTTTCCGTTTCCTCAATCAAAACAAGAGCGGAGGTGAGCCCCTGTGGTTCTGATGCCTGGAGCACCTCCTGTGGGGCAGGACAGGGTCTTGCACTTCATTTGCACCTTGACCCACAGCGTCATCCACAGCGCCTCCACAGTGTCACTGCCCGTGGGCCGCAGACATCGGGTTCGGTGGCGGCTGCCTGGGTAATTTCTCTTAGTTCTTCTGAGGGCCCTCCTGCTGGAAGGGGCTCCTCTGCATCATATTGTCCACGCTTCTCCATGGCCAGTTCTCGCTTGAGCCACCGGTCAACAGTGAAGGCCATCCTGCCAGCCCTGGTGATCCTTCTGAATGGTTATCATTGCCCAGTGTCAGAATGTTCTGGCTCCCATCTCCTCACTTACCCTGCACTTTGCTCTGGTCTGGAGAGACGCACACTCCCTGCTCTCAGATGTTCAGGGTGGGGATCTGAGCCACCTTCCTTTGAACCTTCTCTTTCCCCGGGACACGTGTCCTGGCTCCCCGGGCTCCTCCTTCCTCACATTCTCTTCTTTCCACACATTTCTCTTTTGTTTTCTTCATGTCTCTTTTCTTTTGATAGTCCTGAATTTGACCTCATCTCCGGAAGATGAATGCGGGGAAGGGAATTAAGGATTGTCCATAGGTTTGGGGTCTGAGCATCTGGGTGAACAGGTGTCCCATTTACCGAGATGGAGTTGACTGTGGGAAGAGCAGGTGAGGGGAGCCTGGGAGGGAGTTGGGAGCCAAGAGGGGTTCACAGGGGTCTGTGTGGAAATGCAGATGCAGCTCCAGTTGGGGAGGAGGTATGGAAGTAGAACCAGGGCCTGGAAACGAGGAACCCTGGGAATCGCCATTGAGGGATGGGCAGAGACTGAAAAGGAGTCACAGGTGACAGGAAAGCCAAGAGAACATGGTGTCCCAGGGCCTTGGGCCACAGCATTCTAGATGGAGGGCTCGAGCAATTGCTCCAGTGCAGAGAAGTCCCCTGAGGTGGGGCCATGAGGGTCACCAGGGGGCCTCAGCTGTGTCAGTGTCAGGGACCTGTTGGGGCGGGAGCTGGAGAGGAGTGGGCTTTCGAGGAATGGGAGGTGAGAAGGTAGAAACAGCCCTTCAGGAGTTTGTCTGTGATAGGATGCCGGGGGTCTGGGTCAGT
The DNA here is from genome assembly GCF_009834535.1 of Camelus ferus. Lineage (NCBI taxonomy): Eukaryota > Metazoa > Chordata > Mammalia > Artiodactyla > Camelidae > Camelus > Camelus ferus. Next base: position 5,968,223 of record NC_045702.1, on the reverse strand, counting down.
GGCATCGGGAGTGGCCCCACACCGTGTGCTCTGGCAGGAGGCTTAGGAAGCCTCGGGCTGCATGATCCGTGAAAACTGATCGCTGTTACCTTTTCATGGTGCCCTGGAGGTGCCAAGTACCACCTAGGGGCACAGGATGCAGAGACCGGCCACCTCCACTCGCTGCCGGCCTGCAGCTCTTCCAGGGAGACCTAGCTGTTTTCCTCATGAGTGTCTTCCTTATGGGGTCTCACAGCCCCTGTAGTGCTCCTCCACACCCTACACCTTGGCTTAAATTGTCTGTGTCGTGCATGTCTCTTATTCACGTTTGTCTCGCCCACCAGCCTGAGGGCCATGTGCATGCAGGTGCCTTGCCAACTTTATATTGTATCCATCACACAGGAACATTGCCAAGTGCCTACTAGGTTCTGGGTGAACATTGAAAGAAAAGAGAGAAACCTCAGTTAATTTGGCAAAGAAGATGGACCCAGAAACCACTAACGTGCAGAGGGCTGTGGGGGTTCTGGTCCAGGGCGGCTCCGTTGGGTCTGGAGGAGTGAACGTCAGGCTTCATTCACCAAGGAGGTCGGGGTCTGGAGAGTTTTGTCCTGGGGCTGATTCCATGTGGTAACTGCACCTCCATCCTCAGCTCTCTTCTCCCCTCTCCGGCCTCACCTCCCCTCGTTGAGCTGTTCTTCTCATCTTGCCTTACAGCCTGGGCCTTCTCATTGCCCCAAGCTCCCAAGCATGTCGGAAGTAGAAAAGGTCAGAAAGCCCCCCAAGAAACATACACCCTCAAGATCAGTGGGGCAAGAGCCCCCTCTGTGTTCTGACTCTGCCAAGACTAGAGCCAAGAGCCCAGTTACCACTCTGGCTTCTTCCAGCTCCAAGTTCAACACCAGAGCCACCAACACCTCTTGTGGACTTGGCTGGGTTGCAGGGGGGCACCTGCCAGAGAACGAGGTCAAACTTGAGTTTGCAGACATAGAGGAGAAGGCTGGTGGCTCCAGGAAGATCAGCGCCTCCAACTCCCAGAAGAAGAGTGAGAGGGAGCTGCCCCTGCAGAGGAAGAGACCTCGATCCCTCCCCAGAGCCTTGTCTGTCCCTTCGCCTGACCAGGCTTTCCTGGAGGAGCAGGAGGAAGGTCCCCTGGGCCTGCATGTCTGCAACAAGAAGAGAAGGGCCTACTCCCTGGAGAGGCCTGGTCTTCACCCAGCTGTCTCTGGGGCAAATTGCCACGCCAGCCCTGGGCAGGATAAGAATAAGCCAAAGGGAGACCCTGGACCCTGTGGTCTCAAATCTGTGCTGGGGCAGGAGCCCCCGGTGCAGCCTAGGAAGAAGGTGTCCAAGCAGAAGGCACGTGGACGGAGAAAGGAGGGGGAGCAGGCAGCAAGGACATCGAGGGACCCAGTGCTCAGCTCTGGACAGGCCCCTTCCAGCCTGGTACTGGTTCAGACCAGCAGCCCGGACAGGCGAGAGGTGGGCCAGCCTGGTGAGAATGAGGAGGTGAGGCAGACCGACGTCCTCATAGCCCGCCTGGCCAGAGAGGTGCGTCACCTCAAGAAGTGGAAGAAGAGGCATTTGCTCCCTGGCGTTGGGGAGCAGCCGCCCCTGCTGAGCCTCCAGAGGCCACTCTGCCCCAAGAAGCTGGTCAGCACGGCAGGGGCGGAGGCCAAGGGCTGGGCCCCTGGGCCGCCCCCAGGCCCCCTGGACACCATGGGTCAGAAGCCCACACCCGACCTGAGACGATTCTTCACCGTCAACTACAGGAACATCTGCCGGGTCACCTGCACTCTGTGCCATGCGAGCATCAGACAGGGCAAGGTGAAGGGGCAGTCCCAGCCCTCGGGTCTGGTCCGCCACTTGGCAAGTAAGCATGGGCTGGACGTGGGGAGAAAGCCAACTGCGGCCGGCCCTGGGAGGGAGCGGGGAGGGGCTGAGAAGAAACAGAAGGGCCTGCCCGCAGGTGCCGCTGGCCAGGTCTCCGAGGGGCTCCCATCACCACGACGCTGCCCGGATGCCTCACCTCCAGAAGACGGGGAGGGGCAGGCAGCCCCAGGCAGGCCTGAGCAGTTGGTACAAGATCTGCCCCCGCTGCCTACTCCCACCAGAGATAAACCTACTGCTGCCCCTGTGGCGGGTGGGGAGGACCAGGGTGGCCTGTATGCCCCCAACCAGCCCCGAGCACAGGCCTGGAACCACAGCATTGCCGAGTTACTCTGCAGCCTGGCCTTGCCACTTTCTTTTGTTTCGTCCCCACCCTTCAGAAGATTTATGGCCCAGGTGGATCCCTGCTACCACCTGCCACCTCCAGCCTTCTTCTCTGGGAAAGCCTTGCCTCTGCTCTATGAAGCAATGGGGGAGCAGGTGCGTCAGGAAATGCGGTGGGCTAAGGGTGGCTGCGTTCACCTCAGTGTGTCCGTGGCAGCCCAGGACACAGTTGTGGACTATGTGGCCATCACTGCCCACTGGGGGATGACACGGCCGGGTAGCCAACAGGTGGGGTCTGGGAGCCCAAGGAAGCAGGCTGTGCTCTGGGTCTGGGGCCTTCCCCTGGAGAGTGCCCTAGAGGACAGGCAGCGGGAGCTGCGGGAGCAGCTCAGCTTGTGGCTCAGCCACGGCTCCCTGAGGCCGGGCTTTCTGGTGGCGGGTGGCTGCCCCAGCCTGGAGCAGGCGGTGAGGACAGAGGGCTACATCCCTGTCCCTTGCTTTGTCCACTGCCTCGACTCTCTGGTGGGAAGCTTTCTGTGTCACCATCACAGCGTCCAGATCATCCTGGGCACGGCCAGGGCCATCTGCAGCCACTTCCAAGGCTCCGCAGAGGCCCGGCGGCTCCTCTCCCGGCTGCAGCGGCGGTGCGGCCTCCCAGCGCACCAGCCCTTTTGGGAGCTCTCGGACCACTGGGTCTCTGCCTACCACCTGATGGAGTGGCTGGTGGAGCAGCAGCGGCCACTGCAGGAGTATGAGGAGAAACACCAGCTGGGGAAGGCGGGGACGGCCCTGTCGGCCATGTTTTGGAGCCTGACAGACAGCCTGGTCCAGCTCCTGCGGCCCTTCCAGATGGTGGTCCGGGAGGCGAGCACCACACAGGCTTCCTTGAGCCTGGTGCTGCCCCAGCTGCGCTACCTGCACATCTTCCTGGAGCAGGTTCGCGGGTACTTTGAGGAGCAGAGCGCTGGGGAGATGGGTGCAGCTGTGCGGCTGGCTGAGGGCTTGGCCCTGCAGCTGACCACTGATGGCCAGCTCACCGAGCTCTTCCACCGCGAGGAGTTTGTGCTGGCGACCCTCTTGGATCCCCGCTTCAAGGGGAGGATCGAGGCCATCCTGCCCGCGGGGGCCGACATTGACCACTGGAAGCAGGTGCTTGTGTACAAGGTGAAGGAGATCATGGTGTCGGAATACTCCTTGCCTCCCTCGCCGTCCCTGCAGAGCCCCAGGGCTGTGCGTGCGGACGCCGCCTTGAGTGGCAGAGTGGCCAAGAGCTCCGGGGCAGAGGGAAAGGACCAAGAGGACCCTGTGCAGAGAGGCAGTGCCTCTGAGTCTTTGCTGTTTGGCCAGAGGGAGAAGAGCCTGCTGGAGCAGCTGGAAAGCGTGGGGCTGCTGGCCTCCAGGAGGAGTGGTGCCTCGCTCTCCATGGAGAACCACCAGGCCAGCGTCATTGTGAAGAAGTACTTGCGCGAGAATGAGGTGGTGGGTGCCCAGGAGGACCCCCTGGCTTACTGGGAGAAGAGGTGGGATGTCTGGCCAGCCCTGGCGAGACTGGCCACCATCTATCTGTCCTGCCCCCCGACGGGCACCTTCTCGGCAAGTGTCTTGGCCTCCCTGGGCAGCCGGACCATCACGGAACATGACCCCCCTCTCCCAGTGGACGCCATCCAGCATCTTCTCTTCCTGAAGACCAACCTGGAGAATTTCCCCAGCTACACCCCGCCGCCCCTTATCTTCCCCAGTGGAGACCTGGCTGATGTGGAACAGACCAGTGAGCCTGACCGCACGGTCTGATGCCCCGAAAAGCTGCCTGTGGAAAGAAGCAGAGTATTGCACCGGAGGACATTAGACAAGGGCAGCGGGAACCTTAAACATGTTTGAAAAGAATGAGGGCAGTTTCTCACCTCTTGCCAGATGGCTGCTTTCGCTTCAGGGAGGTGTCCTTTTCCATCTGGCCGCCGCTTGACTTATGGCCAGCGGTGTGTGTGTGGAAAGGTTTACTCCGCTCATGGGTGACTCCCAGTTGTACTACACAGCTTATTAACTGTGGTGCTCTTTTAAAATACCAGTGGGTAGTAAGGGCCCCCCATGCAGCTTGTCCGTGTGTGTCGGGGGTGCGGGCCCTGAGAGCAGCCAGAGGCCAGGGGAGCCGTGTGTGCTGCGGGGGGGGATATGCCCAGCCACCCAGGGCAGGGGGACACTGTGGGCGCTCTTCCCTGAGACAGAGGAGCTGTTTTAAGAGGAAGGGGCCCACGGGCACACAGGGCTTCTCAGGCCTGTACTCTCCCTGGATCCCAGAGTGCCCCAGAGCTCTGGTGGCTGGGAGCTGAGGGCATGTGACTGAGGAGAGCTGAGACCCCCCAGTCCTCACACTGTCATTTTTACCTGTAGTTTGCAGACCCCCAGAAACCTTGGGGTTTCTTCCTTTCTATAGTGAACACCTCAGGAAGCAAGGAAAGATGTATATCCTAGGAATGGAACAGCCTGGCCTGAGTTCTTTTGGGGCCAGGGCAGGACCTGAGGGCGTGGGACCAGGCACTGGGGGGATCCGGTGGAGAAGAAGGAAAAGGCGAGGTAGGGGTGTGTGGGGTGGCCCGTCCCACCCCACAAGACGCGAGTCTAGCTCTCCCAAGGTGCTGGGTCACCAGGGGACGTGGCGATGAGACGGAAGGTGGGGAGACGCAGGGCGAGGCACCAAGGCCTAATCTGCACTGTGGCCCTGGCTGTGGGGGTGAGCCTGGGAGGCCTGTCCCCTTGCTTCCCCTGTGTCACTGTGACTAATTCACTGCAGGACATTCGGAAGTTACTGAGAACACGAGGAGCTGGAGAAATTCACAGTCATCCTTTCATTCAGATGGCCTCTGTTACTACTTAAACATATTTCCTTTTTTTACTTTGAGATCATACCCTGTCCTACTTAGCATGGTGTATTTTCATTTTAACGGTGTCATTGTGGCATCTTCTTGAATAAAGCTTCGTACAGATCACGTTCAGTGGTTGGAGCAGCGTGACTGGAAGTCAGGTCTGGCCTCCACACTGCTTAGGTCGCATCTCCTGTCCCAGCCGTTGGAGAGGGTGTGTGTCACCGGCTCCCTGTGATGAGAGGCCAGGACTGAGGCTGTGCTCTGTAACGTCCCCGACTCTGTATCAACCTCATTTGGTGATGAGATCAGGGCGCTGCCCTGCACCAGCCCGGCCCCCTCCCTGCCTCCCTCCCTTAAATTGCACATGTGGCTCAGACTTGAATGTGAATCGCCTGAGATCATCTTAAAACTGCATCATCCTGTCCCTGCCTCCCACATGCGGGTGCAGTAGGTAAGGTGGGGGCGGGGATGTGATGCACCCCAAGTTGTTCTGGGGGCCGCTCATGGTCAGTGCCACTATCCCCTTGAGCTGTCCTTGGCAGGGGCACCGTCCCCTTGCTGTTCGGCGTCACGGAACCGCACTCTGTGTTCCTGAGGGTGAGGGGCTGGAATGGAGAGGCAGTGGGGTGGGAGCATGTGAGGAAGACGGGGGTCGGTGCAAGGAGGAGGGTGAGAAGCTTCACGGTCTTGGGGGCTTGGGCTCCAGAGCAGTGGTTCTCAACAGGAAAAGTTTTGTTCCCCAGGGGACATTCAGCAGTTTCTGGAGAGGTTTTGGTTGGCACAGCCTGTAGGGGGAATTGTTCCTGTCCTCTCGTGGGTGGAAAACACATGCTGCTGAACATCCTGCAATGGCCAGAGCAGACCCCACAACAGACGCAATCCAGCCCCAAATGGTGGTAGGGCCAGGGTTGAAGAACCTGTGCCAGATCGGGGACGGGAGGCGATGGGGTGGAGGAGGGTCCCCAGTCCGCCGAAGCTGCCAGGTGACTGTCCACCTGAGGCTGCTCTGAGTTGAACTTTTTCTCTCCTAGACTTAGCTCTGCCCCACTCTTCCTGACTCACGGGCATCCTTTCCTGGCCCATTTCCTACAGAGGTAACCTGAGATTCAGAAAAGCTGGCTCTGAACAAGGGAAGATGGGCCTCCCTCCGGAGAGCTGAATGTCACCTGTGTCTTGGTCATAGTCTCATCCACATAACTAAGTCCTTTTCACAGACCCGCACTGGGCCAACAGCCTCTGCTCATTTCCTTGCTTTTCAGAGAGGAGGGCTGACAGGGTTAGGTGTGGCTGAGCCATTCTCCCATCGTGAAGAGCCTCCTCTCAGTTGCTAGCCTCTCCATTTGGGTACACCTGGGTTTGCACAGGTGTGTGGGCCCTTGCCTTGTTGAGGTGTGCAGATCTGAGGTAAGACAGTGACTAGGAGCAGAACGGAGACGGTTGATGCACTGGCAAATCGTGTTTTGACTGTGGTGCTGTTCATCTAACTGCGGACAAGGGTGCAGGACCGAAGGCACAGAGCCGTGGGCTGGAGGGGCATGTATTTCCCACCAGATAGGACCTTGGGGCACAGAAGGCTTGATTTGCAGTCCCAGTGGGATCTTTCTGCTCCTCTGGTTCCTCTTCTGCAGAAAGCATTCCTCTACCCTCCGGCTTTACCGTGGGCAGCGGGTACACCATTCTGTCCCTGCTCCCTCGTTCTTTCCTTCCCTTCGGGCCACCACCTCCATCTCCATCACTAACCTGCTCCTCAGGGCATCTCTCCCTGACCCTCGTGGTCCACTGTGGCCTCCCCTCTGCCCCAGACTGCCCCACCTGATGGCCTCTTCTCGTTTGGACCCAGTGTACCCCAGGGGTTCCTGACCACTTTCACCCCCAAAATAGTATGGCTGGGAGGATAGCCATCCTCCTAGAGTAAGGTCCACAGATAACTGAAAGAAGCCCGTGTCCCCTTAAGGCTGGCCTGGTGTGCTGTGTGCTCACATGGTGGGTGGATCTGCACCTGCCTCCTAAGGCCGATGCCACAGGCACCCTATAGCCTTGTCCCAGCTAAGTCTTCTTGCCCCCACCCTGCCTGTCCCAGCTGCGTGGGAGGTAGGAGCTGTGCGTCTGGTCACGTGGCCAGGTCCCAAGCACGTGTTCTCCCTCCTCTCCATCTCTCGTTGCCTTTGGCGGGGTCCTTGTCGCTTGCTAGTGCTTTTATGGCATGTTTTCAGGGTCTGGTGCCCCTCGTGCCCCACCCCACCCTACAGGCCAGAGCAGGTGTAACCAGATGCAGAGGGGACTGCGTCACTCCCTGCTGACAAACCCCAGCAGATGCTCCTGCGGAGAATGAGCCAGGCTTCTTCAGGTGCCTCCAATGCCTTTTGGCAAGAAACTCTGGTGGAAATGAAGGAGCTGGACTGCTGCCCACGAGGGGGGTGCTGGGTAAAGATGGGGGACCCCTTTCTCAGACGTGGGGTGGGAGGGTTGGGGCCAGATACGTTAGCAGCCTCCCCAGCTCCCCAGGGCTGGAGGAGTGGGGTGTGGGAGGAGCTTTGGGTCTGGTTTCCTAGGAGGGGGAATGGAAAGTGACGTTACTATAGAAACGCAGCTTGGGCCTGGCGGACACTCCAGCCCCGGTGGGTTTTGTAAACAGCGGGAGTGAAAGGCCCCTTGGTTCTCTGCAGGCGTCACCCTGCCTGGCCTGGCCTGGCCTGGGCCTGGCCGGCGTCTGCTGGGTTGGGGAGCTGCCACTTGGAGCAGAAGTCCCTGTTTGTTTTCCTCTCGCCTAAACCCTGACCCCTCTGTGCTCAGCATCGCCAGCGACCCACCCCCAGGCCTCCTCTGTCACGGCTGGTCTTGCACTGGCACTTCGGCTTCTGTGGCCCCTGGTGACTTGAAAGTCCCCTCCTTCCCTTGCCTTTCTGGAGCTAACATAGGTGCCACCCTGCCCCTCCCTCCAAGATGGCTTCCTTGACTGCCTGGCCTGCCCTCCCCAGACCCCCTTTGCCCACTTTGGAAATGATGTCATGTTTGCAGTTGGAACTGTGTTATCTGGCATCCAGAGAAATGCTGTTCTGTGGACGCCGGAGTGAAGAGCCAGTGCCCGGGCGGGCCAGCGGGCGGGCGGGGGCGGGGGTAGCGGTAGCAAAGGCCTGGGGCCTGGCAGTCCTGCCGCCTACTCCCCGGGCGTCTGGCGTCCCTCAGTTGCCTCATCTGGGACTGAAGGCTGAGCCTTCAGGCCCCACAGCTGCAACCAGAGGTTACAAGTTGGCCCATGGAACCCGGAAACCATTTTGAATTCATTGCTTAAAAGAAAAATTGAGTCCAGAATACATTCGGGCGAATAAAGCAAGGCCCAGCGTGCTCTACTTTGTGTTTGCAAATGTATAGCTCTCCCAGGAAGGAAACAAGATCAGCGATGATGGTGACCTGTTATCTATTCAAAAATAAATTTAAATGGTTAAAAAGAAGCACCTCAGAAATAATAACAGATAATCATGAGTGGTTACCAAGAAAGGAAAATACCGCGATTGTGCCTGAGTGCAGATTTGGAAAATGGGAATAATTGGCAACATTGGGCCTGAATTCCATCCAGCATGGCCATGACCCCCAGAGCCAAGTCGGGGGCCCCCCTTAGGTGGGGGCCTGTGCCCACCCACCTCTCTCTAAGGGGCTCTTTGCCCTCCTTTGCCTTGGACTTGAGTCCTCACGTCATGCTGGGCCATCTAGGTTTCTGGCCCTGGCGGTAGAGGCTGGGTGGTCACGGAGGTGCTCGGAGGCCCGCTGACTATGTCATTGTCTCTCCTCAGGGACCTGCAGGCCTGTGAGTCGGGGTGTTGGAAACAGGCCTCCTTCAGGGAGAGCAGCCAGCTGACCTCCAGTGGCACCTACATCCCAGGGACGGACCTGCCAGGGCCTAGGTGGCCCACTTTGTCTCATGGAGCCTCGGGGTGAGAAGCCAGGTGAGGCTGATGGGGTGCGCGTCACACCCCAGCTGCTCAAGTCACGCTCGGGCGAGTTCGCCCTGGAGTCCATCCTGCTGCTGAAGCTGCGGGGCCTGGGGCTGGTGGACCTGGGCTGCTTGGGGGAGTGCCTGGGCCTCGAGTGGCTGGACCTGTCGGGCAACGCGCTCACCCAGCTGGGCCCGCTGGCCTCCCTGCGCCAGCTGGCTGTGCTCAACGTCGCTAACAACCGGCTGACGGGGCTGGAGCCCCTGGCCGCCTGCGAGAACCTGCAGAGCCTCAACGTGGCCGGCAACCTGCTGGCCGGGGCCTCGAGTGCCTGCGGCTCCGCGACCCGCTGGCCCGGCTCAGCAACCCGCTCTGCGCCAGCCCCACCTACGGGGCCGCGGTCCGGGAGCTGCTGCCCGGCCTGAAGGCCATCGATGGCGAGCGCGTGAGCGGGTGCGGCAGTGACTTCTACCAGCTGTGCCGGGACCTGGACAGCTCCCTGCGCCCCAGCTCAGGCCCCGGCCCCCGAGCCCGGGAGGCCCAGCCCTGGGTAGAGCCTGGGTACTGGGAGTCCTGGCCCACCCCCAGCAGCGCCATCCTAGAGGAGGCCTGCCGGCAGTTCCAGGCCACCCTACAGGAGTGCCGCGACCTGGACCGCCAGGCCGGGGACAGCCTGGCCCAGGCTGAGCGGGCGCTCGGCCCTGCAGGCACCACCTCCTCCTTTGTCTTTTGAGCGTGTCCTGCGGCCTGGCCCAGGGCCATGGGGTTGGCACATTATGCCTCCTCACCTACAAGTCCCCGCTTGCCTCCGTGCTTGTTTTCACCATTTCATCATGCTGGTCACTGGCCCTGCACCTGGGGCTCTTCATGGGTCCCTGTCCCCAAGAGCAGCCCCCTCCCTCCCACTCTGACCTCAAGAAAAATTCCCCACCCTCTGCCACATACGTCAGGGACACACCTCCCTCCAGAGCGGCCTCTAGCAGGTGTGAGGGCCCTCAAGCCCTCCATTGGCAGCTGGCATTGTGTGAGGCTGTCCTGCAACCTACACTGCGCCTTGGAAGAGGCCCCGTGTCCACAGCTGCTGCCACTCCTGGCTGCGAGAGCCCGAGACTCAGTGGAAGAAAGTTGCTTCTTCCTAAGGCTCAAGGTGAGAGAAAGACACAGATAGCGAGCCTCCTGTTCCAGCCAGTCCTGGGTGAGGACAGGGCAGAGCACAGAGCGTGGAAGCCGCACCTACCCACCTTCCGAATTCGCCTGTCCCAGTGACCCTCTGCTGTGCCCCCAGTCCTGGGTCTCCCCGGAGCCTGCGCTGACTGTTCCCACCCACGCCCATCCCTATTAAATACTTGTGTTTTTGTTTGCATCACTGCCTGTCATTTCCCGTGGGCTCTTGAAAGCAAGCCTGGGTCCCTGCCAGCTCTGGTCTCTCCTGGGGGAGGCGGAGGAGCACACTGCCTTCTGGGTGTCCAATGGGAAGTATCCTGTGCCCCTCCCCCATCAGGCTTCACTGCATCCAGGGCCTTTCTTCACATACCAGGCCTCTGACCAGTTAAGCTGGGGGGATGGAGAGGGGATATGTACGGGAGGAGGGAACACAGCTGGAGAGCAGTTTTATTAGCTCAGGGATAGTGGGCTGGTCCTCCCTGGGCGCGGAGAAGGGAGGGTGGTCTCTCACTGGTTACCTCCCACAGCTTCCAGGAAGCCAGATGAACTTCTAGAGGAAAGGGGAAAGAAACTAAGACTGGGTGTGAGGGAGGCTGTTTGGGCCCGGTCCCAGCTTTCTTCTCAGGCTGTGAATCCTTCTCCTCCCTGCCTCCCACAGCCTAGCTGCAGCTCAGTCTCCCAGCCCAACCCCACCCCAGGCTGTCCTCGCCCCACTCCGTCCTCTCTTCCTCCCTCTGGCCACCTACCTTCAGTCCTCAGCTGGGGGGCAAGGCTTTGAGGAAGGCAAACTGTCCGGGTAAGTAGTAGCTCTGGAGGTCCTCACCGGCCCGCTGCACCCTGCTGCACTGGGCCTCCTGGTGCTCCTTGCTTCCCTGCTGGCACCAGCGGCTGCTCAGGCCCACGCCAAGCAGCGCCCAGGGAGGGCTGGCAGTGTCCACCACCACATCCCCAAGTCCCAGAGCCCCTCCTCACCCCTCCATCCAGGCTTCGGCCTCCCACCTCTCCCACAGACCCAGTTGCTATCCATCTTGCCAGCCCCCTCCTGTGCCCACGCATACCTGTTGAGCCTGCATCTCTAAGGGGCAGTGGACCATCCGGCCCAAGACTTTATCCTCAGAGTCCAATTTGATGCAGGCCAGGCATTTCCGCTTTCTCTGGGGAGGGGGGCATGGAGCCGGGAGAGGAAAGGGGTGAGGGGAGGCATGCCGCCCCAAGAATGGGGAAGCTGGGGGGCAGCCTACAGCGGGGGTTGTTCCCCTTGGCAGGCCAGCTGGTTCCAGGTGCAGCGCACCTGGAACTGGGGCATTTCAGAAGCCAGACCATCCTGCAGTTTCCCAGCTATGGAACTTGAGGGTGTGAGTGTGTGTAGGCAGGACTCCTCCCCCAGGTGGGTTCTCCCCACCAGAGCCACTCTGCTGTCACCTATTACATTCATTTGCATTTTCTAAGATTTGATGTGAACACAAGAGTCCTGGTATAAAAGTCTGGAAAACCACAAGTATAATCCAGTCCCCACTTTAAAAGATGGAGGGAACTGAGATCTTCAAAGAGTCTACAGAGTAACAGGGCTGGTGCTTGGTGGAGCTGGGACTAGACCCCAGATCATTGGCTCCCAGCCCACGGAGCTCCCTTGGGGCAGTGGACAGTCAAGCCTGGTTTTGAATCAGCCCAGGTTGGGCTACCTCCACTTGAAAACTCATGGAAAATGGGGAGTTCACCAGGCCTAGGGTGGGGGCCCAACAAACCCCACACCATGGGCTTCTTTCACCAGTGACCTGAAGCCTGAGAGAGGAACCCGGATGGGAGGTAGACCCACCTTAAGGAACTCGTGTCCTCTGAACAGCTCAGCTTCCCTCTTCCCTCCCGTCCAGGCCGCCAGCCCACCCACAACCATCATGACCACAGGCTCAGACTGAGGCAGTCAGCTGTAGGGAGGCTGCTCCACCCTGGGGTCTCCAACCCTATCTGCTGCTGAACCCCAGTCCCATGCCCACCGGGAGCGCGTGCCCCGTCACATACACGTGCCCTCACTCACCCCGTTGGGCTTGACCTTGCACTCAGCATTCTTCCAGTCCTTCTTCCGGCAGCTCGTCTGCTGGAGCTTAAATTCCAGCCTCACAAAGGTCCCGGCCGACAAGGGCTGCCAACAGACAGAGGGAGGCCAGCGGCCAGCTAAGCGGGCAGAGCAGTTCCTGGGTGTGACCTGTCCCTGCTCCCCTCAGTGAAACAGCACATTCCCAGGAGGTGGCTGGGGTGGTGGCCTTTCTCTGGAGAGCTGGGTGCTTGGAGCCCAAGTGCTCTTGCTGCTGCTTCCTGAGAAGGCACCGGTGTCCCGGGCCGTGGCCCTGTCCCCCACCCCTCCCTGCGGTGTCGCTCACCATGTCCATGGCACTGTCCATGCTGGTCTTCTGGAAGGCCCACTGCACGGGCGGATGCTTGTGGAATTCTTCCAGGGCCACCTGCAGGCCCCGGTGCTGGGCCTCCGTGAGCTCAGCCCTGCCCAAGCCCATCGCGCCCAGCCACAGGGCCAGCGGGAGCAGCAGCTGCCACATGGCTCCGCCTCAGTCACCCTGACCTTGCGAAAGGTGCGGGTGTGGGTGGACCCTCAGCTCTTCCAGGCTGCCTGTGGAGCCACCAACTCCCTGGCCGTGTGGCTGGGGGGCTACACCTGGCAGAGCTCCAGACCCCCGGCCCTCCAGAGGTGGAGGGACGGGAAGTAGCCCTGTGTTCAGAGACGCCCCTGGTATTCCCCGGGGCCTTCTCCTCCTAGCCCTGCCCCAACTCTTGCCCAGTCCAGCTCAGCCTGGGTTTGGCCCTGACCCTGGTCGGGGCTGTGTCGGCTTCAGTCCTCAAGCCAACAGCTCGGGAAGTGATGCTGTTGCCCACTCCGACCCTTCCCCTTTTTCTGGCCTGTGTTCTCTCTCGCTGTCTCTGACCCCTGCTCCTGCCCCACCCCCCCACCGCTGGCTCGCTGGGTCCTGGCCCCTGACCCTCACCATCCGGCCCCTGCAGCTGGGGGGAAGGGGAGGGGCAGGCACAGAAAGGAGGCCGGCTGGAGGCTGAATATTTTTGGGAGGACGTAAACACGTGGGAGGGGCCCAGAGCGGGTGGGAACTGGGATGCGTAACCCTCCCGGTGCTGAAAGTGCCCGTCGCCATCAGCCCTACCCCCAACCCCAGAAATGAGGGTCTCGCCTCGGCCCCACCCGCGGCTTTCTTCTTAAGGTAGACCCTCCCTCCCTTGCTGTTTTCTCTGGGGCCCTCCCCACCACGGCTCTCCCAGACCTCTGATCCTGCCCCCCATCTACTACTGGGGTCGCCTGAGGGCTGGACCCTCCCTGAGAACTCTACCTTTACAGTGGTCTTAGGACCAGAAAGCCACACATGTGCCTTAAAGAGAGGGCTCACGGACAAGGTGACAAATCTCACCCTTCTGAGGTGCACCCTTTACCCTCCCTGTCCTCCGGTCCAGCTGCCCCCGCCACTGTCCCCTCCTCACCTCCTTTCCTGCGCCTTGGGGTCTCTCTCCTACGCCTCCCAAGGCCGACTCTTGGCCAGGCTGTCAGCCTCTTCCCGGTACCCCCTCCTCCCTCCTGCGGGTCAGCCCCCATCTCCTCCCACTCCCACCTCCTGGGCCCCCTCCAGATCTCAGCGCAGCCGAGGCTCCTCCCCACCCGCCGGGACTTGCCTCTAGGCGCTTGCCCTCCGGGACTTCCCTCCCCATCCCACCCGCCTGCCCCCTGCCCTTTGTCCCGCCTGCCGCTGCCGCTGCCGCTGCCGCTGCCCCTGCCCCTGCCCCTGACGGAGCCGCCCTCCCCTCCGCCAGCTGTCCGCAGTCTCCGCTGGGCCACGTCTCTGCAGAATGCAGGACGGCCCTGCCCCAGGTAGGGCTGCCCTTTCCTTGGGCCCTTCCTGGGCGACCAGTCCCCAGCAACACTCATCTCAAGAAATTCTTCCCAGAAATACAGACATCCTCAAAGCATAGGAGAACATAAGGAGTCATTAGATCCTCCTCCTGGCCCCGCGGCCCCAAAGCCACGCTGAGAAGGAAGGGGCGTCCCTAGAGATGACTCCTGTGGGTGGACGGCGTGGAGGGATTCGTAACCTCGCCAGGGAGTCAGAGAAAACAGGGGTCCCGCTCCCACTTGTCCTGCGCAAATAGGAACAAGCTCTGGGACTTGGTGTGTCTCTCACCAGGACTGCAGCTTCCGGGCCCAGGACCCCTGCCCATCTCCCACGGAGAGGACCTCATTGAACTGCCCAGACCCCTGGAACTTCTGTTCCTTTCTCTGCAAGGTTGTTCTGAGGATGAAATGAGAGTGGCCAGTCTTTGGCACCAGGCTGTCTTCCCTTCCCCATGCACCCTGCCAGGATTCTCTGTGTGGAGCTGGGAGCTTCCTTTGCAATATGCTCTGGGGGCACCAGGAAGACCTTTGGCTTCAATGAGCCAATTCTGTGGCTGGAATCCCACCATCAGTGTTTCAGTCCCATCTGTGAGTTGTCCACGATCATTAAGCAGAGATGAGAGCTGGGGTCTTTGTTCTCCAAGAGCTTCAGGTGGGGCTAGAGAGACAACAGGCACACAGAAGACACTGGGGCCCAGGGCCGCATGCTGGGGGACGTCCTGGGGGTGGGTGACCAGAGAAAACTTCCAAGACAAGGTGGGAGCTGAGGAAATCACAGAAGTCATCCTGTCTTTGGTGGGGGCTGCATCAGTCCCGGGGTGAGCAAGGGGGGCAGGGAGCAGGGCAGTGGCAACGGGAAAGGAAGGAGACGCTGGCGAAGGGGGGGGATGTTGCTGGGGGCAGACACAATGTAGGTCACACCGCCAGACAAAAATCCCCTGTGGGTGAAAAGACTGTGATGGGTGGGCCACCGCACTGCAGAGCAGTCACAGGTGGGGACATGTGAAGGGGTTACTAAGTGCACATCTGTGAGCTCAGCGCCAGGTGCCATGTCCCAACCCAGGGGAGGGGTAACAGCCCTAAGCTACTTAACGGTGGTTAACAACCTTCCCAGCACCGCAGTTGAAACTGGAGATTCACAGATCCAAGTCATTCCGGCGAAGTTTTCCAGTGACCAAACTGACTACCAAAAACATTTTCCTTTAACATTTGCAACCGCAGAGACAAACTAGTATATGTTTTTTGAAAGAACCGACTTGACCTTGAAGCAAAAGCTTATCAGTTTCAAAACTACATCTGTCCAAGTTAGGTAAAGTCACTAACTCCGTGTCAACTCAGTATAATTCACATAAAAGAAAAATAACATTGCATAAATTCAAAAGCTTCATGTGTTTATCAATTTCAACAACGTATCCTTCAAATTTTTCTTGTAATTTTTGTAGCCGGTTTACATAATGTTATCTACCACAGTTAGAATCTTTGACATACTGATTTGTGTGAGAAAAGTAGGCAAAGGCAAAATTATTGATCACTGTTAGTATAAGATTTAATTTGAAATTCTTATATTTGTCTGGCTAGATCTCAAATGAGCTTTTCCTTTCTCCAGAGCTTCAAATTTACCTTGGTCAATCAGTAGTGTACTGTTGGTGAGGAAACTTTTGATCTTTGATTATCGAATATTTGGTTAATATTCTTTTTGTTTCCAGAAAATCTTGGAGTTAACAATACAGTAAACCTTAGTAAAACCCTTCCACAATACAACCACTGAATGTTGGCAGAGAAAAGATTATTAAATGCATTGCCTTCTAGTTCTTTCAACAGTCCTATAAACTGGGGATGTTTCAGAGCATTTGCACTTAAATACATAACGATTTTAACAGCTGCGTCACTCTCTTGCAGAGAGTCCATTCAGAAAAGTGAGCACAAGTATCTTCAATGTGCAGCATTCAGTGGGATGAAGCCACGTGGTAAACACCAGTCTCTTGTTTTATTCCATACCCTAGTCGCACTGGTCAGGTGGCAAGTGCTAATTAAGAATGATGTGTATCTATATATGTTCATAAATTCATGGACTATTTCTAGAAGGGAAAACACATTGTTGTGTAACCATGACCACTACCCACCTCCAGAACGTTTTCATTATCCCAAACTGAAACTCTGTACCTATTAAACACTGACTCCCCATTTCCATCCCTTCTCAAGCCCCTGGTTATCAACACTCTACTTTCTGTCTCTATGAATTTGGCTATTCTAGGGGCCTCCTGTAAGCGGCATCATACAATATTTATTCTTTTGTGCCTGGCATATTTCACTTGGCCTAATGTCTTTAAGGTTCATCTATATTGCAGCATGTGTCAGAATTCCCTTCCTTTTTAAGGCTGAATAATATTCCATTGTATGCTTGTGACACATTTTGTTCATCCATTCTGATGATAGACATCTGGGTTATTTCCGCCTTTTGACTATTGTGAATAATGCTGCTGTGAATATGAGTCTACAACATTCTATTGAGATCGTACTTTCACTTCCCGTGAATATATATCCAGAATGGAATTACTGGGTCATATGGCAATTCTCTGTTTAATTTATGAGGAATCATCACACCATTCTCCACAGTGGCTGCACCATTTTACATTCCCACCATCAATGCACAAGGACTCCAGTTTTCCAAGTCCCTGCCAATGCTTTACTTTCTGTTTATTTTTTGGATAACAGTCAAGCTAATAGGTATAAGATAGTATCTCCTTGTGGTTTTGATTTGCATGTTCCCTAATGATGAATGATGTTGGGCATCTCTCATGTACTTAGCCATTTGTGCATCTTCTTTGGAGAAATGACAATCCAAGCGGGTTGACCATATTTCAATTTGTTTGTTTATTTGCTGCTGAGTGGTAGGAGTTCTTTATACATTCTGGATTGTTAATCCCTTATCAGATATATGATTTTCAAATACTTCTCCCATTCTGTGGGTTGCTTTTTCACTCTGTTCATAGTATTCTTTGATGCACCAGTTTTTAATTTTGATGAAGTTCAGTTTATCTATTTATTTTGTTGTTGTTGTTTTTGCCTGAGCCTTTGGTGTCATATTCAAGAAGTCATTGCCAAATCCCGTGTAATGAAATTTTCCCCTATGGTTTTTTTCTAAAAATTTTATAGTTTTAGCTCTTATGTTTAGGTCATTAATCCATTTTGAGTTAATTTTCAGTTTATGATATTAGGTAAGGCTCCAGCTTCATTCTTTTGCATGGGAATATCCTGTCTTCCCAGAACCATTAGTGGAAAAGAATGTCTTTCCCCATTGAGTAGTCTTGGTACCACTGTCAAAAGTCACTTGACAAAGATTTATTTTTGGGCTCTCTATCCTATTCCATTGGCATGTATGTCTGACTTTATGCCTGTACTGTTTTGATTGCCAAGTTTGTAGTAAGTTTTGAAATCAGGGAGTCCTCCAGGTTTGTTCTTCTATTTCAGAATTGTTTTGGCTATCTGGGGTCTCCTGAGATTCCATATTAATTTTTATTTCTGCAAAAAGTGTCTTTGGGATTTTGATAGGGGTTGTATTGAATCTGTAGATCACTTAGGGTAGTATTTAACAGTTTAACAATAGTGAGTCTTCCAAATTCATGAACATGGGATGTGTTCCCATTTTTTGTATCTTCTTTAATTTCTTTCAGCAATGCTTTATAGTCTTCACTGTATGAGTCTTTCACCTCCCTTGCTTAAGTTAATTCCTAAGTATATTATTCTTTTGGATGCTGTTGTAATTGTAATTTACAGTAATTTCCTTTTCAGATTATTCATTGTTAGTGTGTAGAAATACAATTGATTTTTATGTGTTGACTTTGTATCTTGCTACTTTGCTGAATTTATTTCTTAATTCCGACAGATTTTTTTGGAATATTGAGGGTTTTCTATGTATAAGGTCATATGAACTGCAGAGATAATTTTACTTCTTCCTTTCCAACTTGGATGTCTGTAATTTATTTTTCTTTCTTTCCTTTTGCAGGGACAGATAATTAGGTTTGTTTGTTTATTTATTTATTTATTTATTTATTTATTTATTTATTTAATTTTTAGAGGAGGTACTGGGGATCGAACCCAGGACCCCGTGCATACTAAACAAAGGCTCTACCACTTGAGCTATACCTTCCCCCTTGTAATTTATTTTTCTTGCCCCACTGCTCTGGCTGGAACTTCCAGGACTTTGTTGAATAGAAGTAAAAGCAGACATCCTTGTTTCTTTCTTTTTTCTTAACATTTTTTATTGATTTATAATAATTTTACAGTGTTGTGTCGAATTCCAGTGTAGAGCACAATTTTTCAATTATACATGAACATATATGTATTCATTGTCACATTTTTTTCTCTGTGAGCTACCATAAGATCTTGTATATATTTCCCTGTGCTATACAGTATAATCTTATTTATCTATTCTATGTTTTGAAATCCCAATCTATCCCTTCCCACCCCCCCCACCCCCTTGGCAACCACAAGTTTGTATTCTATGTCTATGAGTCTGTTTCTGTTTTGTATTTGTGTTATGTTTGTTTTTTTTTTTTAGATTCCACATGTGAGCGATCTCATATGGTATTTTTCTTTCTCTCTCTGGCTTACTTCACTTAGAATGACATTCTCCGGAGCATCCATGTTGCTGCAAATGGCATTATGTTGTTGGGTTTTATGGCTGAATAGTATTCCATTGTATAAATATACCACCTCTTCTTTATCCAGTCTTCTGCTGATGGACATTTAGGCTGTTTCCATGTCTTGGCTATTGTAAATATGGCTGCTATGAACATTGGGGTGCAGGTGTCATTTTGAAGTAGGGTTCCTTCTGCAGACATCCTTGTTTCTGATCTTAAAGGAGAAGCTTTCAGTTTTTTGCTACTGAGTATGATGTTCAGTGTGGGTTTCTCATATATGGCTTTTATTAAGTTGATAGTTTCCTTCTATTCCTAGACTGTTGAGTGGTTTTATCATGAAAGGGTATTGAATTTTGTCAAATGCCTTTTCTGCTTCAATTGAGATGATCATGTGGCTTTTTCCTTCATTCTGTTAACCTGGTATATTACACTGATGGATTTTCATATGTTGAACTATCTTTGCATTCCAAGAATAAATCCCACTTGGTTATAGTGTATAATCCTTTTAATATGCTGCTGAATTTTTTTTGCCAATATTTTATTGAGGTTTTTCTTTTGCATCAGTGTTCAGAAGGGATATTGGTCTACAGTTTTTTCGTAGTTTCTTCTTCTGGCTTTGGTGTCAGAGCAATGCTGGCCTCATAGAACGAGTTAGGAAGTGTTCCCTTCTCTTCAGTATTTTGGAAAAGTTTGAGAAGAATTCATATTAATTCTTCTTTAAAAATGTTTGATAACATTCACCAGTGAACCCGTCTGGCCCTGGGCTTTTCCTTTTGAGGACAGTTTTGATTACTGACTCCATCTCCTTGCCAGGCATAGTTCTATTCAGACTCTCTATTTCTTTGTGATTTAGTCTTGGTAGGTTTTGTGTTTCTATAAATTTATCCATTTCATCTCAGCTCTCCAATTTGTTGGCATACAATTGTTCATGGTACTCTCATAATACTTTTTATTTCTGTAGAATCAGTAGTAATGTCTCCACTTTCATTTCTGACATTAGTAATGTGAGAGATAATTCTTGACCTTATCTTTTATGCCTTTTATTGAACTTTTAAACTAAAATTTCATTTTTTTTTTTGGTGTGAAAAAGCTCCTTCCTATTTAAAAATACCTTCCTGGAATTACAGAATTTCTTTTTAAAAAGTTCCATTTGCTCCTTATTTCAGTGATTTTGATCTTTCATGTGGGAAGCATTCCTCAAATGCCCAGCTAAAAGCTCTTTGGGAGGTCTGGGGCCTTGCCAATGGGTGGGCTGCGTTGTAGGGTGATCAGGTAGTAAGCCTGATTTTTTGTTGTTGTTGTTTGAATGATTCCCAATATTGGTATTGTCCGCAGGTCTTTTCTTTGTAGTCATCCAGTTTTTCCAAAGAAGGGCAATGCTAAACTGGTTGTGTTCTGGGCGCCAAGTGGGGTCAGGAGGCTGAGAGCCATTGTTAGTATGAGGACTTTGACTTTGCCCTCTTGTTTCATTTTGGTCATTGCCCTCACCTGATTCCCTCTCCACAGAGCAAAGCCTCTGGTCTCTGGGAGTGGAGGAGGGGTGAGGATGTTCCCCTGATGTCCCTAACTTCATCCCTGTCTCCCATGTACCTTTCAATCCAGAGCCTTCTGTTCAGTGGATTGAGTCCCCCGCCCCTTGCAGGAGCTCTGTTCTGCTCAGTCACCTCCCCTGTTCCTTCCCCAGCATCTTGTAAAGTGTGCCATGTGTGTGCCATCCACTGTTTCTCCTCTCCCACCTTCTCTTTCCTTGTGAATTCATACCTTTTTATTCCTTTACTGTTGTTTTAATGATGTTTTAGGAGGGAGTAGGGATAAACATGTGTGCACAATCTGCCATGTTTAATAAGGATCTATAAGCTACTTAAGAAGAAAAAGCACTATATATATATATAATCTAAATGTTGAATTCCCAACCCCCCAGTACCTCAGAATGTGACTATATTTGGAGAGATGGACTTTAAAGAGGTAATTAAGGTGAAATGAGGTCATATGGATGGGCCCCAACTCAGTATGACTGGTGTCCTCATAAGGAGAGATTAGGACACAGAAGAAGACTGTGTAAAGACTCACAGAGAAGACAGTCACCTACAGACCAAGGAGAGGCCTAAAAGAACCAACCCTGCCCAGCCCTTGATCTTGAACTTCTGGCTTCCAGAACTGTGAGAGAAACAAATCTCTGTTGTTTAAGGGACCCAGTGTGTGGTACTTTGTTATGGCAGCTCTGGCAAACTTACACCCAAAGACACACACGCACACGCACACGCACACACACACACACACACACACATGCATGCGCACGCGCAGGAAATCCTTTCCTAAGACTTGGTGCTATGCACTCAACCTGACTATTTGAAAAGCGAAGTTTTTGTCTGTGACACAACAATCGGGTGCTTTGTGATCAAAAGAACAAGGCTGGGGTGGCTGAGGCTAAGCTGAAAAAAATAAAAATTACCTTCTTGAGAATAAACATACGAATCTTATCATTTATGTCCAAAAAAGGGTAAGAAATCAGGATGCCATTTTTAACGTTTTAATGTGGTGGGAAATGAAACTTGGATTCTAATCAATGGATGCACCTTAACATTAATGTGATGTACCATTATGATTATTCTTTAAAGGAAATTCGGCAAACTAATAAGGGAACTTGCACTTTTATAAAGTACATTTAAAAAGGTCAGCTTCATGAGTGCAAAATACTTTCCTAACTCAAAACGGTGAGAAAGCAAATACCGAAGCTGAATGTCCAACAGATCCCACTGGGCTCATTAAACCTCATTCAAGGGTCTACCACTAGATGGGGATAGTGAGTGCAAGCTGGGTCTTTCCTCTGCGCTTAATAAATTCCCCGTTTTTTCAAATAACAAGGCTGTGGGATTATTTTTCTTACATACTTGTGGTTGCTTATCATCACTTTTTGATTCCTGGTTTAACCCTAATAACTTCTTTAAACTCCCTGTGATCCTTAAATCATGCCAATTTGTTGCAATTTTTTGTTGCTTTTTGTTTGCAATGGTTTTGTATGTCGGATGTATGTTTGTTACAGCTGGAAACCAGCACAAAGCAGAGAGAACAGGCAGCATCTCGACTCTCGATCAGGGTAGCTTAGCTACTATGAAATCAAATACACTTCAAGTGTTCTTTTTACAAGTAGTTTTACCTGGGATACTATTTGTTGAATGTAGTAATTTAATAGAATGTTACTATGTAATAATTAAACATGTTTTATTGTTTTAATCTCCAGTAACACCCTAAAAAGAAACCTTCTTAAATCCTATTAAGAGGAAGCTCTCTTGTCATGTTTTAAAACAGCAAAGGCAAACCAGTTCTGACAACATCTGAGACCTCACCGGCCAACTCCCAAGGCACCAAATTTAACTGTGACCCAGATTTGGTCTTGGAGCCCATCAGAAGGCACCACGCTGAAGCCAGGTTTACACTCTGGTTTCTCCAACTCACCAAGTGGTTTTACTCAAGAGGGGCCTGGGTAGGAGTGAGCTCAGGTTAGAGGCAGCATTTTTGTTATTTGGTAAACAAGCACAGATGGCATTCACAAACAGCACCTGATGCTCACAGGAAACCAAACACTTGAAAATACACCTGCCTCAGCTAAATCGCACACTTCAGAGATTCTGTTCAGAATTTTCTTGTGTTTCTAAAATCAAGCTCAGCTTTTAGTAGATTTTAAACCGAGAACGGATATGCACTGGCTTCTAAATCCATCTTTTGAGTTTAGTTGAAGAAGCTGGAGCCTGATGCCCCTCTGGAGTAGAAAAAAGACAGAGATGAGATTTGACCTTGAAGGGGTAAAAATGTAGATTTCTAGGGAGTGTCAAGTACTTTCTCTCTTGGCTGAGACACCAAGGTGATCTGTTGCAGCTTCTCCTGGCAATGTGTAGTCCTGAGAGCAAATCCCCAAGAGGTGGTAAACGTGGTCGCCAGGGCGTGGAGTGCCCTCCTCCCGCTGAACGTGTGACTCTGGCCACGTCAGTCCCCCTCGGAGCCAGTGGTTCCCAAAGGACACCCGCCCTCCAGAATAAAAGAGTACGTTCAAGGCACTGCTACCTATGATCAGAGGCTGTCAAGTGGGAGAGCTGCAGGCTGAAGTTTTCTCACAGGTTCCTTGTTCTTTGCCTCACTCACATACCGATTGGAATTTTTCTGTAAGAAAAAGCGTTTGTTTCCTCTCACTAAAATTTCCATCTGACTCCATCGCCTGCTTAATAAGCGGTAGCCAAGGGGGGAGGTTGGAGGGTCAGCAGTGGACACCAGCTCGGGCCGCTGCCTCGGCGCTCTGCCTTGTGGTCTTGTCAGACTTGTCTCACCTTCATCGGGGAACCCAGTGCTCACGTTTCCTCTTTCAGCTGGTCCACAATCACTCAGGGGTTCCTGCCAGGGGCTGGCACCTTTGTAGAGGCTGGCTGTGTGGTGGTTTAAAAAGGTCAAATCCCTGCCTTCGTGTGGCTTCTATTGATGGGTAACTAGACAGAAGCCATCTGAGTGAATATATAGCCAAGTTATTTTGGATAGGTGATAAAAGCTGGAAGCGCAATAAAGCTGAGACGGGAGCTTAGAAGGTGGTGGGGGGGGAGTGGGTGGTGGGTTGAATAACGGCTCTAATCCCTGTCCAGGCCTTAATCCCTGCCCGGGCCCTAATCCCTGGAACCAGTGAATGTTACCTTCCATGGCAAAAGGGACTGCAGATGTGATAAGCGAAAAATTTTGAGATGGGGAGATTATGTTGGGTAAATAAAATTAAAAACAAAATCTCCTGCCAACCCAGAAAGGCTCCACATAAAGGTAGAAGAGGAATAAAACAGTTTTGTTATTGAATAAGCATTAAGCCAGAAAGAGATGCGCGTTACCAGCCACATGCTAAGAGACTGCAAAGACAGAACTTCCATCCTGTTTTGTAGCCCCACTGCGCAGACGCAGCCCCACTGCGCACTGTTCGCCAGCATAACCAGTCCTCAAGGAGGGGGATGGACCGCACTGTTTATCACAGAGAGTTCATCCTAAATTCACCTGGACTTGGGTGCCCCCCTTACTTGACAGCTAGTTACCTTTATGCCAAGGAAAAATACGCTTCTTGTATCTTGGTGACAGGAGGAGTTTTGCAGCCTGGAGCCCGGCGCTGTCCACCTAGGCTCCCACCCCCCACTGGGGCCAGGACATTGGCTACTGCTCCCTTGATGTTTGCATTTCGAAGAGTTGGCTCCTAGGTGCTTGAGGAAGACAGTCCTTTGTTGTAAAGCTGGCAAGAGGCTTAGTGAGCTTTTAAAAAGATTTGCCTACATCTCAAAGGGGCAGAGAAAGAACTTCCAATTAGAAGTTTTCTAAAGAAAATGCTGTCAGGGAAGTGGTGGGGTGATGGAGATTGGTGGGGGAGTCTCTTTTTGCACCAGGGAGAAATAAAACTTATTTTTCTCAGTTTTAATTTGTATCTTGCCTTACAACTCTCCCAGATTATCTGGATGGCCCTGAAATGTAATCACAAGTGTCCTCATATGAGGGAGGCCGAGGGAGATTTGACTACAGCAGAGACAGCCGTGATCACTGAAGCAGGGTGTTACACCTGGCTTTGTGGGAGGAAGGGGCCCTGGGCCACAGAATACCCAGCTCCAGAAGCTGGAAACAGCTTCTGGAAAGCAAGGAAACAGATTCTCCCTTACAGCCTCTGCAGGGAACACTGCCCTGCTCACACCTTGATTTCCACCCAGTGAAACTGTTTTTGGACTTCTGCCATTCAGAACTGTAAGAGATTAAATGCATGCTGTCTTAAGTCACCAAATTTGTGCTCATTTGTGAAGCAGCCACAGGGACCTTGTACAGGTGGGAGATGCAGAGGGGAGAGAGGTTCACTGGGGAGTGCGTTTTGAGGAGAGGATACCTGAACCCAAATCTGAATGAAGTGAAGGAGTGAACCCTATAAAGAGCTGGAGGAAGAGCCTTCCAGGCAGACAAAACAGCCACTCCGAAGGCCGTATGGTGGGAACGAGATTTTGCAGCTGTGCGGAGTGGCCAGCAGGCAGTCAGACGAGGTGTTTTGTGGCAGCCTTTTGCGATGTTGTCCAAATGTGGAGTCAGCAACCTGATCTATGTTTAAACAGATCAAATGGTCTGGGAGACTGGGCTCCAGGCAGCTTGGCCAGAAGGGAGGCGGGGAGGCGGGGAGAGCAGGCAGCTGCAGGGCCAGGTGGATGCAGAGGCCGGGAGAGGGAAGATGTGGTCAGTGCCCAGCACGGGTGCTCGCTGCAGGAGACCTGGTTTCCTTTAGACGTACTATGTTCTTTCTCTTAGAAAGGGGACTCCTGGAACTAGATGTGCAACCGAAGTGCAGCAGAGTTTGGGGGATGGTATTTGATCTCAACCTAGGGCTTCTCCTCCAATGTCTGTCCTTGCCATGCATTCTGCAGGCCCCCTTCCTGCATTTAGGGATATTTCTAGAACTGCAGAAGTAGGAGCACTTTGCTCTTTTCCTGACGAGTTTCCATAGGACCTCGCAAGACTCCTTTCACCCAAGGCTCCAGCCTTGGACAGTCGGGCCTTCCTCAGTTTGGGCTTTGTCTTCAGATGGGAGGCGGGAGGGGGGTCCCCGGGGCAGAGGGCTGTTTGAGCATCTACAGTGACTGTGGCCATGGGAGGCTGTCCCTGCAGAGGTGGCCTCCACCAAGGTCAGCGTGTCTGCGCTTCCTGCCTCCTCCCCAGACTGCCCGCAAACCTACGGGAATGAGCTCTGTGAGGGTTTCCAAATCTGCCTTCCAGCTGCTGTCTGAAGCCGGAGTTGACAATAGTCCCAGTAGGTCCCATGGGAGTGGAGATTGCCTCTCCTCTCTCCTGCTCCCTGGTCTCCTCCAGCTTTTCAACAGTCCTCAGTTCAGAAATTACCAACAAGCATTTGGTTTTATTTCATAGGAAGTACTTACCCAAGAGATCCTCCCATCGCTAAACCAACATCCTCTCAACATCCTTTCACACTGCGGACAAACGGTACGTACTGTTTCTGTTGGGCTCGCGGTCAGGACCCGCCACTGGCACAGTGGCAGATGGTGGGCGCTGATTAAATATTTGTTGAATGTATGAGCGAGTCCCGTGGGGAGGACTGGACAGTACATCTGCGAGATGTGGATTCAGTTTCCCCTTTTGTAGCTACAGGGCTGCTGTGAGACACTACTGGGTGTCTTTGGAACTGAGCAGGATCCTGATGCCTCCCCGGGATAGACCCCTTCCTCCCATGTCCTCTGCTTTAATTCCTCTCGGAAGTACCTAGATAACAGTATCTGATGCACATTTCCTGAGTTGTTCTACTGATGCTAAAACCCCCGCCACGTGGAAGAAGTTAACTAGTTGATGACCATGAGCCCTTAGCCCCTAGACCCACTGGAGCCTGAGGATGGATAACGTTAACCCCTGTGACACCGCCCTGTTACCCCAGCACCAGCCAATCAGAGACTTGTGCACGAGCCCATCACACACTCTTCGACGCCCCTCCCTCACCTGGCCTTTAAAAATAAATGCCTCATTCTCATCCAGGAGTCTGGGCTTTTAGAGCATGAGCTGCCCTGGGCTCCTTGTCCAGCGCCTTACAGTGAACACTGCACTTTACCCAGTGCCAGTAGATTGGCTTTACTACTCGTGGGTGAGTGGACCCAAGTTTGCTTCAGAATCCATCTTCACAGAGGATTTCTGGAGACATCGTTCCCCTCATCCCCTGGCAAGCCCACCTACTTGGCCATCTAGTCCAGGAGTGGGGGCGTGTGGAGGGTCAGGCACTGCTGGAGGGGAAGGTGGATCCTCCCAGGGCCCCTCTCAAGGTTTTGCTGTCCGGTGGGTCCCCAACTCTGCATAGCCCTATCTTTCTCTTGCAAGCATGTCAAAGCTGAGACAGTCTCTATCGGGCTTGGCCATTTGGCCATGTGGCTGGCTGTGGCATCAACCCTCCCCACTCCCTCTCTAAGGCACATTGAGGGGTGAGTCCCAAATACCAAGGCATAGGATTTCCGGTTGGTGTAAAGGCTCAGGGATCCTTCCCTACTCCTTTGCATCTTCTCTCTGCCAAGAGAAGGCACAGTCGTACTCAACTTAGTTTCCTTCGGCTACGCCTAAGAGGAAGTTACAGCAGGTGGCTGACTCCTGCCTGGGCCAAAGGACATTTGTTTTAGTGGGGGCTGGGGAGTGAGCCAGGAGTTGGGGCCCTGTTGAAGTGAAGAGCCTTTCTGCTAAGAGAGACTGACTACAGACAGGTGAAGACAGTCTGTGAGTCTATGAGGGATTCCCCCTCAGCGTTTGGTGACATACAACTTTAGTGTTTAAGAGCGGGGCTAGGTTCCCATCAGCCACGATCTAACTGTGTGGCCTTGGGCAAATTCTTTAACATCCCAGTTCATCAGTTGTTTCATCTGTAAAAGGAGGACTAGAAGAGTCTGTTTCCTAGGATTGTTAAAAGGATTAAATGAGATACGTATGTGGAGAGTTTATCACTATGTCTGACATAAGATAAGGACTCCCTAAAAATTATTGAGTATTTAGGAGGAAACTCCAGTATCTTCTGATCGCACTGATAGAAAAATTCATTCTTCTGTAACCACCAAACTTGACATATATGCTACAATATACAGTCTACCACATTTTCTGAACCTCAAAACTATGTGAACTTACAAAGGTATTTTTTCATATTTTGTGAATTTTATTAGAGGAAAAATATAAGTGTTATACATTTATTCTACAGATAGAAGACTTGACTGTGAGAGGTAAAATAAGGCCTGAATAAGTAGAGGGAGGGACATGAATCTTAAGTCTCTTCAAATGGATTTTTTAAATGTTGACAAGGAAAATTTTTAAATGTTGACAAGAAATTCTAAAGTTAATTTAGAAGACCACATGAGTGCTTCTAGCCAAGAAAGATTTTTTAGGAAAAAAAAAAAAGGAATTTATGTAGAGGGGGAGAACTTACACTATTAGACATTAAAACTTATTTTCTATCATAAAGACATAAAATTTAATTTGGGGTGGGGGTGATGTGGCCTATCTAAACATAACACCAAAGGCAGAAACCATAAAAAGCTTTTATTTTATAAGGAGTGCCCCCCAAACAACGTGAAATAAAACCAATTTCCCAACTCTTTTTTTAAATTGAGGTATAGCTGATTTACAATATTATATTAGTTTCAGGTGTGTGGCATAGTGATTCAACATTTTTACAGATTATACTCTATAGATACTATAAAGCATTGGCTATATTCCCTGTGCTGTACAGTAGTACATCCTTAGCTTATTTATTTTATACATAGTAGCTTGTGCCTTTTAACTCCCTACCCCTCCCCGATTCCCTCTCACCACTGGTAACCACTAGTTTGTTGTCTATGTGTGTTTCTCTTTTGTTATATTCACTAGTTTATTTTTTAAATTCAACATATAACTGATAATATACAGTATTTGTCTTTCTCTGTCTGACTTTGTTTCACTAAGCATAATATCCTCTGTGTCATCCACGGTGTTGCAAAGGGCAACAGCATTGCATTCTTTTATGGCTAAGTAGTATTCCACCATATGTATACACCACAACTTCTTTATCCATTTGTCTGTTGATGGACACTTAGGTTGCTTCCATATCTTGGCTATTGTAAATATGAATATTGGGGTGCATATATCTTTTTGAATTAGTGTTTTCATTTCCTTTGGATATATACCCAGGAGTCAATTTCCCAATTTTTAAAAATGGGTAAATAGAAAAGTGGGCATAGGGACATAAATTCAAAAGAGAAAATACAAATGGTTAATAAATAACTATGTGAAAAAACAAGCCAGCCAACTAGTAATTTAAGAAACAAAATTCAAAACAATGAGAAATAACAACTATAAATTAAATTAGAAAAACTAGCTTGGGTTGTCAAGGATATGGAAACGGGGGCATTTCTCAGAAGAAAACTAATAAATTCTCCTCGAAGATAGCTTAGAAAACATTCAAAAAATATACTTTGCCTTTGACCCATCAGTTTCCCCACTTCTAGAATTTTAAAATCAGGCATATCGATAAAATATGAATCCATAATGTTATAGAGAAGTAGAAAATTTATGTGCACTTGTGCTGTGCTTACGAATCGTGTTATAAAAGAACATCTAATAAACGGTAGAAAATTCACAATACTGTTTAGTGAAAAAAGCAGAATAATCTTTGCAAGGCATTATTCCAATGATGTCAAACATGCATAGAAAAAAATATCTCATGATACATATACCAAGATACTAAATGTCATTGACTCTAGGAAGAAAAAATGAGAAATTTTTGTATTTTATTTCCTATTAATGCAACAGATTGTGTTTTTAAAATAACCATATAATTAGAAAGTTGCCTGTGTGTAAAAGCATAAAACTACGTGAAACTGTACAAGCCTGGAAAACTCAGGAAGTGTTTCTTTCGGAAAGCCAAGGCCACCTGCTAGCCGGTGAGTCATGGACGCAGGCTCGCACCTGCCTCCGCGCTCGCCAACCCGCTGCAGTGCGTTTCCGAGCGAAACGCCCCTGGTGCGAGGACCGCCCCTCGGCCAGGCCCCGCGCCCCGCGCCCCGCGGCCACGGTAGCCCGGAACGCCTGCGCTCGGCTAGTTTCTGGAAGCGGGGTTATTCCCTTTTCGAAGTTCACCCGGTCGGGCCTTTGCTTTCTCCACCTCTCAACAGCCCAAGAGGCAGGCTTTTGGGTCGGCCGCGCCCCCGGCCAGGTGGACGGCCGGCGCGGCTCAGCCCCCGCGGTATTCAGATTCCGCCGCCCGGCCAAAGGTCGAGGTGGCCGGAAAAGAGGAGGGGACGGCCTGGGGATGGGGGCGCCATCTCGAAGGCTCGGGCCAGCTAGGAGTTTTTGAGAAGCCAGCGAGGCCCGGTCAAGCCGAGTGACCGCAGTCTGACCACGCGGTCTCCCAGGCACCCGCGTCCTCCGTTGGGACAAAGGGTCGGGAAACTTGAGCCCGGCCCGTCCCGGAAAAATCCGAGCTGTGGTCGCCATGGTAGCAGAGACGGGCCCGCGGCGGCCGCCCCCGTCCCGCGAGGGGGCGCTGGGGGCGGGAGAGGGACCCCGCGCGGCCGGCCCCGCTGCCCGCCCCGCCCTCCGGCCGCGGCCGCCGGCCCGAGCCCAGGACTGACCCTCGGCAGCTCCTGTAGTCACGTGGCGCTGGGAACCGGCGGGGGGGCTGAGCACGGGCCTGGCAGTGGTGAACTCGAACCTGCTGCTGTCGCCGAGGCGGGGTGGGGAGCGCGGCTGCCGGCGCCGGCTTTCCAGCCCCATGGACGCGCCACGCGCCTCCGCGCTCCCCGCCGGAGAGGTTCGTCCGGGCAGGGTGCGGGGTTCCACGCGAGCCCGTGGCGGGGCGGCCCTACCTGCCGGGCGCGTGACCGTCTGTGCGCTGGGTTGGGGGGAGCACTGCTGGACCGAATATGGGGGCGAGCCCGCGCACCTGCGCACAGGCTCCGCGAGCTGCGCTCTGCGTGGGGACCCGAAAGGGCCCACTCGGGGAGCGTGGAGCCGTGTGTCCGCGAATGCGGACATGGGGACACGCGCGAATACAAAAGGGGGGTGTGGGGTCTCCACGGCCCTTTGCCACCCAGGACGCGCCAGGCGATTATGACCGAGTTCTGGTCACACGCGCTCGCCAGCGCAGCCCCCTGGGAAACGGGCCTGGAATTCCTGTTGGGAGGAGGGTGGGGGAAGGGGAGCCAGCAGGGATTCCAGAGTTCCTGCCACAGGCCGGCCTTTGGCCACCAGCATGGAGAATTCGTGCTATGACCTTACCAGTGGAGGAAGTGACCCCCAAACGCAGCCCTGTGCTTTCTTGGTGAAGGGGACAGGTTCATTTGCTAATCCAATATCCATTAAGGTCACTTGGAGGCGGGGTGTGGGGCTTGGGTGGGGGAGGGGGAGGTGGCTGGCGAGGACACAAAGATGACTGCCCTAGGGGAGCTCCGAGCCTCATGCGCGTTTTCTCTCCCCTCCCCACAGGTAAGGCTGGCCTCTCTACCGTCAGAGGTCTGAGCTCTGCCATGGGGGTAGGGGTGTCTTTACTGCTGCAGTTTTCTCTGACATCTGGGGGCTACCAGAGTGTGGGCCGAAGCAGGCGCTCCAGCCGCAGAAGTATCCCCGGGAACCTCCCCAAGAGGAGCTGGACAAAGCCTCATCTCCAGCTCCACAGCCTCCAGGGTAGAGTCTGGCCTTCTTTGTTGGGTTCTCAAACCATTCCATGGCCCCAGTGCTCAGGCCTCCCCCCCCCCCCCAGCCTGGTGGAAGGAAGGCACCTGGTGGGGGAAGGGGCACCTTCTCATATCCTGGGAGCCTTCCCTGTGCTCAGTCTGGCCATTAGGAATGAGTCACATCTATGCTCCTGGAGAGGAGGATGCGCTCTGGGGAATTTACGAGGATGTGCCTGGAACTTGCGAGCAGGCAGTGATGGTCCCTTAGGAGTTTACCTGCCACCCCACCTCAGAGTGGGTGTAGGAGGCTCTCCTGCAGGAATCTGTGCTCCCTGGCTCTGTGGAAGAGCTGAATGTGGGGCAACCCCTGGAGGGGTTGAGGAAGGACTGGGTGGGGGACAGGAGATTACAATCTCTTCCTCCCCTTCTCTGGCCCCAGTAATCCCTACCACCAGAGGGAGGCAGAGCCGGGGATCGCCCCTGAGGGCAGCAGGCTGTGGGTGTTCTTGGATTCGGAGAGCTCTCCTTCCTGCAATGTCCTAATCGAGTGTGGCGGTGGAGGAGGGCAGGCGGGCAGAATGTGGGCACAGTCTGGACAGGCAGCGGCCTGGCATCGTGCTGGGAGTAGCATTCAGTGCTCCCTTCCTATTCCCGAGAAAGGCTGTTCTCACTGGCTCTTCAGGCTTCTCCTGTGAGAGACTGAGGTTAGGAAGGCCAAAGTGTCTCTCCCATGATTAGATTAGATTAGAGCTCAGGAGAGGATAACAGAAAGGAGAAGCTATAGGAATTTCTTTTCTGTTATCTCTTGGCAAATCCAGGTATATCAGAGAACACTGGCCTGGGAGTTTAGAAGACCTGTCCCCTGGTCTTGGTTCTTGCTGTTGGTTTACTTTGTGCCCTCAGGAAAGTCTCATCACCTTTTTATGAATCACAGTTGCTTCATCTGCCAAACAGGGAGCTTTATGTCTCTGGTCCAGCTTCAGAATTGCTGTGAAGCTCAGATATGGCAACAGGAAATGGTAGAAACAAGGAGAGGGCAGCAGGGAAACACCTGGGAAGGTGTAAAGCTCTGTGGGGAGAGGTGACTGCGTTTTCTGGTGAGTCCTAAGGCAGGAATGTTTGCGCAGTCACTACTGGAGTGTTTACTCCATGCCAGACACAGGCTGAGGGGGATTCCAAGAAGTGTCAGAGTTCCTCCTTCCAGGGTCAGTAAAGGCTTAATGACAGATATACTTGAAATGGTCTCTAGGAGCCCAAGATTGAAATAATATAGCAATACGAGGAAACAGAAGAGTCGTCTGGATTCCAGGACTCTATGAGTTGAGAAGGGCAAGCTCCTCGTGGGCCTGGGGTCTGCAGAGGAGGAACTGGGGGCAGGATATGTGATCTCTAGAGTGACCATGCTTTTCCACCCTCAGCAGAGGAAGAACCGATGCTGGAACGCCGCTGCAGGGGCCCCGTGGCCATGGGCCCCTCCCAGCCCCGACTCCTCTCTGGGCCCTCCCAGGAGTCACCCCAGACCCTGGAGAAGGAGCCCCAAGGGCTGAGGTCGAAAGGCTCTTCCGTGGCCCAGTCAGGCAGCCAGGCCCTAGGGCGGGCCCGTCGTTGTGCCCACTGTCGAAGGCACTTTACCGGCTGGGTGGCCCTCTGGCTTCATGCCCGCCGCTGCCAGGCCCGGCTGCCTCTGCCCTGTGCCGAATGCGGCCGGCGCTTCCGCCACGCCCCCTTCTTGGCACTACACTGCCAGGTCCATGCTGCTGCCACCCCAGACCTGGGCTTCGCTTGCCACCTCTGCGGGCAGAGCTTCCGAGGCTGGGTGGCCCTGGTTCTGCATCTGCGGGCCCACTCGGCTGCCAAGCGACCCATCGCCTGTCCCGACTGTGAAAGACGCTTCTGGCGAAGAAAGCAGCTGCGAGCCCATTTGCGGCGGTGCCACCCCCCTGCCCCTGAGGCCCGGCCTTTCATCTGCGGCAACTGCGGCCGCAGCTTCGCCCAGTGGGACCAGCTAGTTGCTCACAAGCGGGTTCACGTCGCCGAGGCCCTGGAGGAGGCGGCGGCCAAGGCTCTCGGGCCTCGGCCACGGGGCCGCCCAGCGGTGACCGCCCCCCGGCCAGGCGGAGACGCTGTCGACCGCCCCTTCCAGTGTGCCTGCTGTGGCAAGCGCTTCCGCCACAAGCCCAACCTGATCGCCCACCGCCGCGTGCACACGGGTGAGCGGCCCCACCAGTGCCCCGAGTGCGGGAAGCGCTTCACCAATAAGCCCTACCTGACTTCCCACCGGCGCATTCACACCGGCGAGAAGCCCTACCCGTGCACCGAGTGTGGCCGCCGCTTCCGCCACAAACCCAACCTTCTGTCTCACAGCAAGATCCACAAGCGATCCGAAGGGGCGGCCCAGGGGGCCCCCGGCTTTGGGAGCCCCCAGTTTCCCGCCGGCCCTCTGGAGCCTTCATCGGAGCCCACCTCCGAGGCCCCACTGAAAACCGCCCAGGAGCCGGCTCCGGAGCCTCTGGAGGCCCCCGGGGAGCCCCGCCAGGACCGGGTGTTAGTGCCCCCCTCTCTCTACAGCTGCGAAGACTGTGGTCGGAGCTTCCGGCTGGAGCGCTTCCTGCGGGCCCACCAGCGGCAGCACACGGGCGAGCGGCCCTTCACCTGCGCCGAGTGCGGGAAGAACTTCGGCAAGAAGACCCACCTGGTGGCGCACTCCCGGGTCCACTCCGGCGAGCGGCCCTTCGCCTGCGAGGAGTGCGGGCGCCGCTTCTCGCAGGGCAGCCACCTGGCAGCCCACCGGCGTGACCACGCGCCCGAGCGGCCCTTCGTCTGCCCGGACTGCGGGAAGGCTTTCCGCCACAAGCCCTACCTGGCGGCCCACCGGCGCATCCACACCGGCGAGAAACCCTACGTCTGCCCCGACTGCGGCAAAGCCTTCAGCCAGAAGTCCAACCTGGTGTCCCACCGGCGCATCCACACGGGCGAGCGCCCCTACGCCTGCCCCGACTGCGACCGGAGCTTCAGCCAGAAGTCCAACCTCATCACCCACCGCAAGAGCCACATCCGGGATGGCGCCTTCTGCTGCGCCATCTGCGGCCAGACCTTTGACGACGAGGAGAAGCTCCTGGCCCATCAGAAGAAGCATGATGTCTGAGAGGGCGGGGCCACGGGGCCGAGGGAGGGCGGACCTGGGCGTCATTCACACTGTGCCCTGTGCTGCTGCTGTAGGTGAGGGAGGGGAAGAAGGGGAGTGAGCTGGGCCCTGTTAAGGAGGGAGGTCGTCTCCCCCCCCCCCCATCAGGAAGCCCACTTGCAGAGCAGAGACCCTGGCCTTCAGCTGATGTTTGCTAAAGTTTGGTCCTGACTGTCCTGTGCCCTGGAAAAGTAGCAATAGCAGCTCTACCCACTTCTTAGAGCCCTCCCGCCGGAGGGGCCACCAGTGGACAGGAAGCCCCTCCTCCTCTGGTGGTAACGCCTTAATGTCTCTCTCTCTTAATATGAGTTCCTTCAGCTCATTTTTTGGAAGTAGGTGTGGTACAGTCCTTAGTGGATGAGCACCTGGGAGGAAAAGTGGACCAGCTGGATACACCTGGGAGAACCTGCCAACCTTGTTAGGCAGCACCTGGACCTTTTCCAGGACTGGGAGGCCAAGCCAGGCTGCTCCCACCTGCCCCACCCTGTCCCCCCCAACCCCTGCACAGGCACCCAGACTTGGAGAGACCTGTCTGCTGTTAGTACTTGGCTTCCTTTCCTCCCTGAAGTTCAACCCCCCCCACCCCCACCCCGGGCATCTTGCCATTGGTCTGACTTGCTTTATCCACCACCGTCCCAGCGCTTAGAGCATCCCCTGGCTGTCAGCCGCCCTATGTCAGGGCTTTTGCCTGAACACCCCAACCCTCCTTCACTCCTTTCAGAACTCGACATGTTGTGGAAAGGACTGCCCCATTGACAATGGAAGGTCAGCTGATGGGCAAGGAGGGTGAGTTTCCCTTTCAGCATTTCTAGCGTATGGACAGCCAGCCTCCGCCTGAACACTTAGGTGATAGGGAGTCCCCTCACCTCCTGAGGCCCTGGTTCTATTGTAGGGTAATTCTAATTGTTAGAAATTCTTCCTTATAATGAATGAAGTCTGCTTCCCTGTAATTTCTACTGTTGGGCCTTGTTCTCTGGAACTAAACACAACCACTTAACCCTCCTTTTCAAACTAGAGAATAAAGATCTGGTTTTAGAACCGGTGGCTGAGAAGTGTTCCTTTGTCCTGGGGAGCTGGGGAGGTGGAGGGAGGGGCAGCAGCTCTACTTGGATGGGGACAGGTGGGCAACAGGCCAAGTGGCCCAACATGTCATGCTTTTCTGCTTCCTGCCCTCCTTCCCCAGGTTGGGGCCAGGCTCACTCAGCAAGTGGGGTTACCTCTTCAGTGGTGCAGCCTTCTGTGGGGTTGTCAGCCTTGCAGGGGCCAGTTGTCGGGGAAAAGGTCTGATTTGATTCTGTCCTGCGGGCCTCTGGCTGGCCTGCTCCGCTTCCCCATGTTGGTTACTATGTTTGCTTCCCTGCACTGGTTGTTTCATACACATTTGATCACTTATTTTTGACAGGTATAGGCCCTTTCCTGACTTACTAATTTTTGCATAGACCTCCAGCACCTAGCACAGAGTCTGGTGCAACCACAATTTGTTTATGTGAGTGGCACCTTGCAAAGAAGTTTACCTAAATTATCTCACATAATCCTGGTGCAGTAGGTACTTTTTTATTAACAGATGGAAACATTTGCTCAAGGTTGTATAACTGGTAATCACCAGAGGCAATTCAGACCTGGAGTCTTCGATTTGGAACCCGTGCTCTTGACCACCACCGCGGGTTTATAGGGTGAACGCGGTTCTGCTGCTTTGGGTGAAGGTAAGTATTAAATGCCTGTGGCAGGCTTGATGGGATGGAAACTCGGGATTTACAAAAATAAGACACAATCTTACCCCTCAAGAGGGCTGAGTCTTGGAGGACTTAACACCTGTATGCAAATCATGAGAGAGATGGATGAGGGGTGGGTGGGGTTCCAAGTGTGTAGGATGGAAGCTGACAGCTTCAAAGCTTTAGTTTATGGGGTTATGGGGCCACTTCAAAACCTCCATAGTTTATGGCAGGTTATCTCTCAGAGCCTGGGAACATTGTCTCAAGAGAGCCTTCCTTGAATATGTCTCTTTAAGGGGACTTGGAGCTTCAAGGGAAGAGGAGCAGTGCTTTTTGTGGGGTGACCAGGAAAGTAGCTAGATGTCTGGGGATGATGGGTGGGGAACAAGGGACAGGTCCTCAGGCATCTAGGGTTAGGACTGGGTGTGGGGTGGGGAAAAGGATGAAGGAGAGGGAAACTGATCAGTGGTCCTTTTTGAAAAACCATTGTTTATAAAGGAAGTGCCTGGCCTGTGGGGAGGTGGACCTTGGGTTCTCTGGTGCTATGCTGACCACTGCTTTTGGGCTGAGATGGTGAGGACAGGATCAAAGTTCAGGGAAAGCTGCAGAAGTGACCTTGAGGGGGCCAGTAAAGCAAGGACAGAGCAAACTTGTCCATGGTTCCTTCCTGAGTCCCTCAGGGGGCCTAGTGGGTCCCAAGTCCTTGCTCAGCCTGGCACATGTTGACAGCAGTCATGAAGGAAGGACTGCGCCATTGGAGGGGTCAGCCCTCTGATAGGAGCTGCCCTTCTGTGCCGAAGAGTCCAGCTTTTTTTTTTTTTCCTTCTATAATTACAAAAGTCTTAAATTATTTTGTCAAAATTAAACAATGCAGACATATTTAGATTTATTTTTCAGTGTGAAAGTTCTCCATTTTTCCCCCACTTCACCCCTGCTCCCCTCACCCCCGCCCCACGGCTTTTCTCATCGCACCATGTAGAGTTTGAGAGTGGTCGTCCAGACATTTTTCCTGTGCCTTTGCAAACGTACACATGCAGCCTCCCCTTTTCTCGCTTAATGGAAATAGGATCCCAGATGTGTTTCATTGTTTCTACCCTTGAAGTACCCTTGGCCATGAAATGTCCGTCAGGAGGAAGTCTTTCACTCTGTAGAAGGAGGAAAGAGGCCCAGAGAGTGGAAATGACTTTCCCACTCATAGCCGGTGGCAGATGTGGAACTACAGTTCTGGAATTCCAGAAGTCTTGGTTAACTTCCACCAGGTACTCTAGAAAATAAAATGGATGAGACTCTTTAAATAAAGAGTTGATGGCCTAGTGATGTCTGGCCTCTGGGTAGGTTTTTATCCTTCACAAATGCTTCTGTAGATGATAGACCCAATTAGGATTCTGCCAAAAAAAAAAAAAAAAAAAAAAAAAAAAAGGACCCAATTAGTTGTTCTTCAGTATCCTCTGGGAATTGGTTCCAGGATCCCCCACGGATAATAAAATCCTTAGATGCTCGGGTCCTTTATATAAAATGGCACTGTATTTGCATGTCACCTAAAAATGCATGTCCTGTGTACTTTAAATCATGTCTAGATTATTTATAATACTTAACATGTAAATGTTGCCTGTGCCTGCGGAAATTCAAATTTCACTTTTTGGAAATTTCTGGAATTTTCTTCCCCTGAATATTTTCAGTCTGCTGTTCGGTGAATTCATGGATGAATTACCTGTAGCTGCGGGAGGTTGACTAGAAAATTATTAACTCTTCTACTGATGAATGAGTCAAAGTCCAGGGACAGAAAGAATCCTTTGTAAAAACTGCACAAGAAGTTTGTGGCAAAACTGACAGCATCTTGGGCCGTGGTTTCTATGTGTTGAAGCTAAACACCAGCTGGGCCCGTGGCAAATGCATAGTAGGCAGCTGCTGACTGATTAATTAGAATAAGGTCCAGGGGCTGAACAGTAAGGTTTGTAGGAGGTCTCAGAGTGAGGCCAGCTTCTCTTTTGTAGTGACCTCATGTCCCAAAGGTGGCTTCTAAGCAGCTTGGGAAAATCTGCCAGTGGGAGTTGACCTAGCTGGCCGGCCCCTTTGAGGTTAACAGTGTGAGGAATTTTATTGACACAAAGGAACATTTCCTTCCTATCAGGGTGAGTAGATGAGAAAATAATCCTTCCTGAAGGTCTCGGGGAACGGAAGACCAAGGGCCATCTGGACCCTGCCTCTAAATCAGCAGTACACTCGACCTAGGAATGCAGGTCGCCGTTTCCTCAACTAGAAAGCGAGAGGTTGGATTTAATGATGTCCAAGTCTCTCATAGAGACCCCGGGATCATTTATCACGTGCCCACGACAGGCCTACGGCTGCGCGGGTGCGGAGGGCGATTTCTTTTCCGTTGCACGAGGCTCGCACATTACACTCTGTAACACCTGGTGTGCTGTACTGCCAAGTGCCACCATCATGTCACATGCACACTCGAGTGTGAGCGTTGGAGCAAGGTTCGTGCGTCATGTTCCCCCGGATTCCAGTACCAAGGGCGATGCGGGTGCGTCGCAGCCGTCGGACAGAGTTGTCCAAGTGACTGGATCGGTTTCCGACCGCGCGTCTGCGGGGCCGGAGCGCTTGGCAGAGGGGAGGCGCGGGTGCTGCGGCGCCGTCGGGCCACCTGCAACCCTACCTGGCCCTCACCCCTCCTCCCCCAGGAGACTCAGCCCCTTTCCAGTGGCCAACAATTTAACGCCTCGCGGGGCCCCTGCTGGCCCCGCGGGAGGCGAGGTCAGCCCGCCCACACCGGCCATTGGCTCCGGAGAACAAAGGGGCCGCCCCGCAGACTTCTCCGATAGGGCTGAGCTGGTCATCTGAGAGGCGCAGCCAATCAGGCGGCGGGGCGGCCCCGGGGATGGCCAGGCCCGCCAGCCAATCAGGGGCGCGTGCCCGCCCCGCCTGCCCCGGGACTGGCGAGGCCGGGGAGCGCAGTGCCCAAGTCGCCCCGGGGTGGCAGTTCCCGTTAACCTTAGCCACAAAGTCAAAGGTATTTATTCCCGTCCCCTCCCTCCGAGTCCTTCTGAATCCGGGCGGGGAGGGGCGTGCGGAGGGACGGACCTTGCCACGGGGCCAGCGGCCGGCCCCGCTCCTTCCGCGCTGTCTGCACCCAGCCTTGGGCTGGAGGCGGCCTCGGGGTCCCCCGAGCCCCTCGCGCTCTCAGCCCTGAACTTTTCCCCACCCCCACACAGCTCACGGGGAAAGGGGCCCGGGTCGTGTGTGGGGAGGGGCTGCAGGCCGGGGCAGAGAGCAGGAGTGGGGCGTGAGAGCGGGAGAAACGGGGAGGAGAGCGCGGGGACTGCCCCCCAGCCCCTCTGGGCGCTCTCTGCCAAAGCGCTGTCCCGATGTTCGGGAGTGGTGTCAGCCCCCCCGAAAGACCCAGTTCCTGGAGGGCAGGAACCCCAGTGCTCGACGCAGAGTGACACATAGTAGGTGCTTAATAAATGATTAAATGAGTGGGCATAAGGATTAGGGTTGAGAACAATGAGAGGGAAGAACTACAGAAATTGGAAGAGTGTGTGTGTGTGTGTGTGTGTGTGTGTGTGTAGAGGTCTCCCCGAAACCTCCATTCCAGGAAAACAGGCATGGAACTGAGATCTCAGGTTGGGGGGGGGGGCGGTAGGAGCAGGGTGATGGTTTCTTCCCTTTTGAAGGTGGAGGATATAGAGATGCCGCCCGCTCCCGACCTTTGGGCAGGATGGAACCTGGAGTGTGTCTTGGGTCAACCAGACCTGGGGGTGGGTGTGGTCCAAGCCAGGAGGTGAGGCTGGTGATGTCCACACTCCACTATTAATTGTTCTTTTTGGGTCCAGATGTTCATCTGTAAAATGAAGAGATCAGAGGCCATTTGTCTCCTTTCAGCTCTAAGGTTCCATGATTTTATGCTTCTAGTCCGTTTTGGACTTAAATTTCTTTTATTTAAATGTTCTTTTGTTAAAATTTTAAGCAGTGGTTTACAGCATGCTGGACCTTGTGCTAGGTGTTGGGGAGAGAGAAACATTCCTTGTGTTAAGATGTTTACCGTCTTACTGTGGAGACAAATGGTTTTTATACCATGTAAATGGTACTGGGTTGTGTGGGTGCACAGGTTAAACAGAGAAGGGCTCCTAATTGAGCCTAGTGTATCCACAAAGGCTTCTTGGTGAAAGCGATCCCTGATCTGGGCTGGGCAGAGCAGAGTTGGGCAAGGGTATTCCAAGACTGGTCACAGGCATCCAAAGACACAGCAAGATCAAGGAGCCACATGTTGGGACAATGGGTTAGGTTGGTGGTGCAGTGAGAGGTGAGCAGGGGCCAGATTTTATATGGTCTTGCCAAGAAATTTTTAGCAGAACCTGAAAGCGCTGAGGACCCATTGAGGTATTTTAAGCAAAGTAATAACACCTCTAAATTGTAATTTTAGGAAAATTGCTTTGAGTCTGGGAGGTGGACCGAGTGGAGAAGCAAGATGAGCTATAATACTGGTGCGGTCTCCAGGTGAGCAGTGCTGAGGCCCGAACTAAGGCAGCGGCAGTGGGAGGTCTTGAACGTATTAAAACAAAACTGGTATGATTTAGTGACCTGTGGATTGTGAGGGCTGCGCTCTGTGGGAGTGAAAGGTGGTGGCAGTTTTGAGAGGCCTGGTGAATCCCCCCTGGAGAGGCAAGGGATGCCCAGGGCAAAGGGCAGAGCTGGGTAGAGATAG
Organism: Camelus ferus; assembly: GCF_009834535.1. Taxonomy (NCBI): domain Eukaryota; kingdom Metazoa; phylum Chordata; class Mammalia; order Artiodactyla; family Camelidae; genus Camelus; species Camelus ferus. The sequence continues at coordinate 5,927,752 of NC_045702.1, read as the reverse complement.
TCTGGTACATGCACCTGCCACCCTGGTGACGGCTATGCGGAGGAATCCAAGGTTTCCTAGGGTGTGGGTGGCCTGCAGGGCAGAGTGTGGGCAGGTTGTGCAGGGGACCTTTCACAGTGTCCCCCCTTGAGAGATATATATATATATATATTCTGTGCACAGGACCAAGCATTATTTGCATTTGCAGATGGGGGAACTGAGGCCCAGAGAAAGAAGGTCGCTGGCCCAGGGTTACATGGCTAACCAGTAGCAAACCAAATCCCAAGATCTCAGGCCTCCAAGGCCTGGGCTTTTTTTGCTACGACGTGGTCTTTCTGTGGGATGATGGCCTGCCCCTCTCTCTTGCTTGCCACCTCTGACCCCTTTTCTGAGACTGAGGACCACAGTGTTTGGGAGGCTGAGGTCTGAAGATGCTAGAGTAGGAGAGGGGAGAAGGGATGGGGCTTGGAAGAAGGTAACAATGAGGGGTGCACAGGGACACTCGGTCCAGTGGTGAGTGAGATCTAAGGAAGTTGGAGAGGAGGAGGAGCAGGGTGGGGGTGGGTAGGAGATGTGGTGGGGGCCCTGGAGGGGTTCGGGAGTTGTGGGAGTTGTGGAAGGATGCTGCACGTGCCTTATGCTGGGGTGTAGGATGGAGGCAGGCTTCTAGGTGGGTGGAGGTGGTGCTCACCTGTTCTAGGCTGGGTCCTCAGCCTACTTTGTCTGTGGGCACGGGGCCATAAAACGAAAGAAGCAGCATTTGCCCTGCCTTTCTGATGACATTGTAAAGTCACACATTGGTGATTGGTTTGCGTGTCCTCCTTGGTCAGAAATGCTGGAGGAGAAGGGCTCCAGGGTCTGGGAGCTGATGCCTGGAGAGGGAGCTGATTATTCGGAAGCCCACCAGAGCACAAGCCTGGGGATCAGGCCTCGTGCAGGAGTGGCCTTTGTAGGACTGGCTGTGGGAGAGGGCCTGGTGGCTGTGGACTCAGTCTTGGGAGACAGAGGCTGCACTTGCTCCCTGCCCCAAGCAAAGTCAGGGTGTGAGCTGAGCCAGCAGAAATGCCCAAGGCTCTCTAGTCCAGCCCGCTGCCTGGCGCTCAGGCCCCCAACCCCCGCCCTGCTTTCCTTAACACGGCCACACAGCCCCCTCCACCCCCAGCCTGGTTGGGCACCTCGCCTCCCTACCTAGCGTACCTCTCCAGGGACATGCAGTACCTGGAGCTGCTCGGTGGGGCACAGTTCTGCAGGTGGCCTTAACCATGAGAGCTGTCCACGCCCTTTTCCTCTGTGAGGCCAGCTCCCACTGCTGAGCAGAATTTGGGGTTCCTGTGTGGGCACCAGGGGCCTCTGGAGATTCTGAAGCAGCTGGTAGAGTGATGGTTTAAGAGTGAGCCGGCAGTGGGGCATCTGGAGAGAGGGCTCAGAACATTCCCGTGTGGATCGTTCTCAGGCCACGATAAGGGGAGAGGAAAGATGGTACCAGTTTATAGGCTTCAGAAAGCCTACTGTTCCTCCCCTGATGCTCACAGCCAAACCCCAGAGCAAGTGTTTTCAGTCACCTTCACCACTGGCAACCTAGACCTGGAGGAAAGTGATTTACCAAGGGCCAGTGGGCTAGAACCAGGGCCCCTGATTCCCAGTCCAGGTGTGTGTGGGCCTGAGGAGAGGGCCGCACTTGGGAGTGGACTTTGGAGAGCCAGCCCCTCAGGGGCTCACATTCCCAGGGGGAGGGGAGCGGCCTGCTGCCACCTCCGGGACAGACCCCCTGCAGGCCTGGCCTGGGGTCTTGGGCTGCACTGGCCTGCTGGGCGGAGCCCCGTCCTCTCGGCCTGCCCCAGCCACAGCTCTTCTTCCTGGACCACGTTGCATCTAAGAGAAGGTGTGGAGGTACCACACTTTGAGTTCCTAATACCTCTTGGAAGACAGACTAGATCAAGTCAGGCAGATTTGATTTGGCTTCAGGGGCCTCATTTGTGTCCTGTAGGTGTTTTATGAATGAGGCCAAGTCCTATGACTGTCCTCGCCCTGATTTATGGCCTTCGCCACCCCCCCAATCTGTTTCCCTGTGTCAAGGTGGCCCCCCTGTTTGCCTCTAAGTCTCCTTAGGTGGACGTTGAGTCTCCAGTTGATGAGAGGCTTCCCCACGGTGTGGGACACAGAGTGACCCAGAGGGAAGAGGTGGCACTAAGGCAGGAGCACCGCTCCATCAGGGCCTCACGAGGGGCCTTCTGTCCGCTTTGCAGTGTCCTTTTCTCTGCACCACCGGCAGGTTTCAGTGTCCATAAGAACCCACAGCAGGAGTGCACAACAGACCCCTGTTGGGGAAAAAGAATTAACCAACTCAGAAAAGCACCCCACAAAAATAGAGAAAACAAGTTTTTGATGGTGTAAGCTTTAAACCGGAACGGGATACACATACAGGCAATGCGCTAACAGACTGCAGACAGAAAGAACCCGTTACACAGCAAAGTAGACACGACCCCACTACAAACCTGTTCTCCAAGTAAAGCGTAACCAGTCCTCAGGAAAGAGGATGGACGGCACTGTTTATCACACAGGGTTCATACTAAATTGACCTGGAATTGGGTGCCCCTCTGATAGTGAATTGCCTTTATGCAAAGGAAAAAGACATTCCTTGTATCTTGGTGTGGCCCTGGCCTGGGAGTTAGAAGTCTCGGGATCTTGCCCAGCTCTGCTGTTCAGCCACCTCTGTGATTTGGGGCATGTCAGTGGCCCTCTCTGGCCTCAGTTTCCTCTTCAGAAAATGGGAATGATACACATTTTACCTGCCTGGCAGGTGTGTGCTTTAAGAAAAATCTTGCACATTTCAACTGAAGTCATAGAAAAGCTGAAAAAGAGGGGCTGCCTTCTGTGAGTGGCATTCGTCCTTGTCCCATGGGCCAACTCTCTTTCCTTTGCTCCCATCTCACCCACAGACAGCTGGGCAGGGAGCCGCAGTGCTGATGCTGAGGGGCCTCCAGGGATGGAGAGTGGCCTGGCTGGCGGCAGCACAGGTAAGAGAGAAGACGGGAAGGTGGGAGCCACCTCGGCCTTCTCCCCAGCCCCATCTCCCCTGTCCCTCTGTAGCTGATTAGGAGTTGCTTGTGACCGTAGAAGTGCAGGGTGGGACCCGGACACTGAAGGTCACGTCAAAGGATGGAGCAAACACAGACTAGGGAGTCTAAGGAGCAACAGAGCCAGGCAAGAGCGCACGCACGCGTGCGCGTGCGCGCGCGCACGCACACACACACACACACACACACACACACACACAGACACTCACACACATCCTATGCAGAAATTTGCTGCGGGAAAGTCAAGTGTGTGTCAGGTGCTCGGTCAGAGCATTCATGATGTTCAAGGTCATCACACACTGAAAGCTGGCACTCTGGGTGGCAGGCATGGTTAGAACAAGCGCTGCTGGCTGTTGTTCAGGAGAGTGTCTCCAGTTCGGTCCACGAATGCTTCTGGGGTCACTCAGTTCACGGTCTGTGTCAGCTGATGTGCTTAGAGCCGTGGTGAGGAAACAGAGCGTGAGTCCTGGTGTCTCCTGGACGGGCGGGCACTGCTGAGTGGCAAGTGTCCTGTGGAAACCCCTCTCCAGCATCCCCACTTCTGGGATGGAGAGGCCCTGGCAACTGAGACCCTCTCTCACAGCCTCACAGCGTGTGGCCAGGCTGCAGGCGGCTCTGGCTCCAGGAGAGGGGACGGGCCTGGCCCTAGGAACCCCACCCCTCGGCACAGTTACTCAGGTGTCATTCCCTCCCGTTCCCTCCAGGGGAGTTTTCCCATAGATCCGAGGGCCCCTGCCCTCCAGCACCCACGAGGTGGGTGTGTGTGTGAGAGATGCTGGCGTTACAGTAATTACTAGGGCAGACGGTTCCCAGCATTTTAACAAAAGGACCCTTTGCCCACGTCAACTCACAAGTGAGATCCTAATTCAGATGTGTGGGACGAGCTCCATCAGGCCCTCTCTCCCCCATTCGGCAGCTTTGGAAAGAGGTGGGAAAACACTGGCCTGGACCCTGGAGGCTCTGGGGACTGGAAACCCTGGATGTCACGGGCTCCCTTGGGCTGCAGCCACATTCTTGCCAGCTCTGGGCCCCCACAGGCTCCCATGCCTGCTGGCCAGGTTTAAGAAATGACTCTTTTGGATGGCCAAAGTTTTCAGATAACTGAGGGCTTACCTCTTTTACCTATTACTATTGTATTTATTTTATGTTTTGTTTTAACGTGGTAAAATGTACATCACATGAAATTTACCATTTTAACCATTTTTAAGTGTACTGTTCAGTGGCATTAGGCACAATCCCACAATCCCACTATCCATTTCCTGAATTTTCCCATAATCTCAGAAACTGTACCCATTAAGCAACAGCTCTCCAATTAGTACCTTTTAATTTTATCAGAACTATTTAGAATCTTTTAAAATTTTAATTTTATTTATCTTTACTTTTTGGAGGGGATAGAAATTAGGTTTATTTATTTACTTATTATTTTTGGTGGAGGTCCCAGGGATTGAACCCAGGACCTCGGGCATGCTAAACACACACTCTCCCGGTGAGCTGTACCCTCCCCTCCCCATTTAGAGGTTTTTTTTGAATGATGCTTTTTATGCTGACTGAGGAGCAGTCCCTGTGGAACAGGCAGGCAGAGGCCTGTTTTCCTCTGTGCCAATGCCTGATCCCTACAGGAAAGCGCCCGGGATGACTGAAGTCCCAGCACACGCACATCACAGGTCTGCACACGCCATCCCTGGGCTTCAGGGCCCTCTCACACTGCACAGCACTTATACCCACCCGGACCCTGGAGCAGCGGACAGGAGTGTCCTCTGGGCTGTCAGGCCTGGCCAGCTATCTGGCTGGGGAGGGAGGATGAGCCTTTCCACCCATCAGCCGCCATGATAGATGTCAAGACCAGGTTTAATCAAGGAAAAGCAGCGGCTTTTGTGGGGCTCTGGGGCATTAATGGGTGCCTTGTCATGTAGGGGACAGTGGTCCCCCTCGACTTGAGTGTATTTTGGATTCACCACCCTGACCACCAATTTGGACACCCAGCCCTGTTAAATACTTCCACTGGCCAATATTTCAGTGGGACACATTCTTATAATCAGTGAAACTCGTTACACTCAGGTATCCAATTACTGCCAGCATCCAGTTTAAATCACCAGTCTCATTTTCAAATTATTGTTCCAGATAAAATGATTTCCCACAACCAAGCACCTGAGGAGCCCTCACAGTGTTGTTTCCCAGGAAGAAAACTGGCCCCTTACAAGTGCTTTCTGTGACAACCCTGCCCTCCCACCCCTACCCTCCATGGTCACCACATCAGTTTCTGTGCCCTGATGGTGGCCAGTGAGGCTGTGGAGTGGACCAGAGCTCTCTGGCCCCAGAATTAAAGGCCACAGCCAGATTAGAGGGGAAGTTTTCTCTTTATTTCCTAAGATATTTTCAAGATTTAAAAATCATGATATTCGAATATTCTCATAAAATTTCAAACAACACGTATAAAGTGAAAGTCCCCTTTGACCTCTCCATCTAGGCCTGCCCTTGTCCACATCACCTGCAGGGTGACCACCGTCTTGGGTTGATGTGAACTGTCCTGCACTGAGCATATGTACGTACATTGAGAGGGATGGTTTTATTTTTTGTAAATTGGATCAGATGACTGATACTATTTTTCAACTTTTTTTTTTGTTTGTTTTCTCTTAAAATGTTTTGGAAATCCTTTCACATTAGCACATATAGCTCTTTTCAATTGCTGCATGTTATGAAGGGAGTAAAATTTTTATTAGGCTATTGATGGGTAATTAGGTCACTTCCCCCTTTTGTGATGGTTGCAAATAACACTTCAGTGAATATACTTGGATGTTCCTGTTTGTACTCATATGTAAGTATTTCTTAGGATAAACACCTAGAGGGAAGTTACCGGATGGAAGAAGTAGAAGATTGTTCACATTTATAATTTTAGTAAGCACTGTCCAGTTGTCCTCAAAGAGTCTGAATTCGTTTGTGCCCCCAGCATACCCATGTTATCCTTACCCTTCTGTGCAGTTTCCATGCATATTGTGAAGCAGGCATCATCAGTCTTTTCAGTATTTGCTGGTGTGATGGGTGAAAAGATGCTACGCTGTCCTTTTTCACTTTGCTGATCACTGGTGAGGTTGAACCTCTTTTCGTCTTATCTGCAAGCGTCCTTTATATACTCTGGGTATTAATCCTTGCTCAGTTATATATCTGCACAAATATCTTCCTAGACGTGTGTTGTCCAGTATGTGGCCAGTAGCCACATACGATTAAATTTAAATTTAGATTTCAATTAATTTAAATAAAAGAAAATAAATTCAGTTCCTCAGCTGTACTAGCCACATTTCAGGTGCTCGGTAACCACGTGTGGCTGGAGGCCACATGTATCAGACAGCTCAGATGGAAGACATTTTCACTTCTGGGGAAAGGTCTGTTGGAAAATGCTGGCCCAAACTATCATTTCTGTTTTAATTACATGTGGTGTTTTATATTTAATTTTTATGTTTTGTATCCTGTTTAAGAAGATTTTCAGTTACCTCTAGGTTCTAAACAAATCTCCTAATTCTTCTAAACTTGTGTTTTCCTCTTTCAAACCAGCGCTTACATCCATCTGGAACTGATTTCTATAAATAGAATGAACTAGAAATCTAACTTAAATATTCTTCCCAAATAGATAGCTGGGCCTAAATTGATGAATAGGCCAGTCTTTTACAGTTGCCTTGGAATGCCAGTTGTTCCATTGATCTGCTCATTGTGTGTATTCCACACTTGCAACTATTGTTTTAGGTTTTTGTTTTTTTTTTTTTTTTTGGTGGGAGGGAGTCTGACTCACAGCCTCACCTGGCTCACCATGGGGCAGCCACATCTATAACGAGTGCATCAGTCAAGACTCTTTTCAGTGGACTTTTGTAGAGCAGTCTTAGATTGACAGGAAAAATGTGCAGGAAGTATAGAGGGCCCTATTCCCCCTCTCTCCGGTTTCTCCTATTATTAACATTTTGCATTAGGGTAGTACATTTATTACAATTGATGAATCTTTATTAAATAAAGTCCATAGTTTACATTAGGGTTTATGCTTTGTGGTGTACATTCTGTGGACAAATGCTTAATGTCCTATGCCCACCATTACTGCATCATACAGAGCAGTTTCACTGTCCTAAAAATCCTCTGTGCTCTGCCTATTCATGCCTTCCCCCCCTGGAACCACCTGTCTTTTTCTGTCTCCATAGTTTTGCCTTTTCCAGAATGTCATGTAGTTGGAATCACACCGTAGGTAGCCTTTTCAGATTGGCTTCTTTCACTCAGTAATATGCACTTACATTTCCTCCATGTCTTTTTATGGCTTGATAGCTCATTTCTTTTTCTTGCTGAATAACACTCCACTGCATGGTGTACCACTGTTTATCCATTCACCAACTGAAGGACATCTCTTGGATGCTTCCAAGTTTCAACTATTATGAATAAAGCTGCTGTAGACATCTGTGTGTTTGCGTGGACATAAGTTTTCAACTCCTTTGGGTAAATACATAGGGGTGTGGTTTGCTGGCTCATATGGGAGGAGTATATTTAGTTTTGTAAGAAACTGACAGACTGTTTTGCAGAGTGGCTGCACTGTTTTGCATTCCCACCGACCATGAATGAGAGTTGCTGTTGCTCCACGTCCCTGGCAGCATTTGGTGTTGTCAGTGTTTGGATTTTAGCCTGTTCTAATCGGTGTGTGGTGATAGTACTTTAGTTTTTAATGTTGTGTAAGCAAATTCTTCTTTGCTCATTTTTAGAATTTCTGGGTGATTTATACACATTGTAGATTTTATAATTTACTTAATTAGGCTTACACTGAATTTAAACATTGTTTTGGAGTGAAGACTGCAAACAGGTAGGAATATAATGTACCTGTTCTTTTATTTACATTTTCTTTATCCCTTCAATAAAGTTTAATAGTTTTCTTTATATATTTTGCATGTATACTAGGTAATACTTCCAGTTATTTTATAGCGTTTATTGCCATTTTTAAAAATTGATGAATTTTAGTGGTTTTTTAATCTGGCAATTTTGCTGAAACTTCTATTTCTAATATTTTGTCAGTGGATTCTCTTGCACGTTCTAGATTAATAATTATCAGCAAATGACAGTTTTCTCTTCCTTTCTAATATATATGTATACATATGTCTTTCTTTTTCCCCCTTGATCCTAACTTGAATAGGCTTCTAATCTTCTGCTTTCGGTTATAGCGTTTGCTGCCATTTCTAGTATAGTTCCATTGTCAACCTAAGAAAATTTCCTTATGTTCCTAGTTTGCTAAGGGCTTCCTTCCTTCCTTTTCCTTTCCCCTTCCTTTTCTCCCCCCTCCTTTCCCTCGTCTTCTCTCCCTCCCAAAATGATGCTTAATTTTATCATAGGACTTTTTCACAGCTATCGAGATGGTATAAGGTTTTTCACATTTCTAAAGTTAATGCCATGAAATGTGTTGCGCCGTCTTGGCTTTCCTAGGGAAGATCCAGCCAGGCTATGAGATGTTCTTTTGACACCCCCAAACTTGCTCTGCCAGGGTTTTTGCTTGTTTGTCTTTTGCATATACTTTCAAAGAATGATAAACATGTAATTTCCTGCCTACCCCACCTTCGTCTTGTTTTGATACTGGGTCATGTTAACTTGTAGGATCTCCCCACAACCCTGTCCCCGCCCTAATCATGGTCATAGTTTATGTAAGCTGGGAACAGTCCTTCCCGTGATGTTGTAGTAGAACCTGTTTGTACAGTCGAGTGGCCTGCTACCCGTTTCGAGGTAGAACTTTAGCTGTCTTTTCAGTCTTTCCTAATTGCTTATATAGATATGATTTCTACCTACTCTTGAGTCGGTTTTGTTAATTTCTCACAAAATCATCCATTTTATACTTTCTTTCTTTCTGGGGGTACTGGGGATGGAACCCAGCAAGCATGAGCTCTACTACTGAGCTATACTAACCCCCCAAAATCGTTCATTTCACATAGATTTTTTCAAACTGATAGAACATCTCTACAGAGTATTTTGGGATTTATCAGAATCCTTTTTATATCTTTATGTTCCATTTATCCTATAATCTCTGCTTTTGTCTTTATGAATTCCTTCCTCTTACTTCCTTTGGGTTTATTTTGTTGTCTTGGTAATATTGGCACCTATCCTTTAGAGTTTCTCTCTTTTTTGTTCACAACCGTTTCATTTATTTTTTATTGAATATAAACTTTTCATTGAAGTGCAACACACGGAAAAGTGCTTAGGTCGCAAGCTCTATAAATTCTCATACAATGAACATGCCCATGTAACCAGCACCCAGATCAAGAAGGATATCAGTTGCCAGAGCCCCAGAAGTGCCCCCTAGCCCCTTCCCATCACTGTGCCCTCTATCGGGGGCCGGTATCCTGAGCTCTCACTCATCCATTAGTTGCCAGCTTCTGACCTGTGTATAAATGGAATCAGTCAGCCTGTATTTAGTGTCTAGCAGGCCTTTTCCTATCACGGCTTATGTCCATGAGCCTGGGAAGCAAAGCGCCCCGCAGACCTGAGCCGAGTGTAAGGGGTGGGTTAGCGGCATAGTGTGCTGCCGGTGTGTACTCGGTTAAGTCCAAGAACAAGACAACACCTGTTCTGGGTGCTGAGACCTTTCTGGCCTACTTTCCTGGTTTTTGGTTTTGTTGAAGAAAGGCGAGGTCGCCAGGCAGGTGAGATGCTCACGCATCCAGGGCTCCTGCCCTGGAGTGGGCCTGCAGTGAGGCTGGGCTTGGTCACCAACCCCCTGAGGGACGGGGCATGCACTCGCTGAGCAAGTGCCCAGCACAGCCATCCTCTTAGGAACAGAATGAGATGTTTTGAAACTTGGTCACTTTCTGCTTGCTCCCTGGGTGGGAAGACTTCACTAAATTGGTATCTTTACTCTTCTTGGCCTCTCCTGGGCCTCATGGTAGAGAAGGCAGGCATTGATGTCCTTGGCACAGCAACATTCACTTTTCTTTCTTGTATTTTTTCTTCGCCGGCTTGCACACCCCAGCCTGCCCTTGCCTTAGTGTCCTTTCTGCCCTCCCTCCTTTCTCCTTTCCTCATATTTCCTCTTCTCCCTTTTAACATTTTCCTTCTGCATTCCTTTATCTGTGCTCCGCTGTCCTGACACTTCTTCCCTCTCTCCTGCCCGTTCCCCCCACCTCACCGAGCAGTGAATGACTCTCCCCGTCTTCTCTCCCCTTGCCTCTGGCAGGAGATGAGCTGGTGATGAAGATCAAGCAAGAGAAGCCAGAGTGGCTGCTGCGGACTCTGGCGCCGCTGGCCGCGCTTTCCCAGAAGGATAAGGAGAACATCTTCCAGCAGCATCGGGGCCCCCTGCCATGCCAGACCGCGGGGAAGCCACGAGCCCTGGGGGGACAGGAGGAGACTGGGGGTTCAAGGTGGGCCCCTTCCACTGAGCAGGACAGCGGTCTGGCTGGCCGGGCTCCGGGGGCGGCCTCTGGCCCCCTAAGCCCCACTCTTTCTGCGGCCGAGGGTCACTTCGTGTGCCTGGACTGTGGGAAGCGGTTCAGCTGGTGGTCGTCGCTGAAGATCCACCAGCGCACACACACCGGCGAGAAGCCGTACCTGTGCGGCAAGTGCGGCAAGAGCTTCAGCCAGAAGCCCAACCTGGCGCGCCACCAGCGGCACCACACGGGCGAGCGGCCCTTCTGCTGCCCCGAGTGCGCCAGGAGCTTCAGCCAGAAGCAGCACCTGCTCAAGCACCAGAAGACCCACGCTCGGCCCGCCACCCACCCGTGTCCCGAGTGCGAGCGCTGCTTCCGCCACCAGGTGGGCCTCCGCATCCACCAGCGCGCGCACGCCCGGGACCGCCAGGGCGCCCGCGCTGGGCTGCAGGAGCTGCTGCGGGACGTCGCGGCCCGCCGGGTCTGTCGCCCCCACCCGGGGCCTCAGCGGGGGCGCCCCGAGTGGGCCTGGCTGGGGCTCTGCCAGGGCTGGTGGCGCCGGTCCGCGGCCCGGACCGCCGCCACCGCCGCCGCGGGACCAGGCGAGCCGCGCCAGTTCATCTGCAACGAGTGCGGCAAGAGCTTCACGTGGTGGTCGTCGCTGAACATCCACCAGCGCATCCACACGGGCGAGCGGCCCTACCCGTGCCCCGAGTGCGGCCGCCGCTTCAGCCAGAAGCCCAACCTGACGCGGCACCTGCGCAACCACACGGGCGAGCGCCCGCACCCGTGCCCGCACTGCGGCCGCAGCTTCCGCCAGAAGCAGCACCTGCTCAAGCACCAGCGCACGCACCTGCCCGGCGCCCCGGCCGCGCCCTGCCCCAGCTGCGGCCAGAGCTGCCCCAGCCGCGCGGCCCTGCGAGCCCACCAGCGCGCACACGTCGCCGCCGCCGCCCAGCTGCTGCGCCCCGAACCTCCCGCCCCGGGCGCCCCCGATGTGGCGGCTCAGCCGCGCGGTCCCGCGCCCGCCCCTCGGGGGCCCGGGGACCTGCCATGGGGCCGGGCGCGGGCGGGCGCTGGTGGGCCGGGCGAGCCGCGTCAGTTCATCTGCAACGAGTGCGGCAAGAGCTTCTCGTGGTGGTCGGCGCTCACCATCCACCAGCGCATCCACACGGGCGAACGGCCCTACCCGTGCCCCGAGTGCGGCCGCCGCTTCAGCCAGAAGCCTAACCTGACGCGACACCGTCGCAACCACACGGGCGAGCGGCCCTACCTGTGTGCCTCCTGCGGCCGTGGCTTCAGCCAGAAGCAGCATCTGCTTAAGCACCAGCGCGTTCACCGGGGGGCCTTGGTGCCCACCCCCAGCGCCAAGGATGAGGCGCTCTAGTGCACCTGGATCCAAGCCGACCCGCGGTGGGGGGCATGCTTACGGGGTGCGTGTGGGGGTGGCCAGGAACGGTGGCTTTTAGAACCCCAAGGGGTGAGACCATATCAAAACAGTGGTTGTCTCAAGGCTCTGAGACCTGAGAACAGAATTCCAGAAGCATCCCAAAAGGGGGACGGGGAAAAGTCCCAGGAAGGGCTGAGAGAAGAGACAAGATCAACATCCTCATCCTGGAGCCTGGATGTGTCCTTACTCACAGGTGGGACCCCGGCCCTTGGGCAGCGAGTGAGGGGGCCCTGGGAGAGGCTCTCTGGGTGAAATGGTCCAGATCTGGACTGGTCAGCTGTAGCACCCGCTCAGCGGCCAGGTAATAGTTCCTGTGGGATAGTCTCCACAGACGAGTGATGCCAAGCTGGAAGCTGGACGCTGCAGCTGGGGAGGGGCACTGCATATCTCCAATGCAGAGGCCAGAGCCTGGCACCTAATGGCCATTCAACACCTGTATTTGGAAGGAGTGAATGGTTTGATGATCCTCAGCCCTTAGCGCCCTGTTGTCCAGGGGGCTGTTATGGCCAGCCTGACCCAGGACTGGTGTGTGTGTGTGATAGTCAGGGGCTGGGACATGGGGCTGGTCTCAGCTGGGGTTCTGTAGCTTGCGGGGGGACCTGCAGCAGGAAGGCGCTGAATGTGCTGCTCCGACTGGGTGGGCACTGACTGGGATCCTCGTCAGCACCGGGCTGCAGAAGAGAGAAATGAAGGACTGACTATCTCACATGGTCCTGTCGTCTTTTCTGAGCTACCCTTCCAGAACTCCAGTCTGTGTGTACTTGAGGGATCCATCTGCCCCAGGACCAGGGCTGGGGGCTTTGGCCATGAGCATAGCTGCTCTCCAGGGTCAGTTCTTGCTGGGAGTGGAGGGCTGTATTCTGTGCCCCCTTTTCCTCTCCAAGGCAATTAGATTTCTTGCCACATACCCCGTTTGACTTCTACCCGTCCTAGAGGTCACCCTCCTGACCCCGTGCCCTTCCAGAAGTAGTGTCAGCTGGGGCCCTGGTGATGACAGAAGAACCCAGGGCTCCAGCTCAGCTGTAGCTTTGGACAGTGTCTTTCTACCGGAGGGGAGGGGATTACAGGAAGGGTGGGTATTGGGGAACTAGGGATAACCAAGAGGTGGGAGGAAAAAGGGGAAATCCTAGGGTGATTCTGGAGGAGGAGGAACTGCCTATCTGCCTCCCAGGGGCCTGTGGGGTTCTCCCTTGAACTCAGAGAAGTGTTATGTCATTCAGGAACTGTGCGGTCACCTTGGCTTCTGGTCACCCCCCCTTGTCAGATTTGTTTAATCCCTTTCATCTGGCAGCAGCTCTAATTGTTGAAGCATCACAAAAAGACATACGGAGTCGATCCAGCTTACCTGGGTTAACACAATGCCGATGGTTGTTAATGTTCAGCCAGGGCTGTTGACTCGTGGTCCAGGCCTTTGATCACAGACCGTGCTGTGTGAAACCTCACAGGTGGATGAGGTGTGCCCTTCTGGGAGCTCAGCTCTCAGGACCAGCCAGAAGTCAAATCAGAATGGTTTTCCTAGGCGCGCTCTCTGGCCTACACCAGCCCTAGGTGTTTGCCTGCCCCTCTCTTGCAACTCTTCCCACAGCCTGCCCTGCTCAGGGAAGTCACGTACCTTGCATCTCATCAAAACCCACTTGAATGATGGGGAAGTCTCAAGAGTTATTTGCTTCCTCAAATCCTGAGGCCAGCTCGAGCAAGCCCTCCTCCAGGAAGCATCCCAGAGGTGCCATGCCTGTGCTGGGGAGCCCTGTTGAATCAGGTTCCTGAGGGGCAGCGCAGGCCGGTACTGAGGAGATCAGTTGCGCTGGAGCTCCTGCACAATAGGATGTGTTATCGGTCACAAATAGCCCATGTTTAAGGCCCAGATCAATCACACAGCTGTGTTGGTAGGACTTGGGTTTAATGAGGCCTGATTGCAGCTTAACCCCCGTTCCCAGGTGACAGACCCTCTCACAGTTGGGTGCTTTGGGTCACAGTGGGGACAGGGCCCAGTCCATGAGAGTGAAGAATTACTGATGTGACCAGGTCAGGGGATGGCGGGGTGCACAGCATTAATTTACTCAACAAGCCTACTGTGTGCCAGGCACTGTGTCAGACCTCAGGGATGCTGTGCTGAATAAGCCATTGTCTTAGTTGGTTCGGGCTGCCATAATGACATCACAGGCTGGGTGCTTAAATGATAGATGTGCATTTCTCACAGTTTGGAGGCTGGGAAGTCCAAGATCAAGGTACTGGCCAGTTCTTTTCCTGGTGAGGCCCTGCTTCCTGACGTGCAGATCACCACCTTTTCTCTGTGTCCTCATGTGATGGGAAGGAGTTGGGGGAGGGAGAGAGAGAGAGAGGGAGAGAGAGAACCTGGTCTCTCTCTTCCTCTTTGAATAAAGACACTAACCTCACCATCTCACCAGGTGGACCTCACTCTCACGACTAAACCTCATTCCTAATCACCTCCCAAAGACTCTGTCTCCAGATGCCATCACATTGGGGATCAGGGTTTCAATATATGAATTTGGGGACACAATTCCATCTATAGCAGTCACAGTCCTTGCCCTCGAGGGGCTCATTAAGCCTTTGTGGCAACTCATTTTGATACACAGCCTGGAACAATCTATATGGTCAACTCTTAAATTAGTTTCCAGCCCCAGCTGTCTAGGCAAGGCTTTCTTATTGGCCTTTTCATTTCATCACTAGGATACGGTGACCTTGGCAGGACAGTGATACAGGAGAGGGACCTCGGAACAGTGGGACTAGTCCACCAGTTCATGTTGCAAGTGGACAGCAGATCCCAGGCCTCATCTTAGCTTAAATATCTTCCACGGTCACAATCACAGGCTTCTCCAAGGGAGGCCTGGCATTGTCAACTTCAATTTTAATGCCCTTCCATTTGAAAATAATAAAACCAGGTCAGGGAAAATTTAGAAAGAGGCCTGCTATGAAATCATAGACGAGAAGGTCAGACTGAGCCTTGTGGCTTATAGTTCAAAATGTTCCGGAGTGTGCTGAGATTAAAGGTTTGTAGAGGCGAACAGAAAACAACCATGAGTAAATAAATCATGATCGTAAAAGACTTATTTATATCCTGTCCACAGCCAGGTAAGTGCAGGTCTGTGGCGAGGACTCAGGGCCAAGCTTCCAACACGCCAGATGGGCCGGGTGGAGCTGCAGTTCCAGGTATGGCCCACATCATCCTCGTGTGTTCCTTTGTTAGGAACAGCCTGGGAGCTAAGACAGATAATTTAGGTACTTAGAAAATGCTCATCCTTTGGCAGGCACCAGGAGCCTTGGGTCAGCTAGCAAGGCAGCAGCCTCTGTGGAAGGGTGTGGTTCCCTGCCGCCCGGTCCCGGGGATCTGCCCGGGAGAGGTGGCTGACCAGGGGAGACAGTGAGACCAGCAGGGACTTGGCGGAGAACACCTGGCAGGAGTGGGGGCGAATGCTTTCCTTTTTCTGGTTAAAGTAGTTTGGGTTTGGTAAAGAAATAGCCTTGTTCTTTGGAAGAGAAGGAGTGCTGGGACTGAAAATAGTATGTTCTCACAAATCACTGCTCTTACTAGATCCCAGCAGAGAAGAGAGGGAAATGAATGGTTCCCCACAGGTTGTCCTTAGGCTTAAAAAGAGAATAGTGTTTTCTGGGTTAATCAGATCTGGAGGCGGAGGTGCCCTAGACCAGCGTTGTCCAGAACATTTCAGTGATGAAGACATGTTCTATATCTGTGCGCTCCAGTACCATGGCCACCAGCCACGTGTGGCTATGGCACCCTTAACTGTGGCTAGTGAGGCTAAGGACCTGAGTTTTTAATTTTCTTTGATTCCAATTAATTTAAATTTAAAGAGCCACATGTGACTGTTGGACAGTATAGCCCTAGGAATAATGCTCCTGTTGAGAGGAAGCAGAAATATTGTCTCTCATCCTCTCCCCTCACCCAAATCCAGAAAGAGCTTTTGTTGTTGTTGTTGGGAATAGTGGATAGAGTCAGTTGTGGGGCTAAATTCTGGCTTTGCCATGTAAGCTGTGGGACCTTGGGCAGGTAAGCTATATAAAGCATGTCGTATAGTACCTGGCGCACACAGCAAGTGCTCAATAAATGATAGCTATTGCTGTTATTTTAATAAACTCTATGTGTGGCTACTTGCACAGCATTTGTAGAAATGGAAGTTGTATGATGGAAAGAGAAGAAAAGGGTTTTCCTCAAACAGAGCTCAGTTGCCATAAGAAATTAACTAGTGTCCAGCACACTGCCAGTTTAGGGGCTGAATTGATGTCCTAGGTCACATCTTGGGTTTTAATTTCAAGGAAAAGAACTTTGGAGCAGGTGAGATTTTGTGCCTAGAGCCCATCTCCATCTGGGTCTCTGCACTGCCTCCCAGCCCTCAAAGCTGTGGCTGAGGCTGTAGCTTACATGCAACCCCTCATTCCTGACATGAGGTCAGCACACAGGCTCTAGGGTGTAATTTGCAAATGTGCATTCATTCATTTAGCAGACTTTGAGGGCCTGTTATATGCGGAGCACTTGGGATACAGAGATACTGAAAACAGTCCCTATACTTTGAAACTCACAACCTGATGGGAAAACAAAGGTGAGCTAAATTGTGATTTGAATTCGGCATAGTTGCCTTGGAGAGGAAGATTAGGGATCACTGTCCAATCTGGGGTGTGGGAGGAGCTAGTAGGGGGCGGCAAGTTTGCCCAGCTGAGTGCAGAAGCCCCAGGGATGCGGATGGAGGAGGGGGAGGATAACCAGGCTGGTCTCTGCGAGGCAGCACATGGGTCCACGGGAGCCCATGGGGATCATTTGTCCAGCTGGTGTGCCCAGGGTTGGGGAGGGAATACAGGGCGCTGGACAGGACTAGGCTGAGCTAGACATGCCTCTACCGAGAAGGGGACCACGGGCCAGCTGTTCTCCAGGAGCCCCGGCTGTGAGCAGCCCACGCCTTTGTTAGGGTCCACAGTCCAGATGTCACATGAGCCTTGTGGAGTGGTGGGGATCGCCAGGCCAGTCCTCGGCCCCGCCTGTACTAAGAAGCATGGTCACGTTTGCAGAATGTTTCCCTACTGTCTTTCTATTGTGCTCACCAAAGCATGTGCAAACAGCAGGGGGAGCTGCGTGCGGGGGTGTACGTGTATGAAACCAGAGAAACGAAATGACTCAGCAGAAATCAGGCAGAAGCAGAGCAGAGGACGGACACCTCCCGGAGCCCTTGGCATTCCGCCTGAGGTTTAGGTGATATTGTCTGCCTCCCGCCCCCTCTCCCCAGCTGTGCTCCTTTCCTTTCTATCTTGGCACAGCTTCCCTAGAAAATGCTGCTGAAAATATGGATGATATCCTCAGGTATATTATTGATTTTGCTTTTGAGAAAATCTGGTCACTTATGAAGTGTCCTCATTTCTCCTGCAGCCTGACAGGTGACAGGCTGCAAAAGGTGACAACTTTTGCAACAGGGGCTGGAGAGCCAGGAGGTGTGGCTGTTCTATGAACAAAGCTCCAGGGGCCTGGGTGGAGTGTGGGTGTGGATTATCAATGGTTAGGGGGCTCTTTTGTCAATATGGTGGGAACTTGACACTTGGCCCTGGGGTCAGCATCTATCCTGGTGGAGTCATTTCTTTGGGCTTTCCAGAATCCCCCAATTACCTCTATTTGAAATACCAATCTCCTTGGGCTGTCTCTCTCATGAAACTCCACATACCTCAGTGAGGTGCTACAGGAGAAGCATGGATGGTGTTAGGGGTGGGGGTGGGTCCTCAGGAGGCTGAGTGTGACCCAGGGTGGACCTGCTGGGATGAGCTGGTCCACGGAGTGAGCTGTGAAAGCTAGTAGGCTTGACCTTCAGGTCTGGTATCAGGAGTAAGGGATTGGTTTTACTCCTAAGTGAATCCCATGGATTCTTCATTTCCTAGGCTCTGAAAGGCACCCTGGGCACCTGCAGGGTTGCAGGGGTCACCTCATGAGGCTGGGAGGCTTCTGTCTCCCAGAGCCCCTCATCAAGGGTAGCATCACCCTCACAGCTACATCCATTGTCTGCTCTAAGAAGCCCAGTCTGGACCTTTTGGAAATCCAGCTGCTTCACCCACCTGGCAGCTGCAGAGGGGCCATGGAGGAAAAGGCTAGCTGATGTTCCTCTGGTACTTTTAATTAAAAAAAATCACTTTCCCTCTCAGCCTGTTTCTTTACCTATAATATGTAAATTGGGAGGCACTTTCTCACTCTGGATGAGATTATTACTTCTGATCCCAGTCTGCACACCCTGTTTCCCAGTAGAGGTACCAGAGTGATGCCAGGGGACAGTGAGCTGGGTCCTGGGCCTACTTTCCACCTGGGCTCAGCCACTTAGAGCTGTGGGTCTTGGGGGGATGCCGCTCTGTGTTTCAATTTTATTTACTTTCCCATCTATAAAATGGGATAGTAACACCTGTGTAACTTAGAAGCACATGGTTATTGGAAGGCTCCCACGAGATAATATGGGAAGGGGCTTTGTAATAAGAGAAGTAATGTACAAGGAAGGAGTATTACTAAATAACATTTGGAAACTGGAATTCAGCCCAGCCAGGTCCTCACCAGCTGCTCCCCCTTAGTGTTATAAGTGGCTCTTTCATAGGACATCTTTGGCTGGACTGTAATGTGCTCACTTCTGAGGAGGAGGGTATAGTTTTCTCTTCTATTTCCCTAGTCATCCTAATGGCATAACCCAGGCTTCACCAAAGCCCGCCTATCGGTGTGGCGAAGCCATCGGCTTGGGTAGTTCTGATTCTGCTCCTTTGACTGCCATCTCCCATCGATAAAACCCCTGCTCAGAAAGGCCCCGCAGGTTGCGTTCCTGCATTCACCCCTTTTTCTTTTGCAAAGAAAGGCTTTGTATCTCCAGCGCCCCCAGACCCTGTTTTCTAGGCGCCGGGGATCAGTCTGTGGCTTGACTAGGGTAGTCCTACCGTAGGATGAGGGAGGTGAGGATGAGGATCTAACTGCTGAATCGGGGCCTCAGGGAATCCTGAAACGGGAATGGCTGGGGCAGGGGGCCCTGGTGGAGTCGGGGTGACCCGCCGGGCGGGGCGTTCGGCCCCCAGCTGGGCCCCCGCCGGGCCCCCGCCTGGTTCGCTCTCTTGCCCATGCAAGCTCAGTGCTCGCAGCCCTCCTCGTTCCGCCAGCCAGGTTGTTGGCGAGTTAGACCTCCCAGCCTCACGGGGCTGCTGTGAGGCTGCGGCGACGTTGGCGACTGCGGCGCTGCGGCGGCGACGGAGGGCTGGGGAGGCGGCGCCAAGTGAGTCCCGGGCCGGGCCGG
Source organism: Camelus ferus (assembly GCF_009834535.1). Taxonomy (NCBI): domain Eukaryota; kingdom Metazoa; phylum Chordata; class Mammalia; order Artiodactyla; family Camelidae; genus Camelus; species Camelus ferus. The sequence goes on along the minus strand of NC_045702.1, from coordinate 5,908,599 downwards.
GGCTGGGGCCGCGGCGGGAGATTACCGTATTTATCGAGGCCAGTGCTGGACCCTTGGGGGCGGGTCACTGCGGGCGCGCTACCGTATTTGCCTGGAGCCGCGCAGGCCCTTTCCGGGAGTAGGGAGCATCAAGACTTAGTTACGTATTTATCCAGGGTTGCATGGTTCCCCCGGGGCGCTGCGGGAGTGGGAGGGTGGATTGCATTAATTCCCTACAGGAGCCGGGGCTTGCACTGGAATGAAGTGGGTTGCTGCAGCTGGGTGGGAGGCCTACATATTTTCCTGAGGGTGGGGCTGCGACGCAGAGTTTACCATATTTCTCCGGGGTCGCTCCGGTCCCAGGAGTTGGCAAGGTTGTGCTCGGAGGTCGGCTGGGTGGGGGTCAGCTCTTTTGATTTAAGCCGCTGTTTGACTAGAACAGCGGTGCGGGAGGCTGGCCGTCTTTATCGGGGTTGGGGAGAAGGGGCTCGGGAGGCGCTGCGGAGAGTTACCGTATTTGCGTTGGGCAGAGCAGACTCTAGAGGAAAGAGCCACTGCTGGAGGCCGGAGGAACAGGGGCGCAGCCTGAGCTGTGAGTGTGGGATGGGATAGAGGAACTTGGGGGAGAGAAGGGGGCCATGGCTTGGACCCTCTCGGCGGGCGGGGCTTTGGTCAGGGGTGTAGCTAGGAGAGTGGGGGAAGCCGCCCAGAGACAAGGCCAGGCTGAGATTGGCCAAGAGGACTGTGATGATCTGTCTTTGCAGATGTCCGTGCAGCTGCCTGGGGAAAGACTTGTGGGTGGGGTCTATTGCAAGTAGTACTTGTCCCCTTTCCCAGGGTGAGTGGTGTTCTGTCCTGGCCTGAGGGTAGGGGGAGATGGGGGAGGGGTATCTCTGGGACCCCACTCTGCAGATAGGTCCACTGAGGTTGTGATAAGCAGTGAGATCTGGAAGTGTGGAGAAGGCCTGCATGGATGTCCAGGGGAACCGCCAGCAAGCTTCCCTGATGAAGGTGGGGAATGCAGGGCAGTGGCCAGCTCAGCCCGGAGGAGCAGGCCTCACTGCTCTGGAGGAGAGGAGCCTGGGTTTTTTGGAGTCATGAAGGGTGGTGGCCGCTGACAGTGCCTTACAGGAGCAGTGGCCCTTGGGGTATTGATGGCTCTGTGGTGGTGGCCAGGATGGTGGTGGTGGTCTTGTGTGTGTATGTGTGTGTATGTGTGTATGTGTGTGTGTGTGTGTGTGTTTTGAGGGGAGCTTAGCTGAGCAGTTAGTCCATTTAGAAGAGCTTTTGACAGTGAGTCAGGAAAACTTAGGGCCTTGTCCTGGTTCACCTTGCTGTGCGACCTTGGGCAAGTAAGTTGACCTCACTGAGTCTCAGTTGCTCCATCTATAAAGTGGGGTTCAATAAGCCTGCCCCTTCCTCAGGGCCATTGTGAGGACAGTGGGAAACAATTTAAGAGGAACACAGAGCCCTGGGGAAGAGGATCCTGGGGAGAATCAGCGTGAATGGGATGGAACTGAACTTGGTGGGGTGTTGTTGAGCTCCGAGTGTTCCTCAGCCTTGGGCCGCGCTCTGCTGTGGGGATGCCAAGAGGAATCAAGCTGAGACCAGCCCCCTGGGAGCTCACACTCTGGTTCAGTGACTTGCAAACCTTTTACAGGCATGCCTCATTTTTATAAACAAAGAGCGGCTGCCTTTAATGTTTAACTGAGGTTACTTTCAAGTTTACAGGGCTTTTGTTTTGTTTCTTCTTTTAAGCTTTGCAAAAATATCTTTAAACCACTGTTGACCCCACCCTTCCCTCCATATTGAAGAGGCACTCCCCCCTCCCCACCTTGAGAATCTGGCTGGAGAGATAAGACATATCCAGGTTCAGGATAACAAGGAGCCCCTGAATGTTATCCATCGGCATTTCTTCATTGCCTTGGGTGGCAGGCTCAGTGTTTGATGTGGGGCATAAAAGAGGCAGCTTTGTCCTTAAGGCGCTCACAGGGCAGGGAAACAGAGGTGACATGACTGCCCAGCATGCTGTGTGAAGAGTGAGGGTCAAAGGGTTGGGCCACGTGGCTCAGGAGGGGCTGGAGGGGTCACTTGAGAAAGGCCTGAAGGAGGGGTAGGATGTGATTAAGGGGTAGAGGAGAAAGAAGGGCATTCCAGGAGGGGAACCTGGCTTGAATAGGACCGTGAGTGGCCGATGCTGGAAGTTGTGGGAGGCCAGTGGAATGTCCTTCCTGATGCTGTGGGCTAGCTGACCCTCAGGTGCCCCCTGACTCCTCTCTCTGCTTCTGCCTTCCCAGGGGCTGGTGATTGCAGCCAGAAGTGCCCATGACCGAGCTGGCGTCCTCCGGGGACGGGTCCCCTGCTGGGGACGGGGAGGAGGGTCTGGGGGACGATCGAGGCCTGGTCATCCACCACCCCGCGGAGGAGCAGCCGCACCGCTGCCCGCTGTGCGGCCAGACCTTCTCGCAGCAGCCCAGCCTGGTGCGGCACCAGAAGGCGCACGCCGGGGCGGGCCGCGCGGCCGCCTTCGTGTGTCCCGAGTGCGGCAAGGCCTTCAGCGTCAAGCACAACCTCGAGGTGCACCAGCGCACCCACACGGGCGAGCGGCCCTTCCCCTGCCCCGAGTGCGGCCGCTGCTTCAGCCTCAAGCAGAACCTGCTCACGCACCAGCGCATCCACAGCGGCGAGAAGCCGCACCAGTGCGCTCAGTGCGGCCGCTGCTTCCGGGAGCCGCGCTTCCTGCTCAACCACCAGCGCACCCACGCGCGCATGCCCGCGCCGCACCCGCGCCGCCCCGGCGTCTTCGGGGAGCGCAGGCCCTACTTCTGCTCCCGCTGCGGCAAGAGCTTCGCGCGCGAGGGCTCGCTCAAGACCCACCAGCGCAGCCACGGCCACGGGCCCGAGGGCCAGGCGGCCCATTTAGGCCGCGTGCTCTGACGCGCGCAAGGCCCGCCACTGGCTGTTTCCTGCCGCAGAGCCTCATCCGTGACCCTTGGAGATGGCGCTGGGCTGCGGCCCCCTCTCTGGATGGGATGTTGGGAGACGAGGAGGGCTGGCTTGGGGTATCGAAGGAGTGGACCGCTGCCTGGCTTGGGCCGCCTCTTTCTGCTCCTCCCCCAGGACCCTCCGGCTGGGTGCACACAGCTGCTTTGGGCCCCTGCGTTGGTTTTCCTCCTCAGGCCCACCCAGCTTAGAGCAGGTGAGACCTAGGGCAGGCCAGAGCCCCTCTCAGGCTTGTTTGGGGCCAGGTGGAGACAGGTGAGGGAGGTGGGGCATACTGGGCTCATATGTCTAGACTAGCTTCTTACTAGATCCTCATTCCCAGAATGTCAGAGTTGAAAGCGACCTGGAGAGGGTACTCTCCACAATCCCCAGGCCCACCCCCAGCCCCCAGGGTCTCCTGGCGCCAGTACCTACTATTTGGTACCCTTGAGAAGTCCTTTCACTTCATGACTCAGTTTGCTTATCTGTAAGTTGGGGCAAACGATGAGGGAATTCTCCTCCCTGGGACATTGTGAGGATTGTAACTGCTGTTACCAGGTGAGAGAGTGACGTCATTTACTGAGTGCTCCTGTGTGCTGGGCTGTGTGCTGGGTCGGGCTCTCCGGAGGAGCACAGACACAGGCCCTGCCTGTCCCCTGAAGTACCACACAGGATATTGTAGGGGACTGACTGCGAAGCACTCTGGGAGGCAGGGAGGTGACTGGCATCACCCAAGGCAGTCTGATGGTTTGAACTGGGTCCTGGGAGAGCAAGGGTGTGAAAGGTTCCCGAGAGGGATGTCCGAACATGGAGGCCCATATTTGCTGTACAGAGGACTCAGTGGCAGCGAGAGGACACCAAGATGTGTAATGGGAGGAATGCAGTGGTCTCAAGGGCAACTGGGAGCATGGTGAGGGGAGATGCAAATAGGACTGGCAGGAGCCTTGAGGGTCCTGGGGTCATCTGGGCAAGAGAAGGTGAGTCCCCCCCCAGCAAGAGGTTTGGCCAAGGTCGTGCAGTGAGAAAGGGGAGAGCCAGGACCTGTCCCCCAGGGCCTCAGATAACTAATTTGATACTTGGAGGCATGGGCTACTCAGCCATTTGGCAGATGAGGAAACTGAGGCTTACCCAAGCTGGCCCTGAACCACAGTTAGACCTAGCAGTACAGCAGTACAAGCCTGGGCCTCATTTGGGGTTCTGGACCCTTCGTCTCTACTGTACTGCCTTAAGAGAGGTTCTTACAGGGGGGAAAATGAAACTTCCAGGATGCAGGAATGTGACCAGGACCATACAGTAGGAGCCTGGGCAGGTGCATTGCTGGGGGCTGTGCATGCCAAAGGGGACATGGCATCCTCAGTGGTGGGTTGGGATGAAGGAAGCTGGGGCCTCGGAGAGGACTGGCTCTCACAGAGCCTTAGCTCCACACCCTGAGAGCCATGAGGCTTCTCAGGGATTAGCTGTCCTCTGCCTGCCACCCCAGGTGGCTGTTGCAATGTGAACTAGTACTTAGTGGTGGAGATTAAGAGATTAAATAGGGACCTGGGACATCTGGAGCCAGTCACCAAATGTCCTGAACCCACGTTGTCTCATTGGTAAATGGGATTAGTAATCCTTGAGTACTTGGTAGGAGCTGAGAGGACTGGCTCAAAGGCCTGGACAGGTGCAGAGTGGCCCATGACTGCTCCCTCCTGGCTCCAGGGGGTGGCTGAGGGGTGGGTGGGCAGGGCCATGTCCTGCTTCAGACCTGACCTTGGTCTCTGTCTCTGTGAACAGATGTGGAGTGGGCAGGACCTCTGGGCAGTGTGCAAGACACATCTGGCACAGAGACTAGGAATGGGGCCCTGGGCCTGCATCCCAGCATGAGGACGCATCCCCTAAGAAGACGTACCTCAGGAGGTGATGGCAGAGGGACCGATGGAGCCTGGAGTTGGAGGCAGGTTCTGTGCTCTGATGGAAAAACTCCCCGAACCTGTTGGGAGTCACGGCGGGAGAAGAGCTTGTCCTGGCTGCCTGGCCCTGAACCTCCACTCTCATGGGGCAGCAGGGACGGTGTCTGGGTGGGAGCCCACTTCTCTGCTCCCTCCTGGCCCACCAGAGACAGGAAGGGAGCGGCCTAAGAGAACACAGCAAGCGGTTGCACACCTGGCTCCAGAAGCCAGACCTTCCGCCAGGAGTGAACCAGACCTGCGAGGCGTCACTTTGCTGTCAGAACCATGGTTCTCAACACTTTGGGGGTCCTGAAGCCCTTTGAAAAGATGACAAAGGTTATGAACCTTCTCCCCAGGAGGACACACATACTCCCGTAGACGCCAGAAGCAGGTCCAGGAGCTCCTGGACTCCAGGCTGAGATCCTCGGCCCTGGGACCGACGCGGCACCCTTTCCTTACCTAACCCAGAGCCCCAGGTCCCGGCCTCAGTACAAGTAGCATTTCTTTCCCCTCCTTCCTCACACCCATCTTCCTTCCCCTTGTTCAGGAATAAAGAATTCTGAGGAGGGGCTTCTTTTAGTCACTTTCTTCTGGACCTAACAAACAGTGCCTCAGTTCTCTGGAGTTCCCTTCCCTTCCCCAGATGTGGCTGGAGGCTCCATGGGCCAGGCTGGTCTTCTCTGCTTTGAGGCTGCTTGCTCTGGCTACCTGGCTGCTGGCTCATCACGACGTGCACAGGCCTGGGAGGGGGGAGTAGAGTGTCCCCGCTGGTGCCCACGGGCTCCAGCAGGGAGAGGCTGGCGGACGAGTTCTGTGTGTTCTGGAGTCCACAGCACATTAAAGGGAGGGCAGATGCCAGGCCAGTAGCAGGGCGGGGGCTCCTCTGGACTTCACACCTGAGCAGGTTGGCCTGGAGCTCACCGGCCTCCCTAAAGTGGACCACCCATCAGAAGAGGTGTGACCGACCGGGGCTGGGCTAGGTTTTTGATGACACTATGACTTCATGAGGTGGGTTATGGGTAGTGAAATCCTTGCGGGTGGGGAGAGGCCTTTAATGAAATGTAGGTCAAATCCCATCCAAGTGAGGGCTGGGGGCGTGGAGGAAATGTGTCGGGGGTCCTGGCGCTGAGCTGGGTTTTGGTCAGGGATGCCGGGAGGCCGCCATGGGTTCCTGCCCGGGGGTCTTGCTTGTCCTGGCTCTGCTGTAGTTTGTAGGGGGTTCTTAGTTAACAGCTGGCTCTGGGGGAGGTCAGGAGGAGGAGGCCCTGCACTCCTGGAGCTTCCCTTGCCTGGATCCTTGGCCCATCTGCAGGGACCCTGACAGATGGCCCTTTTCTGCTGACTGTCAGCTCCCTGCCTGTCACTGTGCCATCCTCCATCGGGCCTCTGCCTCCCCTGGGGTTGCTCTGAAATGTCCCATTCTCCCACCTTGCTAAGCCCTCTTCTCCACCAGGACTACCTTCCTGAACCACCTGGCCCACCTTCCTCCTTGCTCTGAGCAGTACCTGTGTTAACACATTGTCTCACCCCCAAGTGTGCAGTCTTTGATTCCAGTTTCCCATGTGTGTGTGTGAAATCTCCAACTAGACTGTGAACTCCCTGAAGGCAAGGGATGTGTCATTTCCTCTCGAAGCCCTTCAGGGTCTAGCACAGGGCTGGGCTCATAGCACTCAGGAAATAGATGTCACTGGCTGATGGGTCAAGTGCTGGAGGCTGTGAGCTGGGAAGTGATGGGAGGTGTGAGCGGGGAGAGGGTCTGTGAAGTTTGCTAGTGAGTGCATTTTACTGGGCTGTGGCCTGGCTCTCCTGGGCAATAATGGCCACAGGGGCCTCAGGTCCTTTACTTGGGGTAGTGGGACAGGAGAGACCCCCCCCCCCCCACGGCTCCATGGGAGTGTGTGTGACGGACATCCAGGCTGGATATCTCCATACGTCGCTGACACCTGCTGGAGCTGACTGAGGGGAATACATGTTCTATCGATGTAGGCTGGTGTGAGGAATGGTCCTTTGGGAATGAGCTGGGAGCAGAGAGGGGGCCTCCAGCTCTGCCTCCATCATTTCTTGAGGAGTTCTGGTCAAGGCACCATAGCTCAAAAGTCCCAGCAATGAAGTAGCTTAGGCTCCCCCATCTGGGTGAGGACTGCTACTTGGATTTGGATATTGGATGGGAGGCCCCTTGGAGTAGCCCCAACTGCTTGCTCAGCCCAGGGTGAGGTGGGCCTGCTGAGAACCTGCATGGTGATGCCCGCAGTCCCTGGGAGCTGGGCCGCTCTGAGTGTCGGAGTCTGACTGGTGATGCTCTGATGCCGGCCCACCCCCACGCACAGGCCCCGGCTGGTCCCGCATTGCTCCTATCTCTGGTCTTCTCTGTGACACAAGGAAAATGTCGTGCTCCTCCTACCTTGTAGGTCGTGAGAATCACACAAGCACATGTATAAGCCGCGTGCACTCAGCACAGCCCAGAAGCAGGGTTGTCACCATCACTGTCCCGTGGTGTCTCCTGCCAGACGGGAACCTGCAGCAGACACTTTTTTCATGGAGTCTTCTGGTGCAGAAAGTGCTGGAGAGGGGAGTGATGCCAGGCCAGCCACCAGGCTGCTGAGACTGGGATGAGCTTTTTACCTCCTATTCCTGGTGAGGGGCTGGGCCTGGTCATGGCCAAGGCTCACTCCAGAACCTTCCTTCTGTGTTGCGCTCTGTGACTCAGATTTGGGGCTGCATCAGTCTCTCTCAGTCGAGGAGGGTCCTGAGCAGTAGTAACTCAAAGACAGGGACTCTGAATTGAATCAGGCAGGACTCTTGTTCAACTCAAATCCACTAACACCAGAAAGGGGAAGGGCGGGCTCGGTAACTGACAAGGGCAGGGACTTGCTGGTGATGCCTGGGACCCAGCCCACCTCCGGCTCTGCTCTCCCGACTGCGAATCTCTCTGCAGCCCCAGCGAACAGGCTGGTGGCCTCATTGCATGAATGTTGGTTTTGATTGGCTTCATGCTCTGGGTAGAGTGCTGGTGTTGGAACAAAAATACCCTTTCTGGAGCTTCTTTCTGTTCCTTATTTCCTCCCCCTGGTTGGTTTATATTTAAGATCATTTCTCCCTGATGCCTGGAGAGGGTTCTAAAATGGGACTGCTCTCCTGGCCATCATTGGAGCCTATTCAGGAAATCTTGCAATATGAGAAAATTAAGAAACAAAGCCAGTGAATACAACAGCCCCACATACTGGGCAACTTTCAAAAAACCTAGATATCACTGATAGAGCGTATTCTACAATAAAACTGAAATAAAGGCACAGCCCCGAGACACTGCAGGTTCAGCTTCAGACCACTGCAAGAAGGCAAGTACCACAACAAGGCAAGTCACACGAATTTGTCTGTTTCCCAGTGCATATGAAAGCTCTATTTGCGCTATACTGTAGTCTATTAAGTGCAATAACATTCTGTCTAAAAAAATCTACACACCTTAATTATAAAAATACTTCATTGTAAGATTCTAACCTTCATATGAGCCTTAATAAGTTGTAGTAGTAACATCAAAGATCACTGATCACAGGTCACTGTAGCAAATATAATAATAAGGAAAACATTTAAAATATCATGAAAATTACTAAAATGTGACACAGAAACATGATGTCAGCCAATGCTATTGGAAAAATGACACAACTAGACTTGCTCGATGCCAGGTTGCCACAAACCTTCAGTTTGTAAAAAATGCATTATCTGTGAAGCGCAATAAATAAGGTCTGACTATAAATTAACAAAAAATAACCAGTGCTTCTATATGTTCAGGATTTTTTTTTTTTTTTGATGGAGGTACTGGGGATTGAATCCAAGACCTCGTGCATGCTAAGCATACCCTCTACCACTGAGCTATACCCCTTCCCCCAAGAATTTTAAAACACAGTTATTAATTTACAAATCACAGAAGAAACTGTAATGGAAATTATAAGATATTTATGGCTGAATGACTATGAAAACACTACCTTTCAAACCTTGTGCCATACAACTATAATAGTAATTAGAGGGAGATTTTACCCTTAACTGTATTTATTAGAAGAGAAGACATTTTGAAAATCAAAAAGTCAAGAGTTTAAAAAGTTAGAAAAAGAACAACAGAATATGCCCAGAGGAGAAAAATAATAAGAAAGATAAAAGCTAATGGAGTAGAAAACAAAAACACGTTAGAGAGACTCAGTAAAACCAAAACTGGCTCTTTGAAAAAATAAATAAAATAGACAAACCACTGGCAGAAAAAGAAAGGAAGCACATGGCAACAATATTAGAAATGGAAAGGGGGTTATTAACTATAGACACAGAAATTTTAAAAAATCATAAAAGAATAATACTATGAACAATTTATGATAATTTTGCATTTACGTGAAATGAATAATTTTTTAGAAAATCAAAAATTACCAAAAGAGACTTAAAACAATCTGAACATACCTATAGGCATTTGCATAACTACATCAGCAGTCAAATATAACCCTCATTCCCCTGGATTACTTAAGATCGAGGCCCAGATAGCTTTAACTGGGAAAGTTTGTCAACCTTTAGTGACAGTATAGCTCTTCATGTACAGACAGTTCCAGAGAATAGTGGGGAAACACTCAGAACTCTTTAAATGAGGCTGGTAAAACCTTGCAAATGAAACCAGACAAGGACAGGATAACGAAGGAAAATTTTAGAACCAATCTCACCTATGACTATAATTGCAAAATTCAAAAACAAAATATTAGCAAATCAAATCCAGAAATATATTTTAAAAGGTACCATGACCAAATTTAAGGATGGTTCGACATCAGAAAAATCTATTAAAGAAATACATGACTTCAGTAGATCAATGGAGGAAAGACATGATCATCATTAGCGTTTTTACTGTCTTCAGATGTACACCAAGGAGTGGAACTGCTAGGTCATATGGTAGTTCTATTTTTTTTCTGAGGAACCTCCATCCAGTTTTCCACAGTGGCTGCACCAATTTACATTCCCACCAAAGAGCACAAGGGTTCCCTTTTCTCTACATCCTTGTCAACATTTGTTATTTGTGGTCTTCTCAAGTCTTCCTAATGTTTTAAAAACTCACACTTTCGTGGGTAGGCCTTTGCCCTTGTTCCCTCTTCCTGGAATATTCCGGAATATTCTTCTCCCAGACCTTCCCAGGGCTCTCTTGTCACTGAGGTGTCAGGGTAGCTGTCATCTTTTCATGGGGACTAAACACTCTATCTCAATAACTCCCCATCTGTTCTTTTTCATATCAGCCAGCTTCATTTTCTCTCTAGCACTGACCTCAAACATGACCTTGGTCATTTATTTGTTTGCTTTTTCATCATCTTCCCCCTTCAGATGTAAGCACCAAGGGCAGGGGACTACATCCATCCACTGACCAATTGGGCCATTACTGGGGCATATTCAGGAAATTTTACAATATAGAAAATGATACCTATTGTTTCAAATGTAATGAAACGTTTTTGAGACTACATGTAACATTAGCAAAGTGATACGTTGATACGTTGGCCTCTGTAGACATTTCACTGAAGATTTGCTGAGTTCAGTATTTCAGTTTTCTTTTGGTATTTCGGAATGAAAATAGTCTTCAGCATTTTCATAATCCTACAAACCCTGTAAGCCCTAGGAGTCCTGCCTGTGATGTCGAATGGAAAACGGGCCTGTTCGGGGGGGATTATGTAGTTTGTTTCCCTTTTCATCTATGCATCCAATCAATAGAATTTGTTTCATTTTAAGGTGCAAGTTGTGTGAGGTTCTTTCTTTGGTTGACTATGTGGCACGAAATAGACAGTCTATAAAGGCTGCACCAGTATTTCGTTACTCCACTTTTCTAATGGAAATGTGGCGCCCTCTAGTGTACATTTGGAGAAATGATATTGAGTGAATCGGACTTTGTAACAGTTCTCTAAGGCCACTTTTTTGTTAGAATGCACAAGCCAGAGACCATGTAGTTGGTCGATAAGTATCTGCTGAACGAATAAATAGAACCATGAGGCTTTCCAGAGTGCCCATGGAAGTGAGTCAAAAAAAAAAAAAAAAAAAAAAAAAAAAGCAGAGTTGTAAAGTAAATTGTCCCCTTAGAGATAAAGTGAAGGGGAGAAGAGAAAAATTGGAGGTAATGAAATTCAACATATGTTTCTTTTCTGGGTTTCAAGAGGGGATAAGAAGAAAATAGAGTGACTTTCCAAAGAGAAGGAGCCAAAAGCCAGCCATGGAAGTTTGCTCACAAAAGTCTAAGACATTTTAAAAAGGAGGAGGCCCCAAATCAGGAGATAACACCAGCTCTGCCGGCTGGCTGAGTGGACCACAGGATGAGAGAGAGAAGCACGTGATCAGAGTGAGAAAAACAGCAACCAGCTGAAAAGTTATGGGCTGTTTTCATCTGTAAATAACTCTTTACAACGTAGATGTTATTGGGGAAATTTGAACACATTGCATGTTTGGCAATACAGAATTCTAATTTTTCTTAGTTATAATTAGATTATCGTGTTTCCATTCATTAAAGGATCTTTAACGTTCAGAGATTTGTAGGGAATGAAATGCTTTCTGGGATTTGCTTCAAAATTGCCTGGGGGATGGGTGTGAGAAGGCGCAGATCGAAATAAAACAATATTGACTGTGTGTGGATAATTTGAAGCTGGGTGAGAGGGAACTGGGGGCTCAATGACACCCTCCTCTCCACCATTGCTGCGTGTTGGAAAACTTCCATAATAACAAGTTGAAGTATGTTTGTACCTAATCCTTCTAGCCTTTTGAAAGTTCCCTTCTTAATACTCCTGAAAAAGCTAAAGTGTTGGGGGGAGAGGAAATGTTTGAAGCTGATTTAAAGTCTTGGTTTTGAGCCATTTCCTTTTGTCCGAGAGGGCAGGGTGGCTGAGACATGGGAGGGGCCAAAAGGATGCTTTGCTTAATTTACATATGGGATGATTTCCATATGTTCGTCCCTTCAAGATGGGGAAAGATGTTCTAATGAGGATAATTCAGCTAGATAACTTTGTGGTTGGATTGACTTAAGGATACATTAACTGGAAATTTTGAAACGTTTTCCAGATGCTACTGAGTAAATAAGGTTGCATCAAAGACTTTGCTGTCCATCGGATATTTGAGTACGAACCAACTTTCAACCTCTAGCAAGGCAATTCTAAACTGGAATGCTTTGAGGGTTTTTGTTGTTGTGTTTGAACTAAATGTTTTTAAAAGGAAAAATGGCATAAATAATTTTTGAGAGAATCCCAACTCTTTAGAGTGATTATGATCCTCTTCTGATCTCTTGGGAAGGTGTGCAGTAACTCCGGGGTACTAAGAGGACAGGTGGGGGTGCTGAGCCCCTGCCAGTATTTCAGAGATTGATGCCAGCTGTAACAGAATTCTCCAAGTTAAGCTAAATTCTGCTCTTTTGAATTCTGGGGAGTCATTTCTGTCAAATTCTGTCATTTAGACAAATTCTGAGGCACACTAGACATGACTAGGGATTGTATCAAGAAGTGAGACTACTGTCAACATCCAGTAGAGACAGGTTCTGGGCTCCACGCTCTAAGCCTTCTTTCTGGTTGGGAGGGTTGGGATGGGGGTTGCCATGGGAATGGTAGAAGCAGCTACCTGGATTGCACTAGGGCTTCTGCTAACATTCTAGCTCGTCATGATTCAGAAATGGCTGTATTAGGAAGAGCATGGATCTTGGTGTTAAAACTGGGTTAGAATCCCAGCTCTGCCGCTTCCAGCTGTGATCCTGGGGAAACCGGTTCCTACAGGAATTGTCCGGTCGTCTGCACCATGAAGCTTCCCCAAAGTAAGGCGCCGTTACTGGCTGTTACTTGTTGAGGGAACGTCCCCTTCTTTCCAAAGCTCTTCCTTCAGTGCCCCGTTCCAGGCTGCACCCCTCGATCCTTGTCCCAGCCTGGCAGACAATCCCCCCGCTGCTACCTGCTTCCCACCTGGCAGGTGGCTGAGGTGCATGATGGGGGGAGTCAGGGGGACCCTCGAGTGGGGAGGAGCATGGCTCGCCTGGGGGTCTGAACCTGGTTAGGAGTAGGAAAGAGGAATTGGCAGTGGGTAGAGATTTCCAGGACTTCTCAAAGGCCCCAGTAAACCCTCCAGAACTTCCACTTGGGGCTGGAAGAATAAAGTGAGCAGTTTCTGTTTCTCTAATTTGGGGAGTTTTAGAAATTGCCGTGAGGACTCCAGACATTTCTTTGCTTCCACAATGAATAGAACCAAGGCGAGTTTTCTTCATATTGGACTTGACGTATGAAATCCTCCTGCCGGTGCCACCTTCCAGCTGTTAGGCCCCTCCCCCATCGGGTGGGGTGCTGAGTCTGAAATGCCCCCTGTCTTGTCTTTCCCTTCGAGATCCTGCAGTCCCACCTGGTGAGACCCGGATCCTCCCTTCTGTCTGGGTTTGTCCTGGGGCCAGATGAGACCTGAGGAAGCCTGTGTGCTGCAGTGGGCTCTGTGCTGTCCAGAAACCAGGGAGCTGAGGAAGTATGGCTGGGCTCTGGATCCACAGGTCCTCCAGCTGGAGGGAAGGGCGATGCCCTTGCTGGAGGCCAAGGGGTCACTTGTGGAGAAAGCCCAGAGCTGCAGGAAGAGGCCGGACACCTGCTCCACTGTTGCCAGCTGGGACCCTGCAGGTTTCTCTGTACCTCCCCAGGCATGCTCCCTCTTTCTAAAAGCAAGATAATAAAACCTACTTCCTGTTTTCACTGATGCAGATTGTGATAACATGATGGTGATTTCTAGGAGAGTTGCCAAGACCTTCTGGTGAACAACTAACGCCAGGCACTCCGTGTGGTCCTGGGGAAGCTGCAGGAACATGGGATGTCAGGGTGCCTGGGTTACAATTTGTTAGGTCTCTGGAATGCATGTAATCAAATACAGAAAACATTGTGACCAGGAGTCAGGGGACCTGAGTGTCACACCTTTGCAGTGAACTTTATTTTTTAAAATAGAAGGGAAACTTTTTAATTTTTTCTAGCTTTACTGGTAAATTATTGACATATTACAAATGTAAGTTGGAGGGGAGGGTATAGCTCAGGTGGTAGAGCGAGTGCTTAGCATGCATGAGGTTCTGGGCTCAATCCCTAGTACCTCCATTTAAAAAATTAAGTAAATAAACCAAATTACACCCCCCCAAAAAAAACCTAAAGAGAAACCAAATGTAGGTTTAAGGTATATGATCAGATGATTTGATAACTGCATATTTCGCAAAATGATGACCACAATGAGGTTAGTTAACACCCCCATCCGCCACCTCTCAGATGATTTGATAACTGCATATGTTGCAAAATGATGACCACAATGAGATTAGTTAACACCCCATCCCCCACCTCTCTGAGTGTGTGAAGATAACATTTATGATCTACTCTCTCAATGACCTTCAAGTAGACAATGTGGTTAACCTCATTTTCTGCTTCTCAGAAAGTGCAGACTCAGTCCCCGGCGCCAAAGAGAGAGGCTTGTGGGCATCCCAAGGCCACTGTCTGCAAGCGAGGCTTTTGGGGACATTTTTGTTTAGCTCAAAAGTTCTTTTGAATGTTGAAGTATTCTTCATTATCTATCCGGACTTATCTAAAATGCTCTGGAAGGTGGGCCATGGCTGGGCTGTGGTCCGTCTGAGCCCGGGGACTGGCCTTCAGCCCACGAAGCAGAAGCACCTGGGTTTGAAACCCAAGAAGCAGTGGCCTCTGAGGTCCCTTCTGGCTCCTGGTTTCTCACTTGTGCTGGGGCCCCCCTGTTGTTCCAGGGACACTCATGTTGCCTTATTCTGCTTATTAAAAATCCTGCTCTTGCCTCCTGCCGCCAGCGGCCCAGGTGGCAGGGCCAGACGCCCTTCTGATCATATTGAGGTGGTTGGTAGAAAAGTCCTGCAGGTGCGGTGGTGACACCTGCGGAGGGAGCGGCTGTCCTGCGTATTCACAGTCTGGCCTCCCTCCCTGACTCCCCTGGGCCAGGGGATCGCAGCCTGGAGACACGCCTCTTCCCAAGGTGATTGTGAGTCTAGACTTTGCAGGAAAAGGGGCGCGAGAGGACGGCCATGTCCCAGGTCTCGGGCAAGTGCTTGGGACGCGCCCCATCAAGTGAGGGGCCTTGGCTTCGCCCAGGAAAGAATTCAGGAGCAAGCCGAAGCAGAGTGAAGGTAGATTTATTCAGGAAGATACACGCTCCGTAGACAGAGTGTGGGTCATCTCAGAGGGTGAGAGAGAGAGAGAGGGAGAGGGAGAGGGAGAGGCTGCTGGGTGTGGGGTGAGTTTTTATGGGCTGGGTGATTCATACACTAACAAGTGGGAGGATTGTTCCGACTCCTTTGGGGAAGGGGCCGGGATTCCCAGGAACTGGGCCGCCTCTCGCTTTTCTGCATGTCATGGTCAGCCTCGGAACTGTCACAGCGCCTGTGGGGGTGCCGTTTACCATGCTCATGTTTACGATGAGCAGATAAAGAGGCTCAAGGTCTACCGGAAGTTGAATTTTCCACCATCTTGGGCCTAGTTGGGTTTTAACCATTTTAACAAGTTTTTGTCCCATCTTCAGTTGCTGCGTCTTTCCTTTAATGGCTGTGCCCTGTGGCCTGCCTTCCTTCCTGTCTCAGATACCTACATGGGCCACAGGAGAAAGTAGATGGTCGCTGGAGGGGGCAGTGGGGTAAGAGGATATTCTTTTTGAAAGATGGGAGAAAGCCAGCAAGGTGGCCTGCTGATGGCAGTGGTCCAGGAGAGAGGGGGAAGCCTTGCTGGAGGGAAGTCTTTGAGCAGCCGGTGAGAGGACGGGGTTTGGTGGGCGGTCAGAGGAGCCGGGCTTGGCGGGGGTTCTCGCAGGACATTCATCAGGACGGGAAGGAGGGCGGGGTCTGAGGGCACCGCCTGGGCCGGGTGGGGATTTGGAGGTTCTCATCCCACCTTTTCTGTTTTTTAGAGGAAGAGGAAGCAAGGGACTGAATGGGCTTGGGGGCGGGACTTAGAAGAGAGGAGAAGGTAGGAGAGTTGACGGGGGCGGGGTGGGGGCGTGAATGAGCTACGACGCAGAGGGACGATGCCCGTTAGAGGACAGGAATCTTCGGTGTATAGTGACCCCAGCGGCAGGGTTGCGCGTCTCCGATGGGGGCGCAGCCGCGCAGACGCAGACGTGCTGCTGATGGACAAAGACGCGGCCCGGGCCACCCGGGACAGGGCCACTGTGAGCCCTGCGGGTTCTCCTCTCCGTGCTGACTTCAGACTGGTCTGTTCCTGACTCTTGACCTCCCTTCCTTCGGAGCATTTCCTTTCAAAAACTTGTCATTGCAAATTCTTTCTCTGCCCCTTTGAGACGTAACTCTTTTTAAACGCCTCCTGCCAGCTTTACAACCCAGAACTGTCTGTCTCCAGGACGTGGGAGCCGTCCCTTTGAAATGTAACTACCAAGGGAGACAGCGTCCCATCTCCCTTCTTCCCGGGAGGGTCAGAGCCTGACTTTGATGGGCTCCAATGAGCAAATACACGTGGCCTCATCACACTGACAGCCATCCCTAATGTCCTCCAGTACTTTTCCAGCAGCTCACTCTGGACCCCTAACACCCCTCCTGATGGTTCTGAATCTTAGTCCTGGCCTCTCTCCGCTGTCATCAGAGCCCTGAACAGAGTCGTCCCTGCCTGGTTGCCTGTGTCCGGTGCAGTCAGTTTGGACATCTCCCCAGGCTTGGGCTTCTGGTGCGCACGCCCAGGGAGGCTAGGAGGCGTGGGCGCTCATCTTCCAGGGTGGCCACCTGCCCTCTGGGAAAAACATGTCTCACAGGTCCAGGCTTTTGCTTTGGCCTGATAGCTCCTTACTGCCTTATTGCTTCTTGGATGTTTTTGAGAAGTCTTAAACATCTTTATCCTGTTTAGTTTTAGTTCTTTTCAGTGGAAGGGTTGGCGTGAAAAAACTCAGGAAACAGAATTCAGTTATGACCTTTGTCGCTTTCTCTGCCTGCCCTGCCTTTAGTGCCTCAGACTCAGTGTCCCCAAGATGAGGTGCCCATCTGCCCCCGAAAACCCCAGCCTCTCACAGGCCGGTCTCCACAAAGGCCACTAGGAAGTGCTATGATCCCAGACATCCCACAGCCGGTCAGCCTGGGGTGACCAGTAGCCTTTGCGTGAATGAGACGATGGTGCCTCTTCTTCGAGTTAAGTGTTTATAAATAGGCATATTATTTCTTAATTATAAATATTGTAACCAGCAAGGGGCTCTGTTTGAATATGACATTTAATTCCATCAGAAAACTGTCAAAACAGACAAATTTAGTTACAAGACATTTTTACTGCCATCTGCCAAAATTGTAGTAAACACACATGTCCAATCTTTGAAATAAAACAACATATAATTTTTTTTTCAAAATAAGAAATGTCTGTGCTGTGAGTAGCCCTCCCTTTGATGTGGTGACTTGAACAATGGTACCAGCAGCCCTGAATTCATCTTTTTCCCCCTGTGCTATTTCTGTCTCCTCAATCTATCATAAACCTGTTCCTTTTTACACCGTCCATTTTCGCTGTCACTGTTTTAGTTCCTGTCGTTATTTCAGCCTGGACTACTGCAATTGCTTCTAACTGGTCCTCCAGCCTGAGCCCATTTCCCTCACGAGCCCAAGCTGCTCTCGTCGCCCTGAGCACTTGTGGCATTCGCCACTGTCCCTCTGCCTGAGTGTCCTTCCCAGGGAACTTTCAACAGGCCCTTCAGGACTGTGGGTGGGTCTGAGCTCCCCTGCGGGACCTCTGCCTCCACTGTGCCTGATAATCGTCTCCTCTGTTACGGAACCGGCTGCAGTAAACACTGGGTTTATGGGCTTGTTTATAACTGCTTCCCACTTGGTTGTTTCTCCATTTTGCAGGGTTGACAGGCTTTCTCTTTGCTCACATGGCCCCCTGAACACGTCTCCCTTGCAATGCGTGTATATTTTCCATAACCATAGGTTTAGTCTCTTTTCCTGTCATTTGACTGACCAACTTGGGTCAGAGACGTGTCTGGAGAGTCTTTGAGCCTCTGTGTCTAATGTAGTGCCTGGTAGCTTCCTCTTTGCTCGCGTAACTTGTGCCTTCCCGGCTTATTCGACTTCTAGAAGTCCTGCTCCCTGGGAGTGTCTGGGAGCAGGAGGTGGGGAGGGGTGTCTACCTGCGGAGTCCCCGCCTGGGCACCCCCAACCCAGTGGTTTAGTTGCCCTTGTTATTACCCACAGAGCCACTAGGGGGCAGAGAAGCCCCATCCTTCCCCAGATCAGGGCCCAACCAGTATCAGCCGCCTTCCCCACAGAAATCAATTCTCCAAAAGCTAATGTGCCCAGTAATCATTTTGCAAAATGGTTGACTCAGCGAATAACTGACTTGGTAAATCATGGAGGGGACATCCGAAGCTTGGGTTTTACTCAGAGTGCCCCCCAAGTGTCACATTTCATTTAAGAAGGAGCAAGCTTTTACTGAACTCAGCTGACTGTCTTTTCTGTTTTGGGGAAATGATATCCCACCAGGCCTGTGACTCTGTCCTGAGCTGACCTCCGCTTCTCGGAGTGACGCAGCTGGGATGATTGGCCGAGCTGTAGGCTTCGTCTGATTTAATGAGTTGATTTTATGTGAACTGACCAAGGGCTCAGGTCGGGATTCTTCCTGGACCAGGTCCTCCTTACTAAGAGGGGTAAGTGGTGTGGGGGATGGGAGATGCTTTGTCAGTTTCCCCTCCAAGGTGTAGCCGTGTCACCCCAGCCCTTGGTGGCAGTGCCAGCAGCTTCCGGACAGGCTGAACGTGAAGACCAGCCCAGAGGGGAGGGGGACCCCGAGGGATAGAGCCACCCCTCAAAGCCTGAGTCAGGGTCCCCACTGATCCTCCTTCCTCAAGGTCTCTGGAAGGTTCAGCACCATCTCTGACAGTTCAAAGACCCAGCCTGATGTGACAGTGGGAGCTCAGGGGCATCGAATCAGGGCCTCTGCATCCTGATTAAATGTCCCCTTACATGGAGGACGTTATGCTAAGCAGAAAAAAGCCAGTCATGAAAGGACGAACACTGTTTGACCCCAGTGGTATGAAGTGTCTAACATGGTCAAAATCACAGAAACAGAAGGCAGAGGTGGTTGCCAGGGGCTGCGGGTGGGGGACTCGGAGCTAATGGGCCACAGAGCGTCAGGCTGCCAGATGGAAAAGTTTTGGAACTCTGTGCACAGCAATGTGACGGGACTTGACGCTGTTGAACTGTGCACTTAAAAATGGCTGAGATGGTAAATTCAATGTTATGTGTGTATTTTTAACCACAGCAAAATAAAATAAGGTCTTTCTCAGCAATGGACGTCCTTCTCTCACAGGGAGCTTTTAATGCTTGTGCCTCACAAATAGGGTTTGGTTTTATGAGCTCTTGGAGAGCACAGAGTCCTAGCATCTCAGATGTTTTACTGGCTCCGGGAAAGAGCTCTTCAGCCTGGGAAGCAGCATTGGTCCAGGGCCCTGAGTTACTCCCACGGGGTTTCAGGAAGGGCACGTGAGGAGTTGTTGCAGGAAACTGTTTAAGGCTGCTTCAGGGCAGATGGAGCTCGGGGAGTTAGTGGGAGAAGGTAGACAATGTCTTCATGTTTTAACCCTAGTCTTGGGAAAGGGTCGGGCTGAGCAGTGGATGCGGAGAGCTGCTGGGAGACGAAACACCTGCTCCAGGCCCTCCCTGCAGAGCCTCGCTCAAAGCCTTGAAAGGTGCCAGATTGTTCTGGGGGCAGGAAGGAATGTGCACGTCCTCCTGTGCCCTTGGCACAGCGATCCTCTGGAGGGATCCTCCTGGAGGTCGGCCTGGGGCCCCTCAGCGGCGCCTCTACCCCCACTTCCCACCAGCCTTGCAAGGCGCCCGGGGGAGGGTGGAGGAGCTGTGGTCCCTCCCGCGTCCACCGGCAGGCTCAGAAGCTCAGCCTCTTCCTTCTCAGAAACCCCGCTTGTCAGGAAGATCCCCACCCTGCGAGGCTGGCCCTGCCCCTGGGTTCCTCTCCCTGGGAGGCTCTTCCACCCTCTGAGGGCTCCCTCAGCTGCTCCCACCCAGCCAGGAATGGAGGAGGGATGGAGGCAGGAGGAATGTGGAGGTTCTGGGACAGTGACAGGCCAGGGGACAGGCCCAAGGTACGTGTGCATGGTTGTGGGTTCTGTGCCTCCATTGGCAGGGGGATGAGGGTGAGAAAGGGGGCCGACCCAGGGTGGGGAGACAGCCACCTGGGAGGCTCGATTTCAGGGGCTCCGACACAGTCCTCCTGATCTAGCACAGGTCCCCCCAGCCTGGGAGGGGGTGCTCCCCGGGAGGGAGCACAGAGGCTCACGCCCCTGGGTGTTGTCCCTACAGGCAGCCTTCCTAGGAAGAGGTGTGTCTAGGAGGAGCTGCCTCCCAGGCCTAGGGCTGTGATGAAGGCCTGGAAGAGAAACAAGTGTGGGGTGGTCCACTCCTTAGGAATCCCCTGACTTCAGGACTGCCACAGAGCAGCCCCCAGGGACTGCCTGCCTCCTTGAGAAGCAGGCGATGGGGAAGCTGGCAGTCTGGACACCGATCTTTCACAGTCACTTCCCTCATCATTCAACCCTTGCACAGTTAGGATTCCGTTAACTGAGCATTGAAAGTGGTCAGTGTTTGCCCAAATCCCTCTTTCTGATTTTTACCTACATTTAAGCTGCCTGGACTCTCACGCATGAACTCCTTTCCTTCCTCCTGCTGGACTGAGTTGTCTCCAGGCTGGGCTCTGGAAGCTTCTCTGACCCCCTTTTTCTGTGCACATGAACTGCCCCCGATGTGGGACAAACCTCTACCTCACTAGAAGCTTTGCGTGGATGCCTGAAGCCACATCCCCCTTCAGTTACCTCCTGAGATGGAGGCTGCTGTAAGGTTTCAACTGGAGTTTTGGAGAAAGCTTTTTTCTTTCTTTTTCTCTCTATTGCTCTTCTGGGGTCTCCAGAGCAGTCTGGGAAACGATGAGGGAAATGTGGGTCATCGAGGTGAGAGGGAGGGAGGGGGTAGTTTTGGTTCCCTTTTGTCCTTAAAAGTATTTTCTGAACCCTTGATAAAAAATGGTACAGGCTGGGCAACTGTGTGCATGTATGGAGAGACAGAGAGAGAGTTATTCCTGGTTCAATATGGCGTCGTTGGCTGGAAGGACTAAGAGACTTACCCACATCATCATACTCTGATGGGAAACCTTACAAAACAATGTTTACTTGGAAATAAATTCCTTTTTCCTTCGAGCTGCTGGAGGTCTCTGTTTCCTTTAGCTTGTTTACCCACTGGTGTCTTTAAAAAAAAATAATGTATAAAAATAAACCATTTCACTGGCTTGGGAAGCAATGTAAAGTTGCTTCTCTTTTATCATTCAAAATGACATCACTTCAGTCTCCCTCTCCACTTTTAAAAACATTTTTTCTTCCTTTCCTCACATCCACCACTCTTACCACCATTCATTTATTGAGCATATACTATATGCCAGACATAATATTAGGGCTGAGGGACACCAGACAAGACGGGCATGGTCTCTGCTCCTGTGGCCTCGTTGCCCCTTGATATTTGCTGCAACTCCAGCTATCACATTTAAATTTCATGCAAGAAGAAGAGGGAAGGAGTGAGAACAGGAGCTCTTGACTTGAGTCTGCCTCCACCATCAAGAAATGGATAGCCTTCCCAGGAGGCCCCAGCAAGCATTGCCTCGATTGTCATCAGGGAGAAGTGGGTCACACGGACACTCTTCATTGGAAGGGAAGCTGGGAGAGAGAGTGTATTAGTTTCCTATTGTTGCTGTTATAAATTGCCACAAACTTAGTAGCTAAAACCCCACAGATTTATTCTTCTACAGTGCTGGAGGCCAGAAGTCCTCAAATCAAGGTGTTGGGCAGGGCTGTGATCCCTCTGGGGCTCCATGGAGAATCCACTTCCTTGCCTTTTCCAGCTTCTAGAGACGCCTACTTTCTCCTTGGCTTGTGGCCCTTTCCTCCACCTTCAAGGCCAGCAGTGTAACATCTTCAAGCTTCTCTCAGTCTCTGACCTCTGATTCTGTCCTCACATCTCCTTTTTCTCACTCTGACTTTCTTACCTCCCCCTCATAAGACCCTCTTATAATGTGATTATCTTGGGCTCACCTGAATGATCCAAGATTCTCTATCTTAAGATCCTTAGTTACATTGGCAAAGCCCTTTTACCATGTCAGGTAACGTAGTCACAGATTACGAGGATTGGCACGTGGACATCTTGGGTAGGGGGAGCATTATTCTGTCCATCGCCGAGAGTGTCCAGATTTCCTCCAGCATGTAGAGTGAATGATGTGTATAGAGAAGGGGGAGGTGTTTGTTTAGGTAACAGCATTTGACATTTTACCAACATAGGTTTATTTCAGAGGCAAGAGCCCAGAGAAGAATCTGGGAAACAGAATTCCTTTTTCTAGTCTAGTGTGAGTCTAGGATTTCAGGAGCCCAAATCCCCGGGGAAAAACTTAAGTCAGAAAGAGAAGGTACTTTCTTGCTATTCTTCTATCCATTCTGCTTGTGAGTTGAACATTGACATGTTGCTTTCTGTCCCAGCAGAACCAGCGGAAGCCTGTGTCAGGAGAACGAGGCAGAGCAGGGCTGCTCCAGGTTGGAAATGAGGCTTCTTCTCTTAGGGAAGCATGGCGCAGGCAAAAGTGCCACGGGAAACACTATTCTGGGCAGAGCCGTGTTCATCTCCAAGTTCAGTGAGCAGATGGTGACTCAGAGCTGCCAGAGAGAGCGTGGGGCCGTAAGGGGGTGTGAGGTAGTGGTCATCGACACCCCTGACTTTTTCTCCCCAACAGTTTGTGCCAAAGATAAGGAATACAACATTGAGCACTGCTTGGAGCTCTCCGCTCCCAGCCTCCACGCCCTGCTTCTGGTAATTCCCATCGGCCATTACAAGATTGAGGACGAAGAAACAGCCAGGGGCATCCAGGAGGTGTTCGGAGCTGAAGCCAGCAAGCACAGCATTATCGTCTTCACTCGTGAGGATGACTTAGGGGATGACTTGCTGGAAGATTTCATTGAAAGTGATGAGTGTCTTAGACAGCTGGTTCAAAACTGTGGTGGTGGATACTGCGCTTTCAACAACAAGGCGAGTGAGGACAAACAGGAGGGCCAGGTGGGGAAGCTCCTCTTCATGGTCAAGAGTTTGGTGTCTAAGAACCAAGGACCATACCGGGTGAACTTCAGAAGTGAAGACATTGGATTCCAGGTGAGAATTCTTGTTAAGGTCTCTAAGGATCTCTGTGTTAGAGTGAGTAGAATGAAGGCACAAATAAGTGAAATGTTGCGAAGACTTTGTTTAAAGAGATTTATCCATAAGGTGGAAGGATGAGGCTACTTTGAGTGTTATCCTTTGGATTTTGGCCTTTACTGGCAAATTAATGGATACATTTAAGTCCTTCTTTAAGTTTACTCCTCATCGTGTTGGATACACAAATGACTCTCTTCCCTTGGCTTCAGTAAAACTACCCTCTTCTTGTGGTTTCCTCCTCTCCTGGCTACTCCGATTGCTGATTCCTCCTCTAGTGACCTCTAAACACTGGTATCTTCAGGGCTTGGTTCTAGCCCTTGCTCCATTCTCCATACTCTCCTCTACAGTTTTATGGCTTTGAGCTCCATCTATTGCTAACAGTTTCCAAATGAGTAACTCTGGGTCTCTTGTCTGAGCTCTGACTCCTTTATCCATCCAATTGCCCCTTGACATCGTTCTCTTAAAGGATCTCAAAATGAACATGGCCAGACTTTTGATTTACCCTCTTAAATCTGAAAGACTTCCCTTTTCCTCTCAACTCTGCCATGCCTGTCCTGCTCACCACGCTCTTCTAACTGAAGCCCAGAGTCAGCTTTGATACCACTGCCAGCTTGCATCTGATTTCCAGGAAATCATCGTCTTGTGTGATCAAGGCACCTGGAATCCACTTGCTTCTCTCAGTGTCCACCACCACCACTGGGTCCAGGTCAGCCTCTTTTCTTGCCTGCACTCTTTTACAAATAATCTGCTAACAACTTTCCCCTCACTCATTCTTATGCCTTCCCCCACCCCCAACCATCCATTTCACACACGTAGCCCAAGCGACAATTTAGTTAATTTAAAAACATGAATGGAAAATATATTTGTAACTAAGGAAGATACAAAAATGCAAGCTTTGCTTCCGAGGAGCTGACACTTCAATTGGAGTCACTTGTGCACGAGTTACAGCGCTTACTGATTCAGTGTAGGTAAGCGAATGCTGGTATAGAGAATTCTGTAAAGGTAAGCGGCGGAGAATGTAAAGCAAGGAAAAAGCCAGCGTGGGGGCAGTTTTGGTCAGAGTGATCCTTCTTAGAGCTGATGAATATTAAGCCCAAACAGGATGGAAGTAAGAGGTAAATCAGTATTTATTGATTCCAGATGTGTATGTGATCTGATTGACTTCACAGCACTCTCCAGACAGATGTTCTGCAAGATGAGGACACTGATGTTCAGGAGAACCTGAGTCACTTTCTCTGTTATCTTCTGGCCTGAACTCTCTATCTCCTCTATGACCATCTCCCCCTCCCTTGGAGGCTGCTGCATGGAACAAAGATATCAGCAGAGAGAAGGGGACAGGATGAGTTTTCTACAGTGTAACCTGAACACCACACCCTTTCACTGAAAATGCTTCCGTGATTTCCCACTGATCTAAAAGTCAGGTTCACACTCCTTGACCTGACCTGGTCCCTCACCCTCTGCCTGACTCTCTAGGTGCTGGTCTCACCAGCTTTCCCTTTGGCTCATTTCCACACTAGAGCTTCAAACCAGCGACTTTCTCTGCCTTGACACTTCCCCTCTTCCGACCCACCTCACACCAGGTCTGCTTTAGTTGTCCATCTGCCTCAGCTTAAGTGCACATCCTTAGAGAGTCCTCCTGATCGTCCCCTGGAATGAGACGTCCCCCTTTCTCATGGTGCTCCTCACATGGTCATCATTCTAGCAAGGGATTCTTGTGCATATATTTGCAGTGCTCTCCTTCCCAAAATGCCCCAGGGACAGAACTCATATCTGTTTGGTTGACCACTGTATCTTAGTTACCTCTTCTGTAAAACAGAGATAATAACACGTATTTCAGCGATTGTTGTGACAATTAATGAAATGCTTACAAAGTTGTTTGCAAATCCTTGAAACTTGGTAAATGTTTAATAATTATTAGCTATTGTTATCATGATTATTGAAGTGTCTGAGGTTCAAATAAATTGTAGGGACATTAAGGACTTTAACAATCCAGGGACTGAGCAAGATTCCCACTTTTGGGGATTCTATCACTAAGAAATAAAAGTATTTATATATATAAAGATATATGGATGAGAACCTTTATCTCTGCATATTTTGAAATAGTAAAACCAGAAATAATCTAAAGGTCTATCAATACAGGAGTGGTTGCATTAGTTGTTTATGTCCATACCGTGGAACTAACTATTTACTAAAACAAAGAAAGTAGATCTATGTATATTCACATGCACAGATGTACAGGACATATTATTAAGCAGATTGCAGAACAAAAAACTTAGTAAATCTCTCTATATGTTCATATACACTTGTATGTATTTGTATAAACATAGAAAAACACAGAAGGATGTGTATCAGTTGACAACCATTACTTCTCTGGTGGATTGGAGAGATGGCAAAATGACTAATTTTTAGTTCATATAGATTTGCAATGCAACAATTTTGCGTTTTAAAAACACAAAAGAATTTGATCTGGGCTATATAAGGTGAAAGAAGTCTAATAATTAAACCTGAATGGAGAGGAGCCAGGGAGAGAGATGACCGAAGATATCAGGTGTTTTGGGTAAGGCCAGGTAAGAAGAAGCTCCTTGGCTAGATGCAGATGTAACAAAGATAAAGTTAAAGTGTAGGAAGCTTCGAAGAAAAGCAGGTTCTTTAAGATTGCATATTACTGCTTTCACCTTCTCTATGGATTTCATGCCAGTTGTGGGAGTGAGTGCAAGGCTTCACTACAGTGGGTGAAAAGGACGTTAATTATGTGCTTGACTCTCCATCCTTCATTGTTTTCATTTGCCCACCTGCCTGGGGAAGGTTCCAGATTTTACTGGATCTCACATGAGAAGAAGCTTCATTTCTATACAGGGGATGTAATTAGGGAAGAAGACATTGGAGATGCATGGGGAACTTGATTTCCAATCTTCTCCCTTCCCCTGTCCCTGAAATGCACAGCACAGTCATCACTTGACCAGTTTCTTCTTCCAGGGAGTCCAGAAACTCTTCTTAAGCCTCTAGATTTTTCTCCAGGAATAGCAGAAACTCTGGGAGACTTTGGAAAGAATTACTATGATTATATATATGAGCAAGTAAAGTTAGAAAGAGCTTCAGGAATGATGCCTTGGTTAGACAGCATTTGTGGGGCTCCTCTGAGAGAACAAAACCCATCTTCTCACTTCTGTTGTAGCAGCAGTGGGGTCTCAAGATCAGCTTCATGATGGACAGGCCTGCACAGGACAGCAGGGACCATGACCCTGACCCTGATCTGACCACATCCTAATCATCAAATTACTCTGAATCATATACTCGTGTCTCCTTTACTTTGTGAAAAGATGAGATTTGAGATCTTTGTGCATCACTTTCCCCCTTTATTTTTTAGGATTGTGTGAATGAAGCCTCATCTCAGAGGGAGGGCAGTCCACACGGTAGGATGATCCTTAAAAATGTTACACTCGTATCTGTATAATTTTTTAATGCATTGTGCATCAAAATGAAGTGGAAAAGTGATCTAGATAATGCATCCTGGAGTCAGGTTGGTACCCACAGTCTGTCCCCTGGGGAACTCCTAACACTTGTGAGTAGGTGCAGCACCAGCAGTGATTCTGGACATGATGCGGGTGTCTCTGGTCTTCTTTGAAATGTTACGGATCTGGGCTTGCCTCTCAGGGCTTCCTTCCTTCTTCCTTCTTTCCTTCCTTCCTTCCTTCCTTCCTCTCTTCCTCTTTCTCTCTTTCTCTCTTTCTTTCTTTCTTTCTTTCTTTCCTATTAAGGTATAGTCAATTTACAATGTTGTGTCAATTTCTCTTGGCTTCTTTCTTGATTCAGCCTCTTCTTCCCAGCCTTGGATCCAGCACTACCCAATTTTGGACTCCTACTGGGAAAGCAGAAATCATCCCCTTCATGGATAAGACTAAACAGAATAACACTTGCAGAGTTCAGTGCTGGAGCTCAGTATCCACATGCTGATTGCCATTAGTGATGCATCCTGCACAACTCAATATGAACAGATCTACCGCATTCTGCTCAGTAGGCATAATTTGGTCCCAGGTTTGGACATACATGACTAAGTCAACCATCACTTTGTTGATGGACTTTCAGGTGATTTCTGGACCAGTTCTGTGCAAGAACTGAATTTTAGCAGTGAATAAGATAGATGAGATCTCTGTCCTTGTGGAACTTCCCAAAATAATAACTAAATTTATAATTATAATTTAAATAATGAGAATAACTTCACCTGACATTATATGCTATAAAATGTATATTGTATATAATATAATATAAAGTATTCAATCCTCATAGGATATAATACGTAATCAAAACAACCCCACAATATATTCCTTGTAACAACCTTGTAAAGGAGGTGTTATTTTCATTATTCTCATTTTGCAGATGAGTAAACTTAACCAGAAATAGGTGAATTCAGACAGCAGCAGGGAGTTAAAATTCTGTCCATGCCCTTCAGCCAAGACCCCAAGGAACATGCCTGTTACTGAGCAAAATTGGGTTCACTGACTGGTGGCAGTGAGGGAATATAGTGCATCGTGGGGGCCAGGGAGTGCCTCAGAATGAGGGTGTTGGAAAGGACTTTTGTAGGATGTGGGTCTGTGTGGGGTGATTTGGGGGAAAGTAGTAATTTTGCAATGGCAGTATAACAAGGCCGCTGCGCCACTAGCATTTCAGCTTCTTTCTTTAAATGCTGTGTTGGTTCCTCCTCCCAGACTTGCAGCTTGGACACTAAATGTCGCCCACCCCGGGAGCACCCTGGATGAATCAGGCTCAGTGGCTATCCCTGTAGTCGCTGACTCTGTCATTTGCTCAGCATGTGGGTCTGGTATTGACCTGGGATCATGGGAGAAGTGGTGGGGACAGGGTATATGTGGAGAGACAGTTTTGTGGTGCAGGTTTTTACAGTAATTTACTGCGGTATAATTTACATGGAGTGAAATGCACATATCTGAAGTATGCAGCTCGGTGGCTTTTCACATAACTACACATATGTGACCATCATCTGATAGAGATGTGAAACATTTCCATCACCTTAGATGTTTACTGTCCCTCCCCAAAGGGAACCACTCTCCAGACTTCTATCAACATGGATTAATTCTGCATGTTCTTGAACTTTAGATGATGACATTATGCAGCATGTGGTTTTGTGTCTGGCTTCTTTCACTTTGCAGGTTTTGGAGAACCATCCAGGCTACACATCAGCACTTCACTTTTTCTTAATTTGCTGAGTTGTATTCTACTTTATGAATATACCACTAAGATGCATCTTAAACTCATTCTCCCCAGTTGTGCCTTAGCCCATAGACTTCATGCCCCAGTAGTTACCTTTGGGAGAAAATGAGAGGAATCCTGAGGCTTAAGCCCAGTGAAGGCTCAGTTTAACATTTTCATGTTCCTGGAAAATCTCAAGCCCTTTACATATCTCTTAGGTTGTTCATGGCACTTTTCATGGCTTTCACTTTGATGGGTAACTTCTGAATAGGATTAGAGTTCTGCTGCCCATCTCTGTAAAAACTGACAAGAGATTTTTTAAATCTCAAAAGAGATTATGAGAAATCATAACACCTGTCTGCTTTAAACATGTCCCCATCTCTGTATGGAACTACAAGAAGAAACTGAATCTATCCTTTTGTTCCAGGGTCAAAGGGAGAGCAGCAGGGGACCACAGGATGTGATCCAAACCCTGAGCCTTCAGCCCTGAAGGTCCTGCTGGTGGGGAAGCACGGTGTGGGAAAAAGTACAGCCGGAAACAGCCTTCTCGGGGAGCAGGTCCTTTAAGACCAAATACAGTGAACAGCCAGTAACCCAGACATTTGAGACTAAGAACAGAGACTGGAGAGGGAGGAAAGTTTTGATCATTGATACTCCAGACTTCTCATCTACAAAGAATGTTGACTTAGTGCTTTTGAGAAACATCTTTCCAGGTCCCCATGCCTTCCTCCTGGTGACCCCACTGGGCTCTTTCACTGAGAAAGATCACGAGGTGCTGAACACCATCGAAAGAGTTTTTGGAGAAAAATTTCCTGCATACATGACCATTCTCCTCACCAGGAAAGAAGATCTAGATAGTCAGGATGTAGAAACATTCTTAAAAACCCAAAGTAAAACCCTCTGGGATCTCATCCAGAAATGTGAAAACCGATACCACATCTTCAGCTACAGAGCAACCGGAGAAGAGGTGGATGAGCTCCTGCAAGGAATTGTGAACATGGTGCAGCAGAACAGAGGCATGTTTTGCACCTTCAGAGGGAGAGGTAAACAATGTAGAGAAAACCTTTTATGCATACTTAAAATAAATATAAGTATACAAGAACTTTATTTTCTGAAGGGCACCAAGATCAAAATGATGGGTCCCTTCTATTGACCAACTCTTTTCTCTTTCTCCCTTCTTTCTCAAATTTTACTAAATTTATATGCCTTTTCATGCACTGTCATTAATTATCTCATGACTCTTCTCCCATCTCTTCAACTGAATGCTGAGCATCTTGAGGGAAGGAGTTGGCCTTTTCCAGCCTCTTGTCTTCCCTGCAGTGTATCCGTTGCCCAGGGCTCAGCACTCAGTGTTGTTGATGAGATAGTCCTGGATCATTGGTTTTCTCTTCTCTCCCTCCTTCCCTCTCCTCTCCTTCCACTCCCTGTGCTTCTTCCTTCCCCTCTCGCCCTTTCTTGACCTCTTTGTTCACTCTCTTGGTTCTTCACTCTTGTCTCTGTTGGAGAGCAGGGCACCATTTTGACTGGACAAGGACAGGGAGCCTGAATGCTCATGATGGTCATGCCTCGCATGGCAGTTATTAGATCAGCCACATTACCCTGTCTACTGCATAAGCCTGAGTCCCTATCCACTCAGTGCTACATGTTCTATTGACCTGAGCTGAAATTCTTCCAGCCCAGCACTAACCCAGTTCTCTTCTCCTTCAAACACCTTCACCCGGAAATAACATCAGACCAAAAGTAGCATATCTGCTTGTTGCACCCTTTCACATTCTTAAGAGGGGTGCCAGGTACTGGGGAGCCTCTTAAAGAAGCATGGACATGTGGAGATGTCAGGAGGGGCTGTGTGGAGGAAGCCCAAATTGAAATAGGCTTTGGAGAATGGGTGGAGTTTGGGTGACTGAGCAGAAATCTCCAGGGGGTACACTAGCAACTGGAAGCAAGGAGGCAGAACGGAGGATGCCACTTGTTAAGGGACAGAGGTGCATGGTCTTGATGGAGGTGAAGGGTTCACACCCTGAGATGTGGGATAGGGAGGTTAGACCAGATTATAGAGGTACCTGAGAACCACACCCTCTGAGGGCATGGAAGCAGGGACTGAAGTACATGACAAAGATGAAGGTGTCATAAGATTAATCTATTTTTTATCCTATACGTACAACTATGAAATTGTGGGTTCAGGATAAGCAATTCAACAATTTCTCCTGGAAGGAAGAGCATGGGGTGGGATGGGCTTGCCTCTCTTTTTGAGGTGGGTATTGTAACTTGGTAAAGAATTCACAATCGAGAACTCTGAGACCTGAATGGAAGAGTGAGCTCACAGCACAAGTGCAAAGTCAGAAGAAAACCCCCAGTAATACAGATTGTAAGAGCCTGGGCATCTGTCATTTCATTTAAAGGGACTTTTATTATCCATTATTGACCCCACACAGCACAGTGTTAGTGGATGTTCATTATTATAACCAAGGAGTGCCTTTTGACTCATTGATGAAAAAAACAATTAAGATTAATGTGGCATGTCTGTCTATATCTGAATCACTTTGCTCTACACCCGAAACACTGTAAATCAACCATACTTCAATAAAAAAGATTAAAGTGGTTTTAATGAGAAATGAATTTTAGCATGGTCCAATCGAAGGCACTGGTAACCCATTAATGATATATGTAGTTGCTTTTTCATGAAAAGTCAATTCTATGGAATAATTTTTCAAATACATCAAGGAGATTTTGCTACAGTGAGCATTAGTTGGCAACAGGAAAATATAGCAGGAACAGAAGACAGAGATGAGGTGTGTGGACTAAGCAGGTGAAGAGTAACAAAGCCCCTGGCACTCTTGGGGTGTCAGGGATCCAGAGAAGGTACCAGGAAAAGAGAGCAGAGCAAACTCAGAGAGAGGAGCAGTGCTGTGTTGGTGGGTGAGCGCTGAGCAGAGACTGTGGTCTGCACCATGCTTCTGAGTTCACAGACTGTGTGGTTTCGACAAACTGTTCAAGTGCTTGGGGATGGAGCTGCCAGGTGAGGGGGGCGGTGCGGAGAGGGGGCCACTGGGGACTTGATGCTCTCTGAGTGTCCTCTGTGTAATAAATGGCAGTAGTCTTGAGATGAAAGTTGTACCCAGATCAGCCCATGGTCATGAATCTTTCCTGCTTTCCTTTCAACAGAGCAACTGAAGATTATCCTCGTGGGGAAGAGCGGGACTGGGAAGAGTGCGAGTGGAAATACCATCCTCGGGAGGCCTGTGTTCCTCTCTCAGCTGAAAGCACAGCCAGTCACCAGGAAGTGCCAGGGTGTCAGTATGACATGGGACGGGCAGGATGTTGTGGTTGTGGACACTCCCTCACTCTGCCTGATGTCTGGAGCTGAAGGGGATCCACCCGAGCTAGAGGAGGAGACCAAACACTGTTTGTCCTACTATGAAGAAGGCAGTACGGTCCTGGTCCTGGTAGTACAGCTGGGACGCATCACTCAAGAGGACAAAAAGGCATTGGTGGATCTGCAGGCCATCTTTGGAGCAGAAGTTATGAAATACACAATTGTGCTGTTCACACGGAAGGAAGACCTAGGAGCTGAGAAGCTTGAAGATTATGTCAATAACACAGATAACAAATATCTTAGGAGCTTAATTAAAAAATGTAACAAGGTATATTGTGCTTTTAATAATAAAGAAACTGGCCAAGCCAGGGAAGACCAGGCAAGACATCTTTTGTTAAAGGCCAGGGACCTGATAAGGTGCTGTGGAGAAGATGTGGACACCTATGCCTCGTGGAGTACACAAAAAATAATGAAAACATTCAGGAATACCCCACTCCCCAAGTTACTAAATAGTTTAAAAGATAAGTTTCAGTAGGAAGCTGAAATGCCTGGGGTCTTTTTAAGTTAGCGATACCCTCAGGCGGCAGCATGGGGGCATGGAAGGACTGGCGGGATGGGAGGGTGGCTCATGACTCTGAAGGCTTGGGAGGTAAATGCATCTCACCTTGTGATGCTTCAGCTCTTTGTGGGTAAATAAATTTTCAGGCTAGGGCAAGTAGCAGGGGATAATTAATAAAGGAGAAAGAAGAAATAGGGTGGAGAAATCTGGAAAAATGCTTTCAGAGCTGAGGCTGATATTAAGGGTCAGAATCAAGTCACGAGGATCACTGCACCTGTGTAGGTAGATTGGCATCAGGACAGACACTGGGACTAAGGCCAGGACCAGCCTGGGGTTAGAACACAGATAGTCATCTAAGAACCACAGGGTCCAGATACGAGTGGAAGACCATGTCCAGCCAACTCCTGGGCATGGCAGGACAGAGAAGCGGGATTCCTGTGGGGCTCTGTTGCCCAGCACTGCTTTACAGACGTCCTGAGCTCCCTGTATTCCCTGCAGCAGCACTCAGGGCCTTCCTTTCCTCATATGGTGGCTAATCCTTACTTCTTTCCTTGTTCTAAGGTTGAATGGAAAGTGAACCCAGTCTACCCTCCTTTGCTGTCCCTGAGGAAATGAACATGAATCTGTGAGGTTTCAAAAGATTTTATTGCTAATCATCACAGTGAAATAGACTAAAACAAAAATTAGAAGCATGGTAAAATTGCCAAGATTAGAGAATCTTGCAAAGTTTAAAATTCTAGATTTCCTCTAGGA
Organism: Camelus ferus; assembly: GCF_009834535.1. NCBI lineage: Eukaryota > Metazoa > Chordata > Mammalia > Artiodactyla > Camelidae > Camelus > Camelus ferus. Next base: position 5,875,654 of record NC_045702.1, on the reverse strand, counting down.
AAGGTTATTTAAAACCCCTTTACATTTCTCTCTCCCTCTCTTTCTCTCTCTCATCCCTGAGGCTTAGGAATTATGTTAAAGCTCAAAGAACTCAAATAATAATGGCTTAAACACATTAAGGGTTTATTGTGTCTCATGTCAAAAAGTCCTAGGAGTAGGCAGTCTGGACCAGTGTCACATCAATGGTCCAGCTTCTTTCTTCCCCTGCTCATCTGATGCAGCCTCCATCCATACTTAAGGGTGCCTCTTGGTTCCAAGATGGTGGTGTCCTACTCAAGGCTGAGCTGGTTATATTGAGAGCTGCATGATGAAGGTGATACCTGAGATGAGAACCGTGGAATCTTCTCCCACGTAGGGTCAGATGTGTTCAATATTAACTGCTTTTAGGACAGGATCTATGTTATCTGCTTTTTTAAAATTTCAAAGTATCTGGTTACTGCAAGATTAATCATTTGTAAGAGCATGGACTGTCACTGCTATTACTTTTGTACTCCACATAACCCTTAATATGATAAATTCTGGAAAGTGTGTGTAAATATTTTCAGTGCAGTGAAATAATAAAGATGAATTATTTTATGAATTCATGTCCTCCTTCAGATTCCTATTTTGCTGACTTGGGGAAAGAGCATGGAGAGGCAATGAAGATGTTTAGATACTTTGACTCTGGCGAAGTTTTTGCATCTTTGGTGCCTGAAGACCTTTAAAATGGGTGACAGTCACTTCACTAGGCTGCTGAGGAATCTTCCACTGTGGGAATTTCACTACAGCAAGTTACAAATAAATGTAACCAGCATTAGAGCCAGGTACATGGAAGGAATAAGAACTGTGCCTCTGTAACCAAGCAGGACCCTATTGTCATCGTTGGTGACCATCTGATATCTGTAATGGTGTTTGCAACTGCTTAACTGTATAATGGTTTAAAGGGTTTTTCTCATGCTCTTGCTGACCAGATTTGGGCTGGAAAGAAGGGAGGCTTGGGTGATCCACCCAACTCCCTTGTGGTGCTGGTGCTGTGTGCAGGGATCATGCTCAGTGCAGGTAGATTAGCTTTTGCCCCCAGCACCCTCCTCTTGACCCCTCGTAGTTTCCTTGTTTCCTGTTGTTCGAGCTGTGGGCCTCAGCCCACAGCAGGAGGTCTCAGGCCCCAGCCTGCTTGAAAGGCTAAAAGCATTTATCAGCCTGAATTTAGGCTGCACAAGTTTCTACAGCTCTTTTCCGTGGAGCCCCTTCCTATGCCTCCTTTGTTCTAGGTATAAGAGTACTGAGAGATTCCCAAAGCCAGAGGTGAACTTCGTACCACAGCAGAGGGAAGGAGACCACTGCATCTGCAAAAATGAAAAACTTTGTAACAACTTGTTACCCTGTATCCAATCTCTATGGAAACTAGCTCTGCCCCTTGAACTCTTGAATTTTACTATAAAACCCCTTGCTTTCTCTCCCCAGCAGGCTCACAGTCTTAGAGATATTTGCCCACTGTGACCACCTTTGCCTGGCAAAGAAATAAAGCTGCCTTTCCTGCTTTATCCAAAACTCTGTCCTTGAATCTCAATTCAGTAAGTGGGATATAGAGGCCGTGTTTCAGCAACAGCTCTTTCCAGAGCTTTCCTTCAGCTTGAAGGCAGGAACAAATCCCAGAGTGCTACCCATGACTGAGCAGGTGACACTGGAACTGCATGGGGTGGGGAATGTGTGGACTAAGCAATGTGACATACTTGCCAGAGGAGAGAAGAGAGAGAGAAGGCAGGAAGAACACTGGGAGAAATAATGGCTACAGATTTCCAATATAGATGGAATTAAGTGTGGGCAAAAGAATGCTCAGGGTACTCCATCAGGTTTCACAAGAAGATATGTTTGTGCTTAGTTCTGGTATCCACCTTGTTTTATATGAATATTTGAAAGACTCAAGTCTAAATCTTCTAGCTCCAGGAGAAGGTCTGTCTCTTTTTGAATTTTCTCCAACAGTTTTTTGCTACCTGTTATTTCAAGTTGTTTGATTGCTTTCAGTTTCTTCTCTAGGTTCTTGATTTTTTCCCCCTCTATTTCAGGGTCTCATGATGTTGAGTGAGAGAAGGTATTTCCTGACGTTCTTCCTGTTTTGCAGCTTTTGGCCTCATTCTCCCTTTATTTTTTAGGGGCTGTTTATGATAATGGCTTGCTATTTTGCCCTTGTGGTTTCATGTTCTGGGGTGGTTTCTCATGCAGCTTGAGAACAGTGACTTGTTTGTTTCTTATGGCTGGATTTCTAAAAGTCATTCCAATACTGGCTCCTCACTGCGTTCTTCATTTAAAACTCCTTTGTAAGTTACTGATTTCACTGGAAATACTACATCCAAAAATTTCTGCTAAGAAAATAGTCGTATTTCTGCATTTGATGGCAGGTTATACTTGTACAGAAAAAAGCTAGTATAATGCAATTGTGTATACCTTAACACCCAACCTGGCAGCAGTTACCCATGTAGCAGTTACATTGTGTTTCTCCTCACCTGGGCACCCAACAAAGTATGAAAGTAGAGGCCACTGGTTTGGAATTAACTCTGTTTTTAACATCCTACCCTGCCCTTTGTCTCCTTGATTTCCAAACCCATACAGTACTAATATGGCTGTATGAAAGCTTCAACAGACTGCATTACAAGAACCAGTTTCAAAGTAAAATTTACAATCACAGAGCATGTAGCAATAAGCAAATTGTTGCTTTGACAAGAGTTTGGCTAGAAGCCCAAACATCGTAAGTGGGGGCATTTTTTGGTAGTTACTCTATAGCACTTTCTTCACTTGTTGCAACGTAGAAGAATGTTTGTTAGCCACAGCTGGAAACTTCTGTTTGGCCAACATCCTCCTAGCTGTTATCAGCACAGCGCTGTCTTTTAGATTTTATAGCTCTGAATTTTTATTGGCCTTAGACACTTTTGTTGCTGAAGTTTCATGATGTCCATCAAAGCAAGGTACAGATTTACTCTAATAAAATAAGGTGCACCCTTGTTTTCAGGAATGCACACGTGTATGGTTGAGGTCCTGAGGATAATACAAAGCATTGATCTTTTTTTTTTTTTTTTGCCAATTAAATTTCTATGTAATATATAACCAAATAGTCATGATTTATAACATTTCTGACATTTTATTATCTCTCAAGAATCTGTTGGTTGACTGGGCTTGCTTGATGGTTCTGTTCCATCGATGCTGCCTGGAATTGCAGTCATCTGGGATCTTAATGGAGCTGCAGTGTATGAGATGCATCACTCACGTGGCTGGTAATGGTGCTGGCTGTGAGCTGAGAGCTCAGCTGGGACTGTCACTCCAGTGCCCACATGTGTGTGGTCTTCTCACACAGTTTGAGCTGCTAGCATGGTGGCTGGGTTCTGAGAGGACTGTTCAAAGAACAGCTTTCCAAGAACCCCCTCATTTTTTCAGGGAGAATCTCTTGCTCCTCAATTTCCAAAGGAGAGAATACATACTTAAATTCTACTCACTGGGAAGAGACTAGTATTCACTCCTTCCTATAGAAGGAGGAATAATTCGGGAGAAAAAAACTGGGGAAAGCCTGATATCCACTGTTTCCAGACATTGTGTTACTGAATCCAAACTCATTCTGCTCACTGCATGACAGGTGAGCAATAAATTGGGAGATAAGGTGTTGGGGCAAAGAATAACGTCTTTATTTGGAAAGCCATCAGCTTGAGAAGATGGGAAAATGAAGTCCTTGAGAACCTCTTACCCACCTCATAATTCAGGCTCCTTTTATACTAAAATGGGGAGATGGTGTGGTTGGTTGTTGCAAAGTTCTTGGTGTTGGAATCCTTTGTTCTTGAAGCTGTCCACATAGGTCAAGTTATGATGTTCCTGTAAACCTCCAACAAGACAAATGCTACTCTCTGTTCTGCGACTTTTTTATCTCTATATGAATAGAAAAGTGTTATACACTAGAGTCAGAGTCTTGAGAATGAGCTATTGTGTATATTTCAGGCTATAGGCAATGTTCTTTTACAAAAATTTCAGAAGAAGCATGACTCGGCACAGGAAACAGAGCACAGAGTTAGAGCTAAAGGAACAGATCTAATATGGAGTCAGTTTTGTTCTTCTCTATTACAGTTAGACTAGAGTTTCTTTGCCCCAAACCAGGAAACAGGTTCCATGTACCCTCTCTTGAGTCCCTCATCTCCCTGTGCCCATGTGTAACCTGCCTGGGGCTCCCTGTTTCCATGCTCTAAGTTGACCAGAGAAGATCTGTTTCTGGCAGACTCAGGCAAGTCTTTCCTCTTCAGGCTTACTTTTCTTGGTCTCACGTGGTATGGGTTTTAGCTGGGTACCACTCTGGGCCCAGCCATCTTCTGTTCAGGGAGAAGATTTGGGAAGCACCATTTTGACCTTTGATTCCTGCTGCATTTCTTCACCCCATCTGACTAGGGGGCTGTGTGCCTTGGATGAAAATGTGATCGTTTGCCTAATTGACCACTTTTTAAAACACAAAATTTATTTATTTAATATATTCATCACAAGGGTTCAACCAGAGACTTAAATTAAAAAACGGAAACAAAAACAAAAATGACACTGTTACTGACCCGGGTCCTTGGACACTTTAATCAATAGAAATTGATAAGAGACCAGATGAGACATTCAAGCAAGGCTTTATTGGGACTCTTGCTGCAGCATGGGGGAGGGAAAACAAGAAACAGGTGCCCCTTGCTCGCTCTCTGAGGAGGGAGGGCTGTTTCCTTAAATGGGGTGGGTCAGGCTGGAGGGGTGGCTTACTGCCCACCCACTTGGTGCTGTGTGCAGGGATCATGCGTGGTACCCTGCTCTTCCTCCCTCCTAGCACCTCAGGAGTGGCAGCTGGTTTGTGAACTTTTAGTATCTTACTGTTCATAATTTTCTTGGCTGCACTTGCATGCAGTTATCTTTTAGCCCCTTATAGTTTCTTTGTATTCTGTTGCTCAAGGAGATGTTTGTTTAATTGTAAATGCAAGCACTCTGGTAAAGAGTCCCAGGTCCTTGCTTATCTCAAAAGCACAGTTTAAGATACAGTCCTATACAGAAATCAAGGAAAGGACAGACCATCTAAGGAAAAAATAAAAAGACAGCTGGGTCAAGGATCTTAACTGGAGACCTACTTTGAGTTGGTTTCTTGTGGGTACTTCTTAAAGGCTGTGATGTTGAGCACCTTTTCAGGTACCTGTTTGCCATTTGTATCTCTTTTTTAGAAAAATATCTATTCTAGCCTACTGATCATTTTTTAAAAACATTTTTTATTGATTTATAATCATTTTACAATGTTGTGTCAAATTCCAGTGTAGAGCACAATTTTTCAGTTCTACATGAACATATATATATTCATTGTCACATTTTTTTCTCTGTGAGCTACCATAAGATCTTGTATATATTTCCCTGTGTTATACAGTATAATCTTGTTTATCTATTCCACAATTTTGAAATCCCACCTATCCCTTCCCACCCTCCACCACCTTGGCAACCACAAGTTTGTTTTCTATGTCTATGAGTCTGTTTCTGTTTTGTATTTATGCTTTGTTTGTTTGTTTTTGTTTTTGTTTTAGATTCCACATATGAGTGATCTCATATGGTATTTTTCATTCTCTTTCTAGCTTACTTCACTTAAAATGATGTTCTCCAGGAGCATCCATGTTGCTGCAAATGGCGTTATGTTGTCGGTTTTTATGGCTGAGCAGTATTCCATTGTATAAATAAATATACCACCTCTTCTTTATCCAGTCATCTGTTGATGGACATTTAGGCTGTTTTCATGTCTTGAATATTGTAAATAGTGCTTCTATGAACATTGGGGTGCAGGTGTCATCCTGAAGTAGGGTTCCTTCTGGATATACGCCTAAGAGCGGGATTCCTGGGTCATATGGTAAGTTTATTCCTAGTCTTTTGAGGAATCTCCACACTGTTTTCCATAGTGGCTGCACCAAACTGCATTCCCACCAGCAGTGTAGGAGGGTTCCCCTTTCTCCACAGCCTCTCCAGCATTTGTCATTTGTGGATTTTTGAATGATGTTAATTGGATTGTTTTTTGTTTATTGCTATTGATTTATATGAGTTCCTTACATATTTTGGATATTACCCCCTAATCAGATAGATGGTTTTCAAATATTTTCTCCATTTCTGTAGGTTGTGAACTGATAGTTTTCTGTAGCCGTATGCTTGGTTTCCCTCTCCCCCAACCCCCTACTTTTGTCTCCAGCGCTATGCTGGAAACTTCTTTTCTGGACTCCTGGACTTCCACAAAGGCTCTCTCATCTGTGGTTTTTTTTTTTTTTTACCTTTTGTTTATTGAGTTATAGTCATTTTACTATGTTGTGTCAAATTCCAGTGTAGAGCACAATTTTTTGGTTATACATGAACATATATATATTCGCTGTCACATTTTTTTTTTTCGCTGTGAGCTATCACAAGATCTTGTATGTTTTTCCCTGTGCTATACAGTATAATCTTGTTTATCTATTCTACATATGCCTGTCAGTATCTACAAATTTTGAAATCCCATTCTGTCCCTTCCCACCCCCTGCCCTCTGTGGGTTATCTTCTAATTCAGTGTTATTCACACATATGTTATACCATTCTGTATTTTCACTGATGAAGTATGAAGGCACCTGTTTGTTTCATACTTTTGGGTTTTAAAAGCCTAATAGGAGATAAATCATATATAAGAATAGTTTAATATGAATTTCTTTCCATATGAGTATCATTAAACATATTCTCATATGTTTAATACGTTTGTTTTTCTCTTGATTCTCTTTATATCTTTTGTCCACTTTTTACAATGGATTGTTGGTCTTTTACCTTTCTATTTCCTAGGAAATCTACATGTTACAGACTAGTCATTTGTCTATTATATGAGTTACAAATATTTTCTAGTTTGTCATTCAAATTTTACTTTTTTTTTAATGTTGATGTGTATCACTGCTATATAGGCAAATTAATCAATAAAGTTATCTGCGTTTTCTGGCTTTTGAATGATGGTTAGAAAGACCTTCCACATGCATGGATTACACATAGTGGAATATTTTTCTGTTTTCTTCTAGGACTTTTAAAATTTATTTTTTGCTAACATTTAAATAATTTATTCATTTGTAATTTATCCTGGTGTTTATCAAGCATTTATCCTGTCTTTCCTGCTTCAACTGAACTTCAGGTTACTAAATACATGAAGAGGGAAAGAAAATCCTAATAGAAATATTCTAGCTACTTAATGGAAAAGAAATGTTAGAATACAATATCACCATTTTAAAATACCTATTAAATCTTCCATCATGATGATCTGTGATCAGTGATCTTTGAGGTTATCATTGTAACTGTTTTGAGGTGCCACAAACTGTACCATATAGGACAGTGAACTTAATTGATAAATGTGTATGTTCTCTCTTGGGGGCTCCCTATGCCTCCAGACACAATAGTATTGAAATTAGGCCAATAATCACCCTATAGTGGCCTCTAAGTGTCCAAATGAAAAGAATAGTCACATGCCTCTCACTTTAAATCAAAAGCTAGAATTGATTAAGTTTAGTAAGGAAGGCATGTCAAACAAGACAGGCTGAAACCTAGGCCTCTTGTGCCAAACATTTAGCCAAGTTGTGAATGCAAAGGAAACGTTCTGGAAAGAAATTAAAAATGCTACTCTAGTGAACACAGAATGACAAGAAAGCAAAACAGCCTTATTGCTGACATAGAGAAAGTTTTAGTGGCCACAACACCCCTTTAAGCCAAAGTGTTAATCCAGAGCAAGGTCCTAAGTCTCTTTAATTCTATAAAAGCTGAGAGAGGTGAGGAAGCTATAGAAGAAATTTTAAAGCTAGCATAGGTTTGCTCATGAGGTTTGAGGAAGGAAGGCATCTCCATAACATAGAAGTGCTGATGTAGAAGCTGCAGCAAGTTATCCAGAAGATCTCACTAAGATAATGAATGAAAGTGGCTACGCTAAACAACAGGTTTCCTACGGAGGCAAAACAGCCTTATCTTGGAAGAAGATGCCATCTAGGACTTTCATAGCTAGAGAGAAGCCAATGTCTGGCTTCAAAACTCCAAAGGATAGGCTGATTCTCTTGTTAGGGGCTAATGCAGCTGGCGACTTTAAGTTGAAGCCAATGCTCATTTACCATTCTGAAAATCCCTAGGGTTCTTAACAACTATGCTAAATCTACTCTTCCTGTGCTCTAGAAATGGAACAGCAAAACCTGGATGGCACCACATCTGCTTTCAACATGGTTTACTGAATGTTTTAAACCCACTGTTGAGACCTCTTGCTCAGAAAAAAAAAAAATCCCTTTCAGAATATTACTGCTCATTAACAATTCACCTGGTCAAGAGCTCTGATGGAGATAATACAACGAGATTAATATCGTTCTCATGCCTGCTAACACACATTTGTTCTGCAGCCCAAGGGTTAAAGAGTAATGTTGACTTTCAAGTCTCGTTATTTAGGAAATACATTTCATAAGGCTATAGCTGCCGTAGATAGTGATTCCTTTGATGGATCTGGGCAAAGCCAATTGAAAAAACCTAGAAAACCATTACAGATGCCATTAAGAATATTCGTGATCCATAGGAAGAAGTCAAAATATCAACATTAACAGGAGTTTGAACGAAGTTGATTCCAACCTTCATGGGTGACTTTGAGGGGTTTAAGACTTTAGCAGAGAAAGTAATTGCAGATGTGGCGGAAACAGCAAGAGAACTAGAATTAGAAGTAGAGCCTGTGACTCTACTTCAGAGATGTGACTGAATTGCTGCAACCTCATGATAAAACTTTAAGAGGTGAGAAGTTGCTTCTTAAAGATGAGCGAAGAAAGTGATTTCTTGAGATAGAATCTGCTTCTGGTGGAGATGCTGTGAAGATTGTTGAAACAACAATAAAGGATTTAGAATATTACATAAACTTAATTGATAAAGTAACAGCAGGGTTTGAGGAGACTGACTCCAATTTTGAAAGAAGTTCTATGATGGGTAAAATGCTATCAAACAGCATTGCATGCTACAGAGAAATTGTTCGTGAAAGGAAGAGGTCAACTGATGGGGCAAACTTCATTTTTGTCTTACCTTAAGGAATTGCCACAGCCACCCCAAACCTTAGCAACCATCACCTTGAATTCTCAGCAGTTATTGACACCAAAGCAAGACCCTCCACCAGCAAAAAGATTATGACATGCTGAAGGCTCAGAAGATGATTAGCAGTGATGCAATTTTAAATTAAGGTTTGCATGTTGTTTTTTTAACCAGAATACTATTGCATACTTAACAGACTAAACATAACTTTACATGCACTTGGAAACCAAAAAATTCATGTGACTGACTTTTGATACTCACTTTATTAGGATGGTCTGGAACCAAACCTGCAATGTCTCTGAGGTGTGCTTGTGCAATAAAAACTGTTTCCAAACATAGAACAACAAGCTGCTCTGGACAGATCTCTAAGATGGGTCAAGCAGATGGAAAATAGAAGTAGATGACAAGTGGGATCTCCACAAAAGAATGAGAGACCAAAAATAGTAGATAATTTGAGAAATATAACAGATTCTTTTTATCATTAACTTTTTCCCCCAAAAGATAGTTGGCTCTTGAAGGCAAAACTAGAACAATATATTGTTAAGTTAACATTTTATGTAAATGTAAAATGTACGATAACAATGATGCAGAAAATGGGAGGGAGGAAGTAAAAGAGAATGCTCTGTAGAGCATTCAGCATATGTGAAGTGATATAATATTCTCTGAAGGTAGGAGGTGATAAGTTAATGGTGAATATTGTAAGTTGTAGAGCAACCACTAAGAAAATAAAATGAGGTCTACCAAATAAAGTGGAAATAAAATGAGAATTTAAAAATTCACTGGGAAAAAAAAAGCAGAGAAAAAGGAAAAAAAAAAAAGAACAGATGGGACAAATAGAAATAAATAGCAAGATGATGAATTTAAACAAAACCATATCAATAAACATATTAGATGTATACATGGTCTAAATTCTTCAAGTGTAAGACAGATTGAATTAAAGAGCAAGACCTACCCGCATGCTGTCTAAAGGAAATCCCACTTTAACTATAAGGACACAGATAGGTTAAAGTAGAAGAACTGAAGAAGATGTACCACGCATAGATTAAGCATATGAAACCTGCAGCAGCTATAATAATATCAGACAGAGTGGATTCAGAACAGTACCATCTCTACACCAGGGATACAGGAGGACCCTTCATCATGGTATATAGGTTAATTCATCAGCAAGACACAATAATGCTAAGTGTGATGCTCTTCAGAAGTAACTGAGCTTCAAAAAACCCCAGAGTGCTCTCTTTGGCAGCACATGTACTAAAATTGGAATGATACAGAGAAGATTAGCACAGCCCCTGTGCAAAGATGACATGCAAATTCGTGAAGCATTCCATATTTTTTGACAAAAAAAAAAAAACCCAACAAAGACCTACTGTATAGCATAGGGAACTATATTCAATTTCTTGTAATGAGCTGTAATGGAAAAGAATCTGAAAAAAAAATGTGTATGTATATGTATAACTGAATCCTTTTGCTGTGCACCTGAAACTAACATTGTATGTTGAGTATACTTCAATAAAAAATAAGAATTAAAAAAACTCAGAGAACTTCAAAATTCAAGAAGTAAAAGCTGATAGAAATAGAGAAATACACAAACCCAAATTATAGCTGGGGATTTCAACACTCCTTTGTCAATAATGTATGCTATTTCCTTTTTTTCCCCCTTAAGATTAAGCACAGAAAAGGGAAGAGGAATTGTGTTTCACAATTCAGATTTCTTCCCATCAAACTCTGACTTGTGGTTTCATTTCCCCATTTCCAACAATCTCATCCTTTAGAAGGTGGGGTGTGGCTGAAGAGGTGCATGAAGGGTCAGGAGGAGATGAATTCTAAGACTTAGGTCATGTTCCAGACCCTGCACAGGAGGTAGCTTGGTATTTGCCATCTAAGATTTCTGGGCCTCAGTTTTCTCTTTTGTCAAAAAAGATAATAGTAGTCTCTTCTGCAGTGGTGTTCCCAGTGTCCCACAAGGCTGGTTCTTGGCATAGCCTGGAAGATATCTACTCTGACCAGGCAGCTGCTTTCAGAATTTTCACCAACATTAGATGCAACTGATCATGCCTGTAGGGTTAGCTATGCCATAAGTGGTGGGCAGAGGCTGGCCAAAGATGAGTAGAGATCGATCTTGCCCATTCTTGAGCAAAATCATCCACATTCAAAATGGAAAAGAAGTGGGTGAGTGGTGAGACCAGGAGACAGACATGGAATAGGGAAAATCATATCTTCCATTCTCTTCAACAACAAAGGCTTTGGAAATGAGTAGAAAAAAAGGGGGAAATGATCATTTACCTCTTCCTTTTCCATCCTTCACTGACAATGTTATGAGTGTTTTCCAAAGTCCCTTTTCAGACTTAGAATTCAACACTAGAGGGCCATCAGGAAGGTCTTTTCTCAGGTTTTGATGATCCTTTAAGGAGTCATGACGCTGCTGATAAGGCAGTGAAGAACATAATTCTGTTACCGTTCTGTTATCAATTTCTAGTTTGATTCCATTGTGGTTAGAGAACCATAATGGTTTTAAGCTTGTCAAGGTTTGTTTCATAACCCAGGATACAATCTATTTTGATGTACATTCCATGTGCACTTGAAAAGAGTGTGACTTCTGCAGTTGCATGGTAGAATGTTCTATAAATATCAATTCCATCCTTTGATTGATGGTGTTATTAGACTCCTCTATATCCTTGCTCATTTACTATGTGGTTGTTTTATCAACTGTTGGGAGAGAGGGGTGTGAAGTCACTGAGTGTAATTGTGGATTTATCTATTTATCCTTTCAGTTCTTTTAGTTTTTGCTTCACAAATTTTGCATCTCTGTTTTTAGGGAAAACACATTTAGGATTGCTTTATCTTCTTGGTGGATTGAACTTTAAGCACTATGTAATGTCCAATGTCCCTCTGTATCTGGTAATTTTCTTAGTTCTAAGTCTATTTTATTTGATATTAATGTAGCCATTTCTTCTTTCCTTTGCATGGTTAATCTTATCCCATCCTTTTATTTTCAACTTGTTTCTACCATATTATTTGAAATGATTTTCTTGCAGGCAGTATATAGTTGGATCATGTGTTTTAATATACACACCAATCTCTGTCTTTTAATTAGTTTATTTAGATCCCTTACATTTAATATAATTATTGATATGTTACAGCATAAGTCAGCCATTTCATTTTGTGTTTTTTTCTTTGTTATTTCTGTTTTCATTTTTCTATTATCCCTGCTACCTGTGTGTTACTTGAACAATTTTTAGAATTCTATTTTGATTTATATATAGTGTTTTTTAAAATTTACCTTTATATATAGTTTTTAAATGGTTATTCTCGGTATTGTAATAGGTGTACATAACTTATCACAGTCCACCTATGTTATTATGTTACCAGTTTGAATAAAGTAGACAAATTTTACTTCCCTGTACATCCCCTTAACCTCCCCTGTTTACAATATAATTGTCTTAAATTTATTTCCTCTACATAAATTTAGAACCAAATCAGTTAGTGTCATAATATTTTCCTCAACCATCAAACATAATTTAGAAAACTCAAGATGTGAAGGAAAATCTATTTACCCATATTTTTGCTACTTTCTTCCTTTCAGGTACTCCAAGTTTCCTTCTTTTAATTCTTTCCTTTGTGTTCCAGAGCTTCCCTTAGTCATTCTTTTAGAGTAGATCTCCTAGTGATAAATACCCTTGATTAACTTTCCTTTATCTGAGAATACCTTGATTGCCCTCTAATTCTTTTATTCTTTTTGTTTTTGTTTTTGTTTTTAATGGAGGTGCTGGGGATTGAACCCAAAACCTTGTGCATGCTAAGCATGTGCTCTGCCACTGAGCTATTCCCACTCCCTTTGCCCTTCCATTCTTGAAGGAAATTTTCTCTGGCTACAGATTTCTGGGGTGACAGCTCTTTCTTTCAACACTTGAAAAATATTGTGTCACTTCCTTCTGATTTCCATGATTTCTGATAAAAAAAATCTGGAGATGATCCTGTAACACCACGGAGGTCGAGCATGATGTACCTCTTAAGAGTCTGCCAATTCTATCTTCCCTGTCTAAAGAGTAGTAGGATCCAGGCATCTCACTCCCCATTCCACTATGTATTTAGGGTTAGGGAGTAAAAGTCTTCTGGTGTTTCTGAGTTTGTCTTTCCATATCAGCCACTCCATGATTACCCTTCATTTGAATGTCACTCAGCTCTACAGTGAGCCTCAGTTTGCTTTGGTTTTGGTCAGCAGCTGGCCTCCAGGACTAATGTCCTCCCTAGGTCATTGCTGCCACCACCATGCCATCCTCAGAGGAGAGCGATGTGGGGGCAGCTTGCCTCTTACTGCCCTGCTTACCCACACTTATGTAAGACTTGCCACTGCATCTCCCTGGATGGAAGCAATATGTAATTATTTTGTGTTGACCAGGGTTAAGAAGAGAGAATCACAACAGGAAAGATATAGTAGTTTCCCAGGGCTGCTGTAACAAAGTACCACAAACTGGGTGGCTTATAATAACAGACATTTACCCTCTCACAGTTCTGGAGGCTAGAAGTCCAAAATAAAGGTGTTAACAGGGCCATGCTCCCTCTGAAGACTGTAGGGGAGGAACTTTCCCTGTCTCTTCCAGCTTCTAGTGGCCGCAGGTGTTCCTTGGCTTGTAGCAGCATCACTCCAATCTCTGCCTCTGTCTTCTCATGACTGTCTTCCCTCTGCAAGTGTCTGTGTCCAGTTTCCCTCTTCTAATAAGGATACCAGTTGTAATGAATTAAAGCTCATCCTAATGGTCTTATCTTAACAACCAAATCTATAAAAACCTTGTTTCCAAATAAGGTCACATTCATAGGTACTGGGGGTTAGAACTTCAATATCTTTTTTTAGGGAACACAATTCAAGGCCTACGAGGGGAGAAAGGCTTAAAAAGTGAAACTGAATATAAATGTTAACAGAGAACAAGAACTGAAGCTAAAACCCTCTTAAGGACACTCTCCTTAGCCCACTCCAGTTTCTGGACATTTCATGTAAATGGAATCATATTTATGTGGCCTTTGTATCTGCCTTCTTTCACTCAGCCTAATGCTTTCATTCACACTGTGGCATGTATCAGTGGTCCATTCCTTTTCATGGCTAAGTAATATTCCATTGTATGAATACACCATATTTTGTTAATCCGTATGTCAGTTGATTTGGGTTGTTTCCATTCTTTTGGCTATTATGAATAATGCTGCTTTACCATTCATGTAGAAGTTTTTGTATGAGCATAAGTTTTCAATTCTTTTGGATATATACCTAGGAAGTGGAAATACTGAGTCATATGGTAACTCTAACTTTAACTTTTTGAAGGAAATGCCAAACTGTTTCCCACAGAAGGTGTGCCATTTACATTCTCACCAGCAATGTTTAAGGGTTCAATTTCTCCACATCCTTATCAGTATTCATCTTTTCTTTTTGTTTTTTAAATTATAACCATCCCAGTGAGTATGAAGTGGTATCTTATTTTGGTTTTGATTTGAATTTCCCTAATAACTAATGATGTTCAGCATCTTTTTATGTGTTTATTGGCCATTTGAGTACCTTACTTGAAGAAATTCCTATTCAAATATTTTGGTCATTTAAAATTAGGTTATTTGTCTTTTTACTAGAGAGTTGTAAGAGTTCTTCATATATTCTGGATATTAGATCTTTATCAGATATATGGGTTGCAAGTATCTTCTCCCACTCTGTAGGTTGTCTTTTCACTTTTTTGATAGTGTTCTTTGATGGGCAAAATTTTTTAATTTTGATGAAATACAATTTATCTATTTTTCTTTGGTTGTTTGTGTCTTTGGTGTCATATATTAGAAACTATTGCCCAATCCATGTCCATGAAGATTGACACTTGTGTTTTCTTTCAAGGGTTTTGTGGTTTTAACACCTATACTTAGGTCTGTGATCCATTTTGGGTTATTATTCTTATATAATGCTCGATGAGGATCCAAACTCATTATTTTGCTTGTGGAAATCCAGTTGTCCCAGCTCTTTCTGTTGTTTTTATCTAGTTATCTGTTTCAGATACTCTTCATGGCATCATTATCCTTTTGTGTCTATCTTGTATATATGCAGCCCCCAACACACTGCCTATAATGCCCTCTCCTCCCCAGTGTACACTGGGTTCCAGCCTTAGTGGGATGTATATTGAACTAGGCAATTGTCTTCCCTCTGGGATCCCTGGCATGTCCCACCCCACATTCCTATCAGCTCAATCACAGTCACTTAGGAACTTCCTAGGCTTCATTCCTCCCCAAAGGAAGAGCAAGAATTGAATGTTTCTCATTATTTGGGTCACGGGTTAAAACCTTTCATTGCTCACCCCTAACACTTTGTCATTCTATTTTCACATTTATTTTCACCAGTGACCCTCCCTTTTCTCAGCAGAGTGACAATGGCAGGGGTTTTGTTTGTTTACTCCAAGAGTATATTGAAAAGTGAAGAAGACCCAAATCAGTATCTCATCTCAGGGCCTCTGCTGGCATCTGCACACAACCCCTTAAATCAAAATGACCTTTGTAGCTGAGGAAACTTCAGGTCTCAGCATTTGGCATTGGTGTTCCTGTAAGTGTTTGCAGTGGCGTCTATGCAGGGTTCGTGAGCCTCGCTTTCCAATATGTGCTCAGCTGTTGCAGACCATTTTCTCTTTTCACAGGTCTCTTTAGTGATCTGAGGTCATCAGTGACCCGAGAATCTCTGGCTGTGAAGGCAGTGGGCAGAGGATGCTGTAGGGAAGAGATCTGGAATTACACAGCTGTATCAGAGATGAGCTTGTGTTTGCGTGTGAAGACGGTGGGGACAAAGCAAGTGTAGGTGGAGAGATAGGGAGGCACAGTTAGGACTGACAACACAGGCTAACCGGCTCATTTTTCCTGGGCTGGAGAGCTGGTTCTCCCAGATAGGACATAGGACAGAAGGAGATGACTCTATACCCTATCATTATATCACTGGTTCTCAGCCCACAAAGACCTATTTATCCTTTATTTTGAGATTGAAATAAAAGAAAAATCTCTAAACCTCTTAAATTGTTTTGATTTATCCCTGAATTGAAAAGCATGTCCTAACTTACCCTGTGACTGTGTAAGCCACTGAGAAAACTTCTCCTGGGAAGGAGACATTCTGCAGACTTTTCTCAATGGCCCCTAGGAAGTCAAGTGTCTAGTGATGGTCTCCTGGAACTTGCAGAAGCATCCACATTCAAGCTGCCGAGGGGTGTGAATGGGGATGCACAAGGAGACATTCCCCTGCTGGTAAAGATGGGCAGGTCTGCTCCAATGTCTTCTCTCCTTACCGTCACACACTTGAGTGTGTAGGTGCATAGTTTTTATAGGTGGGGTTAGTAATGACAGTAGCATTTTGTTAAGTGGGCAGATAAGGCAGCTGAACAGACATCTACAGATATTAATTTCTTTTAACACAGTGTGATTGTCCAGGATATTTATTTATTCGATTCAGTTCAATTCAAACCAACAAGTCTGTACACAGGCTCTGCTCTGTGATGCTTCTGTCCTTGGTCCTGTGGGGAGTCTGGGAATGAGAGGACCGATGTTCCTCATCTGCTGTCAGGAGCAAAGACAATTCAATGCCAGGAGAGAATCAAAGGCAGTCTGAGGTCAGTGGCTGTTTGGCTTCAGGAAGGGACTGCCAGGTCACAATGGAAGGTTTCAGGTGGGAGATGGGACCTGGAAGGACTCTGAAGCTGGTAGATTAGGCGAGGTGAGAGAGGAAAGGAGAGGACATGGGCCCTGAAGGCGCAGAGCACCAGAGATGAATGTGATGATCAGTTAATGGGTCAAAGTCTTATCTACAGTCTCAGGACTGACCTTATCAAGTCATCAGGACGGTACCTGGAGATCTGCTGGTACAAGGCCACTGTGCCCAGCAGGATGGCCAAGCCGAGGCTCCACCTTATCCAGGGCCACTCCCACAGCCAGGCCAACAGCCAGAGTTTCTGCTGCTTCTGCACGCGGGTGGCCACTCTCTCTGCCACCTTGCGGAGCCTCTCCTCAGAGCAAGTGCCCCCCAGGGCCTGCGCCAGGCTGTACACATCATTGGTGTAGGGGGCGCCGCCGTGGTCCCTCACCAGGCCCTCCACCAGCCGCATCAGCTCCATCACCTGCGCCTCCCGCTCCGCGCCGGTGGCTCGGTTGTCGAAGGCACAGAATCGGCCCCCACACTCGGCCACCAGCTTCCTGAGCGCGCGGTTCTCCGTGTCACGCACATAATCTTGCAGCGAGTCCCCCGCCAGGTCCTCCTTGCGGGTGAAGACCACGATGGTGCGTGCCACGATGCCGTCTCCGAACAGCGCCTTCACCCCACTCCAGGCCTGCTGGTCCTGGGCGGTGAAGCGGCCCAGCTGGGTCACCAGCAGCAGGACATGAGGCCCGGGGGCCGAGAGCAGGTAGCAGCGGCCTCTCTCCCTGCACCCGGGGTCTGTCTGGGAGACTTCGGAGCTGAAAAAGGTCTGGGGTGTCAATGATCTCTATGTCCCACGTGGCCCACCTGCAGCTCCCCACCATGCAGGTTCTGGTCACCGCCGTGGGCCCGAGCCTGGAGACGAAGTGCTTCTGGCCCAGGATGCAGTTTCCCGTGGCGCTCTTCCCTGCCCCCGTCTTCCCAGCCAGGAGGAGCAGCAGCCTGGGCTCCTGCCCCGCCGCCTTGTCATCTTCTAAACCTGTGAGCACCAATTACCTGTGAGCTTCCGAACCTTACAGCAACATGTCCTGCCTGGTACCTGGTCTCCTGGGCCCCTTTTGAACAGAGGAGAGCAGAATGCCTTCAACTTGTGCTTTGTGGATCAGACCTTTACTGAGTGACCTGGTCCGAGATTTGTCAACTCTGGGGGATCTTTTTCCATCTATTTCTTCCCTCTTTGGCCTCACACATGCACCTGTAGGTGCTTGAGCACCTGGTGAACGTTTCTCTAGAGGACACCCCTCTATAATACAGGTCATTCCTCCATCTGACATTATCTGTCATCCACACTGTGCAGACCTGGTCCCTATTGGACCACTTCAGTGGCCTCTGCTATACTTTCCCAGATGCCCTCCCACTGAAGAAAGGCAGGAGGTACCCTGGGCTTGGCAGTGAGGGCTGTCTGGAGTCCGACATCCTGGGTTTGAATCACAGCCTCACCCTCTGCCAGTGATGTAACTTTGGGAAGCTGCTTAATCTGAGTGTTAAACGTCTTCTGCACAAATGGGATCAGTACTACAGAGCTGTCCTCATGGGGTTGTTGGGAGGATAAGATGAAACCATCTCTTCTTCCCTCTCCCTCTCTTTCCCTCCTCCTCCTCCTCTCCTCTCTCTTAAACCTGCTCCCTAGTAAGATACCTGTTTAACTCTCCACCCTTGTTCTCTAACACATTCTACCTGGTGAATCATGTTCCCTCCAGCACATGATTTGATGCCCTCTACATCCCCTTCTGTGGAGACCAGAGTAGGTTTATTCATTTTACTTTGGGAACAGAGGTGAAGATTAGTCAAAGAATTTAATGTCTCACAGCAAAGCAGGGGCAGAGATCTAGGTCCAACACCAAAGCCAGTGCTCTTCCTGTTTCATCCCAGCATCGAGAAACTTTTGGATTTCTCTCTGTTCAGTCTTAAGTTAGCTCATTTCCCTTATTACCCAGAGCTCACACTTGGGGGCAGATTCACTTTGTGAGATATGCTCTTACCATAGGCACTTTCTTCACCTCGTGCGGTCTTCTGTCTTCTCATGATTACCTGAAAGAGTCCCAAACACACTTTGTTGGTTCATTCATTCATTTGTTCACTCGTTTATTCATCAAATTGATGTAATTATGTACAATGTGTCAGGCAAAGTCTAAGGAGCTGGTGACGCCACAGTGAAGAGCTCATAGTTCCCGCCATCCCCTGAGTATCAGAATTTAGGGAAGACATTGGGAGAGCCTGGTCTGGGGTCAGAATGAAACTGTGGGGACATTTGGGAGTTTTTGGGTTCTGTCTTTCAGGGCCTCCAAATGCAAAGAACAAAGGGGAAATATGACTTATTTTATGTCAATGTGGAAACTTTATATATTAATTTTTTCCCAGTAATTCCAATTCTAGGTATGTAACTGGAGAAAAACCAAAACACCAATTCAAAAAGATACATGCAACCCAATGTTCATAACAGCATTATTTAAAATAGCCAAGATATGGAAGCAAACCAAGTGTTCTTCAATAGATGAATGGATAAAGATGTGGTATACATATAAAATGGAATATTACTCAGTTATAAAAAGGAATGAAATCTCTACATTTGCAACAACGTGGATGGACCTGGAGCGTCTTATGCTTAGTGAAATAAGTCAGAGACAGAAAGGCAAGTACTATATGTTTTCACTTATATGTGGAATCTAAAAAACAAAACAAACAAATAAATATAACAAAACAGAAACAGACTCACCAATACAGAGAAAAAATTAGTGGTTACCATTGGGGAGAGGGGTGGGGGGAAGGACAAGATAGAGGAAGAGGGTTAAGAGGTACAAATTACTAGGTATAAAGTAAACAAGATACAAAGATGCAATGCACAGGGAATATAGCTAATATTTTATATTAAATTTATATGGAGCATAATCTAAATATATAGACTCACTACGTTGTATACCTGAAACTAATATAATATTGTAAGTCAACTACACTTCAATTAAAAATAAGTAATGAACAAATAAGTCTAAATATGATCTGTGTGCTAGAGAAACTGGGATACTCCCCTCCAACTCCTATTGTTCTTATCTCCAAACCTGAAGCTTCTCAAAGTAAAGCGATTACACCAGTCAAACATCACTTAATATAATTAAACATTCTGTGGTCAAGTTTGCCTGATCACAAGAGCACCTGAACACAAGCGTACAGTCTCTACTTGGTCTCCTTCTCCAGCCTCATTTCCACCTAGTCCCCCACCCAATCAGCTACTTTACAAACAACAGATTTCAGGGCCTTTTCCAACCCACCTTGTACTTTCCCTCCTACGACCATTTGTCCCCTCTCTCATTTCTGCCTGAGTCCTGTCTGGGCCTCACCGAACATTTTAAATTCTACCTCCTCATGTCGTCCACCTGGTTCCCACAGCAACCTGTGTTCTCCCCCATTGGCACCACACACAAAGGAAATCAAAGGCAGAGGTTGGCTGAATAAACTGCCTTTGACCAAAGGACTCAGATGACAGATTTGCCTAGAACTCAATCCAAAGCTGTTCATATATTTGCAGTAACTCTCGTGTCACCTCACCAAAGCCTTCAGTAAAGTGCACCCCACGGGCAAATCACATAATGTGATTGGTTATTTTGTGTGTGAAAATCAACCAACTCCCTTAATTAACACCAGAGCAGAAATGGAGAAACAGCCACAAAATTCAGAGCAAAGAGCAAGAATTTAGCTAAAGCAAGCAAATTGTTGTAAAAGATGGAAATGATAAAGTGTGTTACTGAAAATCCATAGAACTCTCAGGTCGGCCCCTTGGAACTTCCCACAAAGTTTGGAATGGAATTTGACAAGTTCTTCTGATGTTCTTAACAGCTGAAATCTTGGGTTACAAAGGTGTCTAGTTATTGGAAAATGTAAAGCTTGTAGACTCCTTTGTCTTAAAACTCCAAGGGATCAAAGTTTATTTAGCTAGTCCAGCACTTCTTGAACCTGGCATCTTTTGGAATTACTTAGAGGATTATTTAAAATGTATATTTCTTAGAAAATTTTATTCATATATTTGTACTTAAAAAAAAAAGTACTCCTTGCACCAATTGATTCTAAGTCATTCAGCCCATAACCTGAGTTTTTCAGTCAGTTATCCTAATCCCACCCCTTCATTATACGGGAGAGATGAGGAAAGTAAGATGGCACAGCAGCCCCCAGAGTCCAGATCAGCTTGGACTGGGGAGCAGATGTTCAAGGACATGTGTAGGGCAAGGGATGAGGACCATGTTCAAAACCTTAGTTGTCTCCTGCAAGGCCTTACAGTGGATAGATAGCGCTAAGGACTGTGGAGTGTTTGGGGGGGGGGGTTCAGCTCAGATCTACACAGAACTTTCACTTTGTAACTTGTTCTGAAGTTAGATTGGTTTATGTGTCCCCAGCAATATCTTTTGTCTTTGCTGAATATGCATTTGGGAAGTGTTTATTGCCTTCTAAAGTGTGTATTGTTCTCTGCAGGAGTTCTAGCAAACACTTTTCTTATTTATCTGGGGTGGGTGGGTAGGGAAGGAGAGAGAATTTAGTCCCATACAAGAGTGTGTGCACTCCAGAGCTGCAGACAATGCTCACCACTTCTTCTAAACTTTCTCCACTTGAAACTCAGAGCATCTTTACAGACCTGGACGTGTGAAGTTACTCTTTCTAGGTCCTGCACCCCTTTCTCATACTCACTAAAATGTAGCTGCTTACTCAGCAAGCTTCATCCAGGCAGAGCTCTTCCTATTCCTCCCAGTTCCTACTCCCTGGCTGGCTCCTCCCTTGGGCTCACCTTTCCTGCAGAATTGGTGATGGGCTCTAACGCAGACTCCGGGGAGCTCCCAACCTGCTGCCTGTCCTTTGACAGTGGGTGCCGCAGCGGGCTGCTTCCTCCCAACACACGGAGGAAGTCACTTTGCCTCTCAGAGCTCAGGAAGCTCAGGGAGGGAGGGCCCAGTGGTGATGACTTAAAGAGACAGAAGCACTGACCAGTGAGGTAGTGGGTATATCGTGTTGTCACTGCAAACCCACCCGCTGCTTTGGGATATGGTAATGTTTTCCAAAGTTTCCTGTGACACCAGCATCTTGTCCCCAACAGGGGCTATAACCTTAGAGGAGAAGAGCATTTTAGGTTTCTGAGGCCTCTTTTCATTTCTGGTCTTTGACCAATAATCTAATGTCCAATTGCCTTTTGGTTTTTAGTCATTTTTCTCTAAAATGGCCTCTTGAGGGTCTCCTTCTGCAAGATAGGAATCCCTGACTGACATCAGTGTGGACAATGCCACCAAAGTGGTCCCAACTGCCAAGAACATCATATACAAAATCTTATCATTCTGAAAGAAAAGGAGGCTTTCCCAGCTATTAAAAATAGGACAACAGAGAGAAGATGGAAAATTTTTATATAGGGTTCAGTCCATCTATCTCTGTTGGTACCTCCAACTCAAGTTACTGTTTCTCCTCTCAGCAGGGTCATGGGAAGGATGAGTAAAATAGCTACTCATTGTGTGGAGAGAAGGATTTTGGTGATACTGTTCCCAACCAGGGTTCATGGACCCCTTAATCAGAAATTGATAAGAGGCCAGATGAGAAATTCAGGTAACTTACTGGGACTTGTGCTGCAGCCCGAGGGAGTGAAAACAGGTAACATGTTCCCTTGCTCGCTCCCTGAGTTGGGGTGAGCTGGTCCTTTAAATGGGGAGGGTAGGGGCGGATCTACTGGTTGGGCCAGAGGGGTAGCTGAGGTGGTCTGCCCGCCCCTTTGGTGATGCTGTGTGCAGAAATCATGCTTAGTACCCTGCTTTTGCTCTGAACACCTCAGAAGTGGCAGTTGGGTTTTTGGTCTTTTTGTATCTTGTTGTTAATAATTTGCCCCAACTGTACATGTACACAGTTATTTTTAGCCCCTTCTAGTTTCTTTGTATTCTGTTGCTCGAGGAGATGTTTGTCCAGGTGTAAGCACTGCAGCAAAGGGTCCCAGGTCTCAGGTCCCAGCCTGTCTCAATATGGGCCCTGGACGTTGTTAAGTCATTAACAATCTATGTGATCTTGCCTAACTCACTTCAACTGTCTGGAGTTGACTTTCCATGTATGCAGTGAGGGGATTAATTTAATCTGAAGCTAATGGCTAGGGTCTGATTTTCACCCATTCTTGCCAGCTCATTATCTCTAGTAAAGACCCCAAATCCCAATGACCTGCACCTGATTTCCCCCACCCCTGCATCTCCTTCAGCTTTATCGGGATATAACTGATATATAACATTGTGTAGGTTTAAAGTGCATGATGTATTGATTTGATACACTTATATATTGCAAAATTATCACCACCATAACATTAGCTAACACTTGCATCATGTCACATAATTACCATTTCTTTTTGGTGATGAGAACACTTAAGGTCTACTCTCTTAGCAACTTTCAAGTATATAATACAGAATTACACTATAATCACTGTGCTGTGCATTAGATCCCCAGACCTACTCATCTTCTAACTGGAGGTTTGTACCCTTTGGCCAATATTTTTCTATTTCTCCCATTCCCCAGATCCTGGTAAACACTATTCTCTCCATTACTAGAAGTTCAGCTTTTAAAAATTCCACATCAAAAAGTTATATCATACAGTATTTGTCATTCTCTCTCTGACTTATTTCACTTAGTAAATGCCCTCAAGGTCTATCTATGCTGTTGCAAATGGCAAAATGTCCTTCTTTCTCATGCCTGAAAAATATTCTAGTGTGTGTGTGTGCATGTGTGTGTGTATGCGCGTGTGTCTATTTATCCATACACAGACCCTTAGATTGTTTTCATATCTTGGCTGTTGTGAATAATGCTGCAATGAACATGGGAGTACAGATATCTCTTCAAGATCCTGTTTTAATTTTCTTTAGATAGATATCCAGAAGTCTGATTGCTGGATCATATAGTAGTTCTAGTTTAAATTTTTTGAGAAACCTCACACTGTTTTTCATAGTGGCTGCACCATGACTAGCACCCAAAGGTTTCCTTTTTCCACATCTTCACCAACACTTGTTATCTCTTGTCTTTTTGATTATGGCCATTCTAACAGGCATGAGGTGATATCTTGTGATTTGAGATTTGCATTTCCCTAATGATTAGTGATGTTAAGAACACTTTCATGTACCTTTTGGCTATTTGTATGTCTTCTTTGGCAAAATGTCTATTTAGTTTGTCTACCCATTTTAAAATTGGATTGTTTGGTTTTTTTTCTACTGAGTTGTATGAGTTACCTGTACATTTTGAATTTTTACCTCTTGTCAGATATATGATTTACAAATATTTTCTACCATCCCATAAGTTGTCTTTTCATTTTGTTGGTTTTTTTGTTTGTTTGTTTGCTGTGTAGAGATTTTTTAGGTTGATGTAGTCTCACTTACTGATTTTTGCTTTTGTTGTTTGTGCTTTTGGGGTCAAATAAAAAAAATCATTGCCAAAACTTATGTCAAGGACCTTACGCCCTATGTTTTCTAGGAGTTTTATGGTTTTAGGTCATATGTTCATGTCTTTAAGCTGTTCTGAATTCATGTCTGTGTGTGGTGTATGATAAGAGTTCAATTTCATTCTGTTGCGTGTGCTATCCAGTTTTCCCAATACCATTTATTGAAGACATTCTTCTTTCTCCCGTATATTCTTGGCTCATTTGTAATAAACGAATTAATCATATATACATGAATTTATTTCTGGGATCTGTGTTCTGTTTTATGTGTTTGTTTTTGTGTCAATACTATACTGTTTTGATTAGTATAGCTTTGCAATATGGTTTGAAATCAGAAAGTGTGATGCCTCTAGTTTTATTCTTCTTTCTTAAAATTGCTTTGGCTATTCAAGATCTTTTGTGTTTCCATACAAATTTTAGGATTACTTTTTCTATTTCTGTGAAAAACACCATTTATAGGAATTGCATTAAATCTGTAGATCTCTTTGGGTAGGATGGACATTTTAACAATATTAATTCTTTCAATCTATGAGCATGGAATACCTTTTCATTTATTTGTGTCTTTCAATTTCTTTCATCAATGTCTTATAGTTTTCAGTGTACAGATCTTTTACCTCCTTGGTTAAATTCACTCCTAGGTGTTTTATTCTTTCTGATGCTATTGTAAATGGGATTGTTTTCTTAATTTCTCTTTCTGATAAATCATTATTAGTGTATAGAAATGCAGCTGATTTTTGTATATGATTTTTGTATCCCACAACTTTACTGAATTTGCTTTTACTTATCAGGGTTTTGTGTGTGTGTGTGTGGATTCTTTAAATTTTTCTATGAGATCATGTCATCTGAAAATAAAGACAATTTTACTTCTTCTTTCTTGATTTAGACGACTGTTATTTCTTTTTCTTGCTTAATTGCTTTGCCTAGGACTTCCACTACTATATTGAATAAAAGTGGCAAGAGTGCGCATACTTGTATTTTTCCTGATCTTAGAGGAAAAGCTTTCAGCTTTTCCCTGTTGAGTATAACAGTGGGCTTATTGAATATGGCCTTTATTATGAGAGATATGTTTCCCTTATACCTAGTTTGTTGATAGTTTTTATCATGAAAGGATGTTAAATCTTCTCAAATGCTTTTTCTGTATCTATTAAGATGATCAGCTGATTTTTATTCTTCATTTTGTTAATTTGGTATATTACATTAATTGATTTGTGAATGCTGAACCGTCTTTGCATTCCTTTTCACCCTGTTTTTGAACAGTGTCTTTTCTTACCTAATTACCTTAGCTAGAACCTTTGGTATAAAAGTTGAAATGAAGCGACAAGAGCAGATATCCTTGTCTTATATCTAATCTTAGCAGAAAAGCTTTCAGTCTCTCATCATTAAGTATGGTGCTAGTTGTAGAATTATCACAAATGCCTTTTACCACTGTGTGGAAGTTTCTTTCTCTTCCTAGTTTGTTGAGTGTTTTTTACTATGAAATGCTGTTCAAGTTTCTCAAATGCTTTTTCTAAATCTATTGAAATGATAACTTTTTTCCTTTATATGATTGATATAGCTTACTACATTAATAGATGTTAAACCAATATTGCATTTCTGGGATAAATTCCACTTTTTCATGATGTATACTCCTTTTTATATATTGCTGGATTCCCTTTGCTTGTATTTTGTTAAGGAGTTTTGCATCTATATTAATAAAATATATTGGTATGTAGTTTTATTGTGATGTCTTTTTCTTGTTTGGTATCAGGATAATACTGGCATCATGGAATGAGTTGGGAAGTGTTCTTCCTCTTCTATTTTTTGGAAGGGTATGTGAAGAATTGACATTAATTCTTCTTAGATGTTTCGTAGAATTCATCAGCGAAGCCATATGGGCCAAGGTTTTTGTGGGGGTTTTTTTTAGTAATTTTTTTTTATTAGTAATTGAATATCTTACGTGTTATAGATCTATTCAGACTTTCTATTTCTTCTTGATTCAGCTTTGGTAGTTTATAAATGTGTCTATTTTATCTAAGTTATTTAATTTGTGGGACATGACATTGTTCATACTATTTCCTTTTATAATTGCTTTATTTCTGTAAGCTCAGTAATAATGTTTCCTCTTTCATTCATGATTTTAGTAATTTAATTCTCCATCCATATATGTATATGTGTATGTATGTATGTGTGTGTGTGTGTGTGTGTTTTTCCCAAACTAGCTAGAGATTTGTCAGTTTGTTGATCTTCTCAAAGAACCATGTTTTGGTTTTATTGATTTTCCATATTGTTTTTCTATATTCTAGTTAATTAATTTTCACTCTTATATTTATTATATTCTACTTCTGGTTGCTCTTAATTTCTTACTGCCTTAATATGAAGTATTAACTTACTGGTTTGAGATCTTTCTTCTTTGTTTGATATAAGTATTTCCAGTTATAAAATTTCCTTGAAGCATTTATATTAACAATTATAAATGTATGAACTTAACAACTGAGCCCCAAAATACATGAAGCAGAAAATAACAAATCACAGGGAAATACGCTATTCAACAATAATAGTTGTAGACTCCAATACCCCACTAAAATTGCTTTAGCTGCATTCCAGAAGTTTTGCTATGTTGTTTCTTTATTTTCATTCATTTCAAAGTATTTATAATTTCTCTTTTGATTTCTTCTTTGGCTCATTGGTTATGTAAGATTGTGTTGTTTAATATTCACATATTACTGAATTTCCCTTTTTTCTGTTTTTGGTTTCTATTTTTACTCCATTTTGGCTGAAGAATATACTATGTATGATTTCAAGCCTCTTAAATTTATTGAGGCTTGTTTTATGGTCTTATCAGTAGTCTATTTAGAAGCATATCCCTTGTGTACTTGAAAAGAATGTATATTTTGCTGATGCTGGGTGCAATATTCTTGTGTTAGACCTAGTTGATTTATAGTGTTGGTCACATCTTCTACTTCTTTGTTGACTTTCTTAGTGGGGTGTTGGAGTCTACAACTATTATTGTTGAATAGCGTATTTCCCTGTGATTTGTTATTTTCTGCTTCATGTATTTTGGGGCTCAGTTGTTAAGTTCATACATTTATAATTGTTATATTTTAAAATCTATTGATTCTTTTTTTTTTTTTTTTCAAATCCATTGATTCTTTCTTCTGCTGGTTCAAATCTGCCATTAAGCTCCCTGCGGTAAAATTTTAAATTTCAGTTATACTTTTCAACTCCAGAATTTCCATTAAAAAAAAATTTCTACCTCTTTATTGACATTCTCCATTTGATGAGATAATGTCATCATAGCTTCCTTTATTTCTTTAAGTGTAATTCATTCAGCTCTTTTAAATATATTTATAATTGCTGCTCTGAAGCCCCATCTGAAGTCGTATATCTGGGCCCTCTGATAGGCGTTTTCTGTTGCCTGATTTTTCAAGTATATTTGTCCTACTTTCTTGTTTCTTTGTATGTCTTGTAGTTTTTGTTAAAACTGGGCATTTTGGGTAACACAGTGTAGAAACTCTGGATATTGATTCACCTACTGCTTTTCTGGGGCTTGAATTGCTGTTGTTCCATATTTGTTTAGTGCCTTGGCTAGACTATTCTGGTGAAATTTCCCATGCAGTGTGAAATTTCTGACATTGCTCCTCAGAGGGCACAGCCAGGGTATAGTCACCTGAGATGACAATAGTTTTAGCAGTGTTCTCTTTGAATATCTTTTTCCCTAATATCTCTGTTAGTCTGTGTGTCTCTGTTGGTATTACACCCAGCTGTTAGTCTTACTAATTGCCTGTTGATTGCACTCCAGTTTTGACAATGCCTATGGACATAAATTGCTCCAGTCTGATCTAATTAAATTTAGTTTCCTTTGCAGGGGTAGTTTTTGTGGCCAGTCTTTCAGATTTTCTCTGACCTAGAAGGACTCTTCTTACCTGTCTATTTTTCTGGGTCTTGCTGGTAAACTTGTTGGCCTGTGGTTTCTCTTATGGCTCTCATAGGGTTGCCAGTCTCCTATAAGTTGCTTACCACTAAAATCTTCATTATTTTCAGAGTACACTTTGACTTGAACTTCCCATACTCTATTTCAAATAATTATTTCCTTTGGGGAGGGCTTTGGAGTTTTCATAACAGAAACTTTGAAATACCTTTCTTCCTGGACAAAATCTTTGAGCCTCAGCACCAGGTCCAAAGCAGGGGATGGTAGCCTCTGGTCTTCTCAATTTGCCTCTTTCAGCATGGAACCTCTATCATATGAGGGAGCTAGAGCATAGGCAATTGGGACAGGTCATTCCTGGGGTAGAGCCTTTCCCCTATGAATAGAGGAGGATTGGGGTATGGTTGGCTGCACTCACTAGGAGTTTAGTCTCTGCAGCTCAGAGCTGGAGGAGATGGGAAATGTTACCAGCCTTCCCCCATTGGTAAGATACTATACTCAGATAGCTAGCTGGTGGGAGAGGAAGTCTCATCTCCTTGGCCACCCCTGCCCAGAATGGAGCTCCCTTCAAGCAGAACCAAGGGTGGGTTGAGGAAGAAGGAAGAAGGTCATGGGTCAAGTATGATGCAGACTTTCACTGTTCTTACTAAGATTCAGTTGACTTTTTTATGAATAAATATTTCTTCATTTGCTATAGATCTTAGGACAACTTTTAGAGACTGCAATTGTTTTAAAAAAGTAATTTCCACCAGTTATGGTTGTCTCACCAGCAATAGGTCTGCAGGGTTCCTCACGATGCTTTCTGGAGTTGGAAATCATGTCAGTAGTTTTAGATTAAACTTTGACCACGCTGCTACCTCCCCTCTTCTTCCTTCCTGTTGAGTGCATGGATTTTGCATAGTTTAGTTTTCCCTTCTTGTTGTTCTTTATTGTATTGGAAGGAAATGTAGTAGCTAAATGGGGACCTAAGTGGCAGGTGCCATTGTCTTCCAGATTGCTATTTTACCTGGACTCTTTGGTTTTCCGATAATGCAAATATGTTATACTTGCAGAGGGTAAGAGAAATGCTAGTATCTCCTTATATTTTCAGATAGTCATGTGTGGTCTTTCAAAGCTTAGAAATGAGTCATTGAAGTACTATTTTCAAGTAATATTTGTTCATGGTCAACAGTAGTCAGAAACAATGAGGCTGCTTGGCTGTTTATTAGCTACTTAGGCTTTGAAAACTTCATTGTTAGAATTTTGAAAGATAGTGACATCCAGACGCACCTATTCCAGTTTAGAGCAGAGTTTATTTTGTTTCGTTCATGTCGAAGTCAAAATGTTGCCATGCCTGCTCTGAATGAGGCCCTGATGTGGGTTTGGAGACTCAGAGGGAAACCCTTCCATTTCATCCTCAGGCCAGGCCAGCCTGAGTGGGGGTCTGAAGAGGAGCCTAAAGACAGGTCAGTGTGATTTCTATGGTGAGATTTCTTCTTGGCCCAGCCTTTCTCTTCTGATCCTCTCTGAACACTTCAGTGGATATGATCAAGATCAATGTGATGATTGTACCTTTTTTAAAAAATTCGGGTAGTTGAACATGGGTCCTGTAATCTGGCCTTTCTAGCTTGTGCTGTGACCACAACTTCAAGTGATGAATAAGAGACTAAGGAGGAGTCGTGGCAGGAAATGTCTGCGACCGAGGCTGGTTGCGTGTTTTTCTGCACTGGTGAATTTATAATGTCATCCTGTTGCCCATTTCTTGAAAATATAGGGGTTTATGGGAAACAAAAAGAAGTTTTTGCTGTGATATGCTGAGATATACATTACAGATTTTCCTTTATCCCTTGTTAAAGTTTTATTTATCATATTTACCATTAGTAAGAAAGTACTTCAGAACATTCTCTTTATGGGACGATTGAAATGAAACAACAAGAGTTGTCAAATCGAAACCAAAAAGAAGAAATGAAGATAATAACAGAAATTGTGCAAACTAAATTGCAAATCCCAGAAAGAGGACATATTTTTGAATTCCATCAGATGGTTATGGCAGCTCTAAAGTCTCTTCTCAACTCCTGTTCTCCTAAGCAGCCTCTTCCACCATTAGTATCATGGAATGGCTAAGGATCCAGGGAGTATATAAGCAAACACTGTGGTTTTGAAGGTGTGGGCTAAGAAATCTAGGTAGGCAAATAAGGAAGGGAAGTGGAGGTTTCCTGAGAGTAGTAGAAAACTGGGAGAAAAATTTGTTTCCTTGCTTCTTGCTTTCTTGGCTACTGGTGCCAAGTGATAAGCAAAGCTGATACCTGTAACTGTCTGTAACCATCCGTTGCTCTGATGACCCCCAGGACCCAAGAATACTGGGTGAAGAGGGCTTGTACCAATGTCAGTCCCCACATCAGACCCCTCAAGCCTAGAGCTCTAGGAATGGTCCCCCCACATCGTGGTCTCCCTTTTGGGACCACTGTTCACTGCATCACTGCTGGAGGTTTGTAACTATAACCAACCAACATTTGAGAAGTAGTGTGTGTAATCAGGCCAGGGTTCATGATTCGTGCCAGTAGGAGAGTCTGGGGATTTGTTCTCATTGGGTGAGGCCCAAATATTAGAGTATGATACAGTTACACAGTAGGCATCAAACTTAAATAATGTAATACCTCCTTATCATCTTATCTGTAAAGATAATGGGGCTCAGAAGGGGTATGTTTTCCTCCCAAATCATAGACCTTGAAAGTGGCAGAATCAGACCTACACACTTTTCCACTGGCTGGATTTCGTATATACATGGCGAGATCCAGTGCAGAGTCTCTAATATGGGAATCCAAGACCGAAGCTCCTGGAATAAGACAAGTGTCATTGGGCCAACAGAAGGATGCTAATTGCTGCTAATCTACTCAGAGTTGGTAATCCTATGCTGCCTGTGTAGCCTAGGAGAAGTCTCCCGTATATTTAGATGCATTAAATCTTGTCTTATTTTAGAGGGATAATCCCCCCTCTTTTTTTCTGGTAGATAAAACAATTCTTTTGTGTGAATTGGTATTCCATAAGAGTGTGGGATGGGCTCTTGCTGGTGGGACTGAGACATGCTTTTAGGCAGGTGCTCTTATAACCCATTCAGCCCATACTATCCTGGCAGTCAGCCTGTTCCCCTTAAGAGTTCAGGAGGCCTTCATTGCACTCCTGGGCCTTAATTCCTTCTGTCTCTCTTTGAAAGGGACACTTTTTTGGTTTCTGTTTTGGTGTTTTAGATGAAAAATGTTCATCCAGTCAATGGATGCTGTGGCCATCAAGTCATCAGCCTCTGCTGCCATCTGAAAGGTGAGCCTGAGGGAACTCAGGATGGAAGCAAACAGGTTGCCCTCTGCCAAGCTCTCAGTCACTGCTGCCACCCTCAATGCTGCACCCTCAGTGTGTGAAAGAACAGGACGCTGACCCGAGAGAGCTGAGGTTCATATCAAAGGAATTATTTCAATGGACCCAGACTCTTACATCTTCCCTATAAAGAAAAGTGCTAAATTCACTAACTTGAGATGTCTGGTTTTCTTTAACTAACAGTAATCTTTTGATGTTCTACTTGGTTTTTGTTGCAAAACTCTTATACGTCTTGGCTCCTCCCTTACCTCTTCAGAGCAGTCCCTCAGAGCAATCTGAGAGACTGCCTCCTGGGCTTGAAGTCCTCAGAAAGTCTGCTGAATAAAACATACTTCTCAACTTTTAGATTGTGCAATTTTTTTCCGTTGACAGTGTTGTATAAATTGTTGACCATAGCTAGATTCTCCAGAGAATTCAAAAGCTAAACTTCCCTGAGACAGTCACAACTTTTCTCATCACGGAGACTTCCACGGTCCACCTGGGCCAGATGCGTGGGTAGGTTATGAGGAAGAAGACATTCTAGTAAATTCGTACTGCTCAGACTGTGTAACCCAGAAGGGGGAATTTTTGGATCATTAAGAAGAACAGAAAGCAGGCAAGAAAAAAGGTAAAGGGAAAGAGAAAGATGATATATTAGATTCCTAGAGCTGCACTTAACAGTTGACTACAAACTACATAGCTTAAAACAACAGAAATTTATTGTCCTATAGTTTTAGGAATTCAAACTCAAAATGTTGGCTGAGCCATGCTCATTCAGAAGGGTCTAGGGAAGGATCCTTCCTTGCATCTTCATAGCTTCTGGTGGTTGCTGGCAGTCCTTGGTATTTCTTGGCTTATAGATGCATTATGCCACTCTCTTTCCTCTTGCATTTTACTATAAGCAACAAGAAGGAACCAGGCTGCAGCTTCCACACTTTGCTTAGAATTCTCTTCAGCTAAATATTAAAATTCATCACTTCCAAGTTCTATCTTCCACCCAACAACAGAACATAATTCAGCTGGCTTCTCTGCCAGTTTATAACAAGTTATCACCTTTCCTCCAGTGCCAACAAACTTTTCCTCATTTCCATCTGAGATCTCACCAGGGGCACCTTTAATATTCATTTTCCTAGAACAGTCTCTTCAAGGCAGTCTAGGACTTCTCTATTATGTGCCTCAAAATTCTTCCAGCTTCTATCCATTTGCCGATTTCAATACCACTTCCACATTTTAGCTATTTTTTACAGCAGCAATCCACTTCCTGGTACCAAAAGCAGTATTAGTTTCAAAGGCCTGCTGTAACAAACTGGTGGCTTACAGCAACAAAGATGTATTGTCTCACAGCTATGGAGGCTGGAAGTCTAGAATCAAGATGTTTTCAGGACCATGCTCATTCTGAAGCCTCTGGGGGAGGATTCTTTACTTCTTCCTAGTTTCTGGTGGTTGCTGGAAATATTTGGCATTCTTTGGCTTGTAGCTGCATCATTCCAGTCTCTACCTGGTTTTGTCACACAGTGTTCTCCCTGTGTTTCCAAATTTCCTTCAATTTATAATGATACTAGTCATTGAATTGGGGCCCATCTTAAAGACCTCATCTTCACTTTATAACATCTCAAAGACTCTATTCCAAATAAGGCACATTCTCAGGTACTAGGGGTTAGGCTTTGAACCTGTCTTTTGTGGAGGACACAATTCAACCTATAATATGTGGCAAAAAGGGGACAGTGGATGTAGTTTAAGAGTGAAATACCTTGATCTCTTCCAGTCCTAGGTGCAGTTAGCAGGTTAAGCCCTTGTAAATAGTTTCCTTACGTCACTGGCGCTTATTAGACATCTACTGCCTAAAACTTAGAGCCCCCATTCCTTGGCCAATAATCATTACAGTCTGGCTCAACTTTTCTTCCAAGGCCAATTTTCCTCCACTCTCCTTGAGAAGGAATCTAATACTGTGTTTCAACCTAAATGTCCAGCCATAGTTCCTGTTAGTAGCTACTTCACATGGTTGTAAGAATGGTAGAGATAGTGCCTAGGACACAGTAGGCTGTTAATAAATGCTGGTAATGATCCCTCCACTCCAAACGCTTATGGTTCTCTGCCCACGTCCTATATGTTTCTACCTCCAAGGCTTTGCTCAGGCTAGTTCTCCCTCTGTTTCTTCTAAGAGTGTGATTTTCACAAGGCAAAATCATGACTCTCGTGCAAATGTAAAATAAACACAGGTCAAAGATTTTGCTCAACTCATTGTTTAATGAGGGGCCCAGTAAGGTATTATAATTAGTTTAAAGAGCATTTACGAATCTAGGGTCAGTGTCCAAGACAGTCATAAGATAGTAACTTTTGGGTTATATATTCCACCAGACAGAAATTATTTGCATGTCTAAGACAAAAATGTGCAGAATACCTCTTGGTCCTTATAGGATTGTAAAATGTCTCAGTAGTCAAGCCTAGCATTCCATCCAAAGTAATCTCTTTTGCCTGTTTCTAAAGTTTGGATCATTTTAGTAGCATTCTCCATCTTGTGATCATAAACAACCTCCAACAATTACAGCTGGTCTCTAGAAGACTGGTCCTACTATGCACAGCCTGAGTCCTTACATAGATGCAGCAAGAATTTTAATTAACCAGATAGGTCTCCTTGAGATTGCTCAGCAAATCTAGAGCTTAACAGTATGAAACTGGTACTGATTCCAAAGAATTAACTTCTGTTTGGAAATTTGAAAAACAAATCTTGAATCAGACTTTTAAAAGTCTCTATTTGTTCTTCCGTCCCAAGTGTAAGAACCAAGACCCAAGCACTTTCTCCAATAAATTTTACACGTTGTACCCATACATTTAAGTGAATTTTCCCTCTTTTTGAGCTCTCCAAAATTTGTTGAGGGTCCTAGGCCACCAGAGTGGGTTTCCTTACTACCCGAGACTAGGACCCTGGAAGCCAGGTATCATGTTAGTTTTCTTGGGAGGGTTTTGTAGGCATTAGCTCCGTATAGAACATCAACCATTATTCCTGGTTATACGTGGTTAAATAAGAATTACTCTCAAATATCACTCTATATTTGGCCTTCATGCAGAATTTGTTTTTCTAATTATGTCTTCATGAAAAAGAAGATAGATTTTTTTGTGTGGAACCAATGTAAATGATTATAGTGTCATGAAAAATAAGAAAGGCTAAGGAGAAGTGTTTGTTTTTGAATTCTGAATGTGAGTGAAAATCAGATAACATTTAAAAGTAGTTGATATTAGTTTACAAATACATATTCTAGTAAGTTGTGGATTAGAGATAGTTTAAGGAGAATGAGTTTCCTCAAAGATCCAATAGAAATAGAATATTAAAAATAATACCAACAATATTGCAAATAAATGATCTCAATAACATTTCCTTAATCAGTTCATTCAGTCCCACATAATTAGTTGTGTGATTAATTGTTGTTCTGCTGGATCATAGGTCAGGAGTCTGATTTCATGAAGTACATCTGCTTCTAGACTTGAAAGAGTCCTGGAAATCCTGGCTCCTTCCACTGGTGCAGTCTGAGTGTTGACTAAGTATTTGCATCTTGGAAACCTGATCTTAAGAGTCTACTTGTTGAAGTAACACTAGCTTCAGAGTACCTAGTACGGGTTTTTCCATGAAGCTCTGAGATGTTGAGTCTCTGTTTGAGACACAAATTCTGACTGGTAGCTTATAGCAGAGTCTTCAGGCAAGTGTAAGAAGGAAACAGAGACCTGTTTGATAATGAGACTGAATGATTATGGTTAATTTATTAGAGTCACCAAAAATATCAAAGGAGAGGAGAGTAAAAGTCTCTTTTGGGGCATGGTATTTAATTTATGAGGGTTTGATCAGTGTTTCCCTTGAGCAATCCAATTCCAAGTGCACTTTTAAACCCAGCACCTGTGTCTCTTTTGTTACAAGGCTACCCTCAGCCTACAAAAGGCAGTACCTCTTGTGTACTTGGGTAGCCAGAAAACCATCTCAACAAAGACTTATGGGTGTGGGGATATAAATAATCCAGATCTCTTGCCCTGGTAGACAGTCTGTGAAGGTGCTGAATCTTCTTTTTCATGCAGGTACCATTTGGGGGAAGAGTGAGTGGGGAGAAACCCAGAAGCCTGAAGAACATCCAAAAGCCACGTAGTTAACTTGAAGGAGACTATTGAAAAGTGAAAATAACTAAGATCATTTTACCTGGTAGCAGATGGAGGGCTCCAATACCCCTGGCTTCTGTCATTATTCATGATCTCTTTGATTGTTTTGCTAAATGACAGACTGGGTGGGGCCCAATGTCTGTCCCTGCATCTATCCCTGGCTGAAGGAAGGGGTGTTCCTTGGCAAAAGCTTGTGATTTTAATTTTTCTGAAGACTTAGGAAGGAAGTGTTTTCAGATGCATAGACAGGGGAAGAGAAGCTGAACCAGAAATCAATAGAGTCCTAGAACTTTTATGTCTGCTAATTATGTACAGCCATTCTCGAGATTGGAGGACAAGTCCTTCTGCAGTGGATAGAAAACATAAAATAAGGGTTTTCCAAGAATTTACTTCTCCCTATAGGGTCTTCAGTTCTATTTATGTATTTGAATATGCTATGGACTGAATTGTGTTTCCTGGTCCCAAATATATATGTTGAAGTCCTAACCCCCAGATGTGATGATATGAGATGGGGCATTTTGGAAGTGATTAGATTGAGATAAGGTTATGAATGTGGGGCTCTCATGATGGAATTAATGCCCTTATAAGAAGAAATATTGGAGAGGTTGCTTTCTCTTAACCATGTATGAACTCAGTGAGAAGTTCTGCAAGCCAGAAGAAGAGCCCTCACCAAGGAACCAAATTAGATGGTTCGTTAATCTTGGACTTCCTAGCCTCCAGAACTGTGAGAAGTAAATTCCTGTTGTTTAAGCCACCCAATCTATGATATTTTGTTTTGGCAGTCCAAGCTGACTAATACAGGCACTTATGATGTAAAATCATACAGTAGGTGAATTTAAAGAAGGTAATTGATGACCTGAGACTGGCATCAAGAGTTCTGTTACTACTACTAGATAACACTCATTGATCATTTACTATAATCTGAGTACCATTCTAACCATTTTATATACACTACTGTATTTAATTTCACAACAACCCTATCAAGTAACTCCATTTTAAAGGTTAGGAAAGTGAGTTGCAGACATGTTAACTTATCCAAATGTGGTAGGCTGAATAATGCTCCTTAGATAGCCATGTCCTAGTCCCCAGAACCTGTGAATGTTACCTTATTGCAAAAGGGTCTTGGAAGATGTGATTAAGTTAATGATTTTGAGATGGGAAGATTATCCTGGATTATCTAGGTGGACCATAGATGTAATCACATAGATCCTTATAAGAGAGAGGCAAGAAGATCAAAGGAAGAGGAAGGCAATGTGATGATGGCAGCAGAGATTGGAGTGATGTGGCAACAATCCAAGGTATGCTGGCAGCTTCTAGAAGATGTAAGAGGCAAGGGATAAATTCTCTTTTGGAGCCTCTAGAAAGAACCAGCCTTGCTGATACCTTATTTTTGTCTCCATAAGACTAATTTCAGGCTCATGACTTTCAGAACTGTAAAGAGAATACATTTGTATTGTTTTAGGCCACTATTTTGGTAATTTGTTCTGGGAGCAATAGGTAGTTGATATACCAAGGTTACATAGTTAATCTGTGGAAGAGCCTGGACAATGTGAGGAACCATTCCTTTCATCTCCTATTATTACTTTTGCAATGTCTTGATAAGTTCAGCTTTGAATTTATCTAGATCATAGCAGCAGAAAAAGCCCTGAGCTCAACAAGGTGGATTCCTATAGAATTTAAAGAAATGTCTTTTGATGACCTCCAGTCTTTTGGAAAATTCATATATAGCCACATTGCCACATGTGTATATGATATAAAGAATAAAAGGAAAATGTGGAAAAGGAAGCTGTGGCTTTCCCACATTCATCTTTTTTGCTCCTGATATAGGACCATGTGGATGGAGTAGCATTCTGGGTGAAGGGAGCAACCTGGAGTTGTGGGGGTAGGGGTGGGGAACAGCAGAGAGACAGATGGCTCACAGTAGAGCTAGAAGTAGAAAGGAGTTCTTAATGATGAGGAGTACGGCCAGGTAAATAATACAGGGGAAATATGAGGCCACCCTCCTATCAAAAATCTATAGGGAGGTCATTCCTAAGTTAGGATCTAGGGGTTGGACTGATATGTGCCAGATGCTCCCCCTTGGCCAATGGCCTCAAGGCTGTTACCATTCGAGACCTGCACCTTAGTCCTTATAAAATCCATGGATTCTGTTTCAACCACTTCCCCCTTCCCTTTAGGGAATTTGCCAGTGTCCCTGAGCAGAATACCCAGAGAAGCAATAGCTGACCAGGAAAACATTCAAAGCAGCTTCTTACAGAGCAAGTTTCATTCAAGGCATATGAAGAATGAATGAAAGTGGGCCATGGTGGTGATATTTTGAGCAGGGGATGTGGTTCTGGCTCTCTTCTAGACTCATATGCATGCAGCCCTGTCAAGGCAGCTTCAAGGGTATGTGACCAGTACAGCTCACAGGGCCTTGTGCTTAGAAAGGCCCTTCACTTGGTTTAATGCTCTGTTGATGTCATATTGAAATTCTTAGTGATTTTTGAACAAAGGGCATTTTCAGTTTGTGCCAGACCTTGCAAATTACATAGCTGGTCCTCATCTGTGCCTTTACCGGAAGTCAGGAAATGTTACATGGGGCCCTTAGGGGTGACCCAAGTCATTAATACCAATAATTGGTTCAGTGATATGGACTGATCATATGGTCATTAATGTAATAGTATCCAAATCTAGCTGCTTCCCTCAATGGGTAGCCACTCTATTGTCCACTACTTCCTGCCATATCTGGTCTTCTTGGTACTTATCCCCCAGCTTAAGAAATGACTGATCCAGTTTCTCTGTGTAGTGAACCAAAATATGTACTCAAAAACAATATCCTTATGATGATGCAGCAGACAACTAGAACATCTGGTCAACCTGGGAACTTTGACAACCTGTCTCTCATCTCAAATAATTTCTAGAGCAGGTTGGAATCATCCACTGGGTAAATCTAGGATAACCTACCTCTACCTGGGCCTAAGGTAGGAACGTTGGGGGGGAAAGTTGAGTCTGCTTCCTGGGTGCATCTTTATTTACATGCATATTTTCAAGCTTGCAAGAACCATAATGAAAAAAACTAGAGAAGCTGTGTGGTCATTGAAAGATTTTTCCCAGGCCACATTTTACTGATTTTCTCTTGGTTCCTAATGGTTTAGATCCATTTGGCTTTATACTTGAGTGCTGTTAATTTTTGAGTGACTAATTTGAGATCTTCCTGAAAGACCATATTAAAAACCCATATTATACAACCACTAGGCAGTATCCCCAGGATACATCAAACCATGTGTCTGACTTCCTTTTTCCCTGAAGCGCCCTCAGTGTCCCACTGCACCAGGGAAGATGACCAGACACCACGTTGGGCTTTCTGGACAAGATTTAGGTCATGTAATAAAGGCCTTTTGGATCTACCACTATAACCCAAAACAAGAATAACTCTGAAAATTTTAGTCTGATAGCAGGCACATGGATAAAAAGGTTTCAATTTGGCAAAACTTAAGCACCCATCAAATTATGGGGCAATATTTCTGTCTCTTTAAAGGCAAGCAGTTCCTCCACTGGCTCCACCCAATCTGCTTCCTGACTCAGAGGTTTAAAAGGGTGCAAACACTTTTCTCTCAGTTAAAGCAAAAGCACCAGCTCAAATAGCTTCTTTGGAGGAAATTTGACAACTCATCAACTCATTCAAAAAAAGGTGAGCCTGGCTGAGAAGAGGCCCTAGAGTGATAGAGTTGTGATGGGCAGTAGGAGCAGGGAGTCTGCATAGGGGGTGGATTCTGGTCTGAGAAGGGACCAGGTGCTGTGTAAGCAGCATGACAAGGAGGATGCTGCCAGAGTGGTAGTGGCAGAGGGTAGGGAGGGGAAGAGAGAGATTTATTAGTGTGATGTCCATACATCTCATATTTAACATGACAAACTTTTGCTGAATAGTGTACCTACATCCTGCTGCTACTGTGATAGACACTGAGTGCAGCTCGGTAACCCGTCCTTTTCCCTTAATAGGAAATTAGTGGTCCCAAGGTAGGTCTTTAGAGCTGGAAGGCAATTTAGAATCCATCCAGTCTAAAGAATCAGAATCCCTGAGAATGTGGTGACTCTCCAGGGGTGACCCAGGTCACTTACTGGCAGAGGAAATCTAGGTTCAGTTTGTTGAATTCTTTCCAACATTTCACAGAGAGAAGCTGTGTTCCTGATAATCTAACAGATGAGTGGAGGGGTGGGAGCCACGGGGAGAGGACTAGTTATTCTAAAGAAATGATGTATGTGAAACCCTCCTCCTTGCCTTCCCTTACAGCCTTGCTACCAGTTCACCATTCAGGAAAGTGTATGGACTATTTTCCCCCAATCTACCTCTGACCTGATGTAAACTGAAACTATAGAATAATGGGCTTGAGAAGGAACAAGAAGAGGCTGTAGTGTTCAGTGATTAAGAGTGAGCATGGTAGAATCAGATAGGCCTTGAATTGAATCTCTCTCTGCTTAACACCTATTAGCACAGTGACCTTGGGCAAGTGTCTCAGAATTCTTGAGCCACCTCAGTTTCCTCATTTAAAAAACTCAGGTAATAAAATTAGCTTCCTTGCAGGTTATTTTTGGGAGTGAGACACAATTGACCCTTGAACAACATGGGCTTGAAATGTGTGGATCCACTTATACATGGATTTTTTTTTTCCAATAAATACACATTGACCCTCCATTTCCCTGGTTTTGCATTAGCAGATTCAACCAGCCAGGATGGAAATTTTCATTCGAGTTTGGTTGAATCCACCAATGTGAAACTCCCGACCCCCGATATGGAGAGCCGACTGTACTAGTCATTTTATATAAGGGATTTGATCATCCTCAGATTTTGAAATATGTGGGGAGTCCCCCCCCACGGATGCAGAGGGATGACTGTAATATACAAAATACATTTATTAGGGTGCATTGTATACAGTATACATTCAGTAGTGGTTACCACTTACAGGTTAAAATTTTTAATGTGGAAATGTTTTTTAACTTATTCAAAGATAAAGGGAATGATACAAGGAACTTCCATGTAACTGTATCAAGCTTCAGCAATTATCAATTTATGATAGTCTTGTTTCATTTATATATTCACCACTCCCCAGCCAGCCCAGATGACTTTGAAGCAAATATCAGTGTGTCATTTTATCAATAAATATTTGAGTATATATGTCTGAAAGATAAAAATCCTAAAATTGAGATTGATAACCAAAGGGTAAATACATACGAACCTTTGTAAGATATTGCTCACTTCTCCTCTGTATGTTTTTGACTGTTTTTCCATTCCTACTCACCATGAGGGCAAGGACCTGTTTCCCCTATACCTTTTAGCAATAGACTGCCAGCAAGCTTTTGCCAAATCTGTAGGTGAGAAATAGTATCTGAGTGTAATTGTAATTAATTAATTATTTTTCTTTTTTTCTATGTTTTGATCTATTTTCTTCTATTATGAGTGATTATTAATATATTTTTACATATTCAAGGAATATTTACATTTTTTCTTTGAGTTTATTCATATCTCTTGCTCCATTTTCTGTTGAGTTGTTGGTCTTTTGTTTCTCTACTCTTAGATATTCTTTGTTTTAAAATTTTTTCTTCTTACTAGTATATTTGATTTACAAAATTGTGTTAGTTTCAGGTGTACAGCAAAGTGATTCAGTTATACATATATTTTTTCTAATTTTTTCCATTTTAGATTATTACAAGATATTGTATATAGTTCCCTGTGTTGTTTATCTATTTGATTTATAGTAGTGTGTATTTGTTAATTCCATACTCCTAATTTATCCTTCCTTGACCCTTTCCCTTTTGGTAACTGTGTTTGTTTATTTATAATAAGTTTGTTTTCTATGT
Organism: Camelus ferus; assembly: GCF_009834535.1. Lineage (NCBI taxonomy): Eukaryota > Metazoa > Chordata > Mammalia > Artiodactyla > Camelidae > Camelus > Camelus ferus. The sequence goes on along the minus strand of NC_045702.1, from coordinate 5,834,263 downwards.
CTGTGAGTCTGTTTCTGTTTTGTGAATAAGTTCATTTGTATTATATTTTCAGGTTCCATTTATAAGTGATATCATATAATATTTGTATTTGTCTTATTTACTTCACTTAGTATGATAATCTCTAGGTTCATTCATGTTGCTGTAAATGGCATTATGTCATTCTTTTTTTATGACTGAGTAGTATTCCATTGTATATATCTATATATGCCACAACCTCTTTATCCAGCCATCTGTCGATGGACATTTAGGTTGCTTGCATGTCTTGGCTGTTGTAAACTGTGCTGTTGTGAACTTTGGGGTGCAGGTATCTTTTCAAATTAGAGTTTTCATCTTTCCCAGATACATGCCCAGGAGTGGGATTGTTGGATCATATGGTAGCTCTATTTTTAGTTTTTTAAGGAAGCTCCATACTGTTTTTCATATGGCTACATCAATTTACATTCCCACCAACAGCTTAGGAGGATTTCCTTTTCTCCACAGCCTCTCCAGCATTTATTATTTGCAGACTTTTTGATAATAGCCATTCTGACCAGTGTGAGGTGATCATCACTATAGTTTTGATTTGCATTTCTGTAATAATTAGCAACATTGAGCATCTTTTAATGTGCTTGTTGGCCATCTGTATAGATATTCTTTGTGTAAAAGGAAAATTGCCCCTCTCTGATGTAAGTTGGAAAAAATTTTTCCCCTAGTTTGACATTTGTATTTTAATTTGTTTATGTTTTTTTTTTGCCTCACCTTATCTTTTTGATTTTTATGTAATCAAATTTATGAGTCTTTTTCCTTACTCTATGTCAAATCAGTAAAATCATGTTATTTATATCAAATTGTGTTATATAAAATCATGTTGCTTAAAATTGTTAAATTTTATGAGCTGCTTTAAACATGATTCAGTGTTGAATTTGGCCAAATATCTTCTGCACCTAGTTAATTTTCTTCTTAATCTATTAATGGGATATGTTCTAACAATCAATTTCCTCATGTTGAGCCATCCCAATATTTCTGAAACAATCATACTTCATTATGGTGTATTGCTATTTAGTATCTAATAATTTATTTAGGATTTTTGTATCAGTAATCACATATGATACATGTCTATAGATTTATTTATTGGTGAAATCTTTGTTGGCTTTTTGGATCAATATTATGCTTGCTTCATAAAAGAACTGAACATTTTCCTTCTTTTTTATGTGATCAGGAATAGTTTCAGTAACATTGAGATAATCAGATCTTTAAAGGTTTCAGTGAGTTTCCTGTGAAACCATCTGAACCTGGTACTCTTTTGTGGGGAAAGTCTTTAGCCACTTTGCTATTTCTTCCATGGTAATGGAAGTGTTTCATTTTTCTATATGGGGATCATATAGAAAATTTTCAGGGAGGAAAAGAAAGGAAAAAGAGAGTTAGGAATGGTTCCCATTTACCTAAATTGGCCATTTTTCCCTCTCCTTCCTTTTCTTAAGGTCTTGAGGGTACCTTAGCCCTAGAGCCTCCTTATAGAAATGGCTGCCCTCCAGAACAACACTCTGAGGATTGTGCTGGTGGGGAAGACCGGCAGTGGGAAAAGTGCCACAGCAAATACCATCCTCGGGAGAAAAGAATTCAAATCTAAGGTTTCTGCCCACGCTGTCACCAAGAGATGTCAGACAGCTTCCCGGACATGGAAGGGGAGAGAACTTCTTGTTGTTGACACCCCAGGGCTCTTTGACACCAAGGACAGCCTGAACACCACCTGCAGGGAAATCAGCCAATGTGTCCTCTGTTCCTGCCCCGGGCCTCACGCCATCATCCTGGTTCTTCAGTTGGGCCGCCACACGGATGAAGAGCAGAAAACCGTGGAGTTGATCAAGGCCGTGTTTGGAGACTCAGCCATGAAGCACATGATAATCTTGTTCACGCGCAAAGATGATCTGGAGGACCAGAGCCTAAGCGACTTTATAGCAGATGTGGATGGGAAGCTAAAGAGCCTCATTCAGGAGTGTGGAGACCGCTACTGTGCCTTCAGTAACAGCTGCAAAACAGCCCAGGCTGAGAAGGAGGCCCAGGTGCAGGAGCTGGTGGAGCTGATAGAGAAAATGGTGCAGAGCAACGACGGGACCTACTTTTCTGACGCCATATACAGGGAGACAGAGGAAAGGCTGAGAAAGGAGGAAGAAGACCTGAAGAAAATCACTGATCAATTCGAAACAAGAATTAATGTAATAGAAAAGGACACCAATATATCACAGGAAGAAAAGGATGAAAAATTAAAGATGCTAAAAATGAAGTATAATGAGCAAATGAAAAAGAAAAGAGAAAAAGCTGAGAGAAGTATATTAGAAGAAGTTATCAAGGCAGTTAAAAATGTGCTTTCAAAAATATGGGAAAAGTTTTGGAAGTAATGTAAATTTTATTTTTCTTCTTAATTCACTATAACTTGTTAATATGGTAGATCGTATTTTCCAAAGATGGCTAAAATTGTATCTTCTTGGATGGACTTTGTGACTGCTTTGATAAATAGTGGATGGGTGAAACAACACCATATGACTTCTAAGGTTAGATAGAGAAAATGCTTCCTTGCTCTCTTGAGATGCTTGCCCTTGGAATTTGGCCACCATGTTGTAAAGAAGTCCAATTTGCCTGTCAAGAAGCCCACATGAAAAAGACATGAAGTCCCTGGCCCACTCTTCTGGCTGATATTTCATCTGCCAGCTGGAACCAACTTGCCAGCCATGCAAGCGAGGCAACACAGAAATGGACTCACCCACCACCAACTGATGAAGCTAGCAAAGAGCAAAGATGAGCCATTTCTTGCTAGGACCCGCCCAAATTGCAGATTCATAAGAAAAATAAATGATTCTTGCTTTAAACCACAAAGTTTTGGGAGGTTTTGCTATGTAGTGATAGCTAACAAGAATTAAATATATTTTTAGCTCATTTCCTGCAACTCTGGGCTCCCCTCTATCCTTCCACACAAAGCCAACAAATTTCAAAATTTATAAAATTGATATAATCAAGGAATGATCTATTATACAGAGTTCAAATACTTAATTCAGGAAAATTCAAAGAAGAAATCCTGCATACGTTAAGTGTAAACACCACTGGTAATGTGTGTTATTTCAATCCACTTCTATGAGTACTTTGCTAGTGAAGCATTAGGCTTCTCTGGCACCATTATGCTGTGGTTCATGGAGATCTGGAAGTTGACAAATTCTCTTATTATTTTTCCCTCTCTCTTTCTCTCTCTTTTAACGTATCATCCTAACTTAAAATGTCCCTGACTGTAACTTAAAAGTCTCTTCTGTGCCAAATATTTTTCATTTGCTTCTGCAGATGCCCACTTCATCCATCTTCGCCCTAGCTTTTTGCCCAGGAGGATGATCTACATGGACAACGTCAGTAGAATCTCTTGCTCTCTGATTTCTGCTTGGGTTCTGCCAGTGGGAAATCCAAGCAGAAGATCTCTTGAGGATAAAAAAACAAGGCCAGGGTATTTATTCTCCTGCCTCTCTCCCTGCAAGGTTATCTCTGACTTGCTGCAACCCGAAGCCAAAGGTCACAGCTCCTCCCCTGGTGGCCTCTCTACCCAACTGTCCTCCTGGGTTCCAGCTTTTGTTCACCCCTTAGGGTAAGGATGTAATTTCCTCACTGTTTCTAGCCCTCTCCCTCGTCAGTTCCAAACCCTGTGTCCACAGCTTGTAGGAAGCCCCTTCACTAGACTTTCCTCCAAGTACCTAGTAGTACTTCTATAGTACTGCTATAGTAGTAAGCTGTCTCTTTTCTGCTTGAATCCTGATGGAGAAATCTTATGATACCTACCTCTGTTTCTCTTTCAGAGCATTCCTGATTTTTATTTTCATTAAAAAAAAAATCCCTCTAGTGTTTTGTGCCAGCAGAAAAATCTCTCCTGATAGCTAAAATCTTTAGGACAAGTTTACCCTCACAAACTGTGACATGGACAGTGAGCAGGTGAAAGTTTCTGCCTTGCTAAATTAACTGCAAAACCTCAAAGTTAGAGGGATGACTTTATGTCGTTTGTAATGATTGCAGATAACCTAAAGTCAAATTATTGGAATTTTTACAGTTGTCCTTTGTTTTGTCTGTGAAAATGACTGAGAGTATTCATTGCCTCAGTGACTTTTAGGAAGACAGGGATTAGAGATTAAGTATGGAGAAAATAAGATGCCAAACACCTGCTCATTCGAAGGTTCATCACAGGGGAGGGCATAGCTCAGTGGTAGAGTGCATGCTTAGAATGCACAAGGTCCTGGGTTCAAGCCCCAGAACTGCCATTAAGAAACAAATAAATAAACCTAATTACTCTCCCCATGCCCCCAGTGTAATAGAGTAAAAAAAAAAGTTATGGTTCATCACAAATATTATGAATGGAGTAAAGACAACATAGAAGAAAAAAATATTGTGAGAAAACATTTATAACATATGTGAAATAACATTGCTAACCCAAACTGCTATTCCCCATAACACAATTCTCATATTTAGAGGTAGTTCTCTGTGAAGGATTCATCAGTGCAATATTATCTCTAGAGAGCAAATTATTCATGCACTGTCCTGACAACTTTCATTTGAGAACCATTTAAAAGATATTGTCTCTCAGAGACTTGCAGAAACATTATTAATTCAATTAACTTGTGTGTGTCTAGGCATGTATTGGGGCCTACTGGAGATGCAACTTAAGGGAGGTGATTGTCCTTCCAATTTTATATTGTACTGTGGAAGGTAAGACATAACCAGAGGAAAAATGAGTAAATCAAATAAATCATATTGACATTATTTTCTCCCTTGACAAATGAAGTCTTGCCCACCCAATTATCTTCACATTCTTATATCCAAATTTTCTCTGAAGGTGGTTCTAACTGAATTCTGAGGTCTCTGGAAATTCCAGCATTTATTGTGTACATATTTCTAATGTTGAAACATGTGATAGCCGCGACTCATAATTGGGACATTAAAGTAGGATTTACAGGAGAGGACCTGAGGGAGAATTCAGGGCTTGAAGTCTACTATGAAGGATGTATAGTGTGTGTCCATGTGGGTGATTGGAATGATAATCAAGCTTCTTTTCAGAAACAAGAAAGTTAGGGCCTGCAGGGAAGATTAACAGGGGAAATGTAGACTCAAGGGCAGCAGCATCCAACTAGGCTTGTGATAAGCTATCAGAAGTATCAGATGTCAAAGGGAGGGTCCCATGTAAACATCTTACATTAACTTGAAATTTTGGACTGAAGATTATGTGAGAAGCCTGGGGTGAATGTAGCAGGATATTAACATAAATATCTCTGTCAGTTTCAGCTGAGTCCTCAGTATTGCCAATATCCCCACATCCCAAAGCTATGTGCTAGCAGATCTGTGTGGGACCTGCAAAGGAAGGAGCTAGAAACCAGTTCTGTAAGGTTGAGTTCTTCAGCTAGTTCGATAGATATTTGAAGAGGACAAGAGGAAAGGGCTTTTGAAAGAGGGCACTTCGATTAAAAGGACAATGACCCTTAGCACCAGAGGGAGCACGGTAAAGATGGAGGAGGCTGATTGGAAACAACCATAAGTTTCACTGACTGTGGGGCAAAAGTATGTGCTCCCCATAAATTAAATGTGGCCCACACAGGAGGGAGCCAGCCAAAGCCAGCTTGAGGCGGACTTGCCCAGGAATCCAACAGGGATCCCAATTGTGACGTACAGACCAGATCTCTGGAAGTCCAGGTGCCAGGATCTGGAGTTAATGTAACCAGCTGGAGGAGACAGCATGGCCATTAGTTGGACTTGTAATTGGAGATTTCCAGGGGAGACTTTCTGAGTCATTAATGGTGCCCCATGAAGCAAAGAGCCACTAAGTGGGTCTCCACCCCCTAAAGGCCAGATTACACCCGACTTGTCATTGATGTTCCTTCCTTTTCTCCTGTAACCCACAAGGAGTCAGAACCAAAGCAAGTGACTGGAAGAGGAGGGGGAGAAGGGCAGGGTCCACACTGCAGCTCCTTCGGGGGGAGCAGTTACATGTCAGGGGAAGAAGAGCCTTTTTCCTTCAATGAAATTCAGTTTGATTATTGGGTTGGATGTTTTAATTACAAAAATGTGACTCACAGTGATGAGAGAGGGTTTGTGCTGAGGGCAAAACCTATCTAGGATTTCCTCCATGAGGCCCTGATGGAGCCAGTTTGAAGGGCCAGTAGGAGAATAGAATAAATGCCTTCCTCCTCGGCCCTGTGAAGTCTGTCTCATTTAATCACATGTTTATATCTAGAGCACCTTTTTTGCTGTGAAGGAGATCTCTCTGGAGAAGAACCCCAAGATATTGCCAATCTGGAATAGTGGCCTTGTGTGTTTCAAGGAGTGGTTGAGGAGTCCAGGGGAGGCATTTGGCTCGTGCAGATGACTGAGCGAATTTGATGTCAGCCCATTCCTACCACAGAGGGTTATTTATTTATGTATAAATCCCAGAGAGTCAGAGATTCAGAGGTGGAGTATGGCCTGCAACATCTGAAGGGGGAGAAGTGTCCCAAGAGCCCTGAGCCTTATTTACTCAAAGTCAATCAAAGCCAAACCTTGACCAGCTAAACACCTGTGCTGTGGGGTCTCCACATCCTTGTGGCCGAAGCAAGAACAGGCACAGATCACCGCTGTGAATGGGAGGGAGACTTCAAGGGCAAGTTTTTGGTATGTCTGTGGCACAACTTCTGACCCTTCTTAGAGATCGCAGCTTTAACTATTGAGAATGGACTTAATTTTTGACAGAGTCTCAATCTGGTGACTAGGGTGGTGAATGACCCAACTTGAAAGCACATTTATGGTTGAAAATAAAAAGAAGCTATAAATCAGAGACTCGTTTTCCAATGTGGCTTTTAACTCCGAAGATGATTCCACTAGAGGAGTTCCAGAGATGCTGAGTAATGAGCCCCTAAGGTCAAAGGAGGCACATTTGAGACACAGCAAACATTTGTTCATAGTCCATGAACAACCAAAAGTTTCCTGGAATAGTAATTTGTTGAATATAGGTGCAAAATTACATAATTTCTGGAAGCTATAGCAGACATAAAAGCCCTTAATAAATTCACCAAGCAAGCCTTGAATGACAGTCCACAAAGCCGGTCCTTACTGAACACTGAGATGTCTCTACGGAGCAAAGCTGTTCTCCAAAACAGAATGGCCTTGGACATTATCACTGTCTTGCAAGGACGCACTGTACCATTATCCAAACAAATTGTAGTATGTTCCTACCCGATGAGACTGTTAATGTGTCATTTCTACTAAGTCACATGAGGACACAAGGGAACACTCTGAGTGATCCAACCCCCTGCCTGGGGACTTAGTAGACCAGTGGTTTGGATTATGAGACTCTTAGTAGAAAAAGTTGTCATTGATTTTTGGGAATCGTTGCCTTAACCTTTGTTTTCTCTTGCACGTGCCTGTATTGTTGCTGTGGCGTCTGCCTCCATTGCAGTCACATAGCCACCAGAGGAGCCACCTCCATGCTAGTGAAAGCCCTTGCCGAGTGCCAGGGTGCACAGTGGAAGAGGAGAACGTGTCCGATCGGTGAGCCACACCCAGGCAACTAGGGGCTCCCCAACCACTCCCCTGTCCTTGGAATGTGTGATCTGTTTGCCTTCCCCACTCTCAGAAGCTGCCGCAAGGATCCAGCCTTGAGATAGAAATGTGGGGTGAAGACTATCTGGACCATATAAGTGACTGAACGCACTTAAGGCTTCTATATAAAAGTTTGATTCTGGCGGGCAGGTGGGAAAACTGTTCTTCTTGTGGCCGCCCAAGACAAGCCTTGTAAGTAAGTTCCCTTGCTTATTTAACCAGCCACCCACCAACCTGGGTGGTCTGACTCATCATCAGGTTTCAGGTTACACCCAGGAAGACCTCAAGGAGGTTGTAAACCAACCTAATTTTTAAACACCAGTCTCATCTGTCTCTATAAACAAATATAAAAAATGAAATATATAAGGCAATTGTTCTCAAAGTTCTTTATTCTTGTTAAAAACCGTCTTAATTATCTAAAATTCTTTCTAAGTTGGATTGTATTCTCTGGGATTTGGAATCAACAAATTGCCATGTTGCAGAATAGGACTTTGTAGATATTCTCTTTTCACTATTGACGTTTAATCTGCCTTCTCACTCTTGGTCCTCTTTTCCATGCTCTATGATTCTCTTTTTTACATAAGTGAACATCTTCTCATCTACTTTATAATTTACAAAATGTATTACTTTTTTCCCTTTATTTTCTGCCCCTTCAAGGAATATTGAAAGATCTGGAAAGGCAAGGATCTTTACCTGCTCTTATTTGCTAATAAATCCCATTGCCTACAGCAGTGCTCGGCACATAACAGGCTCTCAGTAAACATGAAATGAAAATTCTATCTCATTTACTATTTTGTTCTTGTTTGTTTAGAATTTCTTTAAGAATGTATACAATTATATTTGTCATTTATACCTCAATAAAGATGAAAAATAAAAATAAATTAGATGATTCCACTCTACATGCACTAAAATGCTTTGAAAAAGAAAAGGCTGACAACACCAAGTGTCAGCAAGGGTGTGGGATTATGGGGCTCTCACAATGGCTAGTACAGGTGAAGATGGTACAACAATTTTGGAAAACACTGTGATAGTTTTTAACATAAACATATATTTACCATACAACACAGTAATTCCACTCCTAGAAATGTATCCAAGAGAAATGAAAACAAATGTTCACAGAAAAACATGAACTCAAATGTTCATAGAAGTTTTATTCATAATAATAAAAAAACGAAAACAACTCAGATGCCCATCATCTGGTGACTAGATAGACTGTCATGTATCTCTGCAATCTAACAGGTAATCTTCAGTAACACAGAGAAGAAGCTACTGATGCCTAAAACACTGGCTTACTCTCAAAGCATCAGCTTAAGTGGAAAAAAAAAAAATACATGCTATAAAACTGTGTTTATATAATATTCTAGAACATTCAAATTTATACGGACAGAAAACAAATCCATGGTTCTCAGGTGATGAGAAGAGGAGGGGATAGCATTTACTGCAAAAGAGCACAAGCAAATGTTTTAGGGTTATGTAAATATTTTCTTAACACCTGTATTGTGGTATGGTCCCTGTACAGTAAACTACATATATTTCAGATGCACAGTTTGATGAATTTTGATAGATGTATACACCCATGAAAACACCACTACAATCAAGATAGCTAGCATTTCCATCACTCCCCAAGAAGTGCAAATTTTGAATTCCCAATTTATCCCTTTCCATCCCCTTTCACTCCTGGTAACCATAAGTTTGTTTTCTGTGTCTGTGAGTCTGTTTCTGCTTTGTAGATAAGTTCATTTGTGTCCTTTTTTTTTTTTTTAAGACTCCACATATAAGTGATATCATTTGGCATTTTTCTTTTTCTTTCTGGCTTACTTCATTTAGAATGATGATCTCCAGGTCCATTCATATTGCTGCAAATGGCATTATTTTATTCTGTTTTATGGCTGTGTTATACACACACACACACACACACACACACACACACACACATACACATATATACACATATACATATATATTTACACACACACACCCCACATCTTCTTTATCTTTGTCAATGGACATTTGGGTTGTTCCCATGTCTTGGCTATTGTAAATAGTGCTGCTGTGAACACTGGGGTGCATGTGTCTTTTTGAATTATATTTTTCTCCAGATACATGCCCAGGAGTGGGTGGGATTGCTGGATCATATGGTAAGTCTATTTTTAATTTTTTGGGGAACCTCCATACTGTCCTCCACAGTGGCTGCACCAATTTACATTCTCACTAACAGTCCAGGAGGGTTCCTCTTTCTCCATACCTTCTCTAGTGTTTATCGTTTTTAGACTTTTTAATAATGGCCATTCTGACTGGTGTGAGGTGATATCCCTTAGCTTTGATTTGCATTTCTCTAATGATGTTGAGCATCTTTTCATGTGTTTGTTGGCCATCTGTATGTCTTCTTTGTTGTTTAGAATCTGATTGCCATATTTGTCTATATATCTGCTTTCAACCTATCTCTCATGTTTTAGATTTGGATTTCTTTTGAAATCCACTCTAAAAATATTTATCTTTTAAACTGAAACTTTTGGTGTATTTATCATAATTACAACTTATGATCTATTTGGATGCATAATAACATTTTATTTTTTGATTCCTACTTGTCCAACTACTTGTCCAAACTTGTCCAATTTGTTTTCTCTTTCTTCTTTGTGGCTTAATTTGGATTATTTGGTGATTTTTTTTACATTCTAATTTTTTCTCTACTAGTTTGAAAATTGTATACACTTTTCCTAATTTTCTTAGTGGCCACCCAGTGATTACAACACATGTTCTTTTTCCAAAATTTTTAAATTTTTTATATACTTTTTAAAGATTACATTCCATTTACAGTTATTACATAATATTGTCTATATTCACCATACAATACACATTCTTAACTTGTCAAAGTCTAAAGGTAATCTGTATTTTAATCTTCCTCTTATACAACAAATTACTTTTTTATTTATTTAATTAATTAATTAATTTTAAACCTTTTTATTGAGTTATAGTCATTTTACAATGTTGTGTCAAATTCCAGTGTAGAGCACAATTTTTCAGTTATACATGACATACATACATTCATTGTCACATTCTTTTGCTGTGAGCCACCACAAGATCCTGTTTATATTTCTCTGTGCTACACAGTACAATCTTGTTTATCTATAACAAATTACTTTAGAACATTTAAACTCCATTCCCACCTTCCACTCCATCTATAACTTATTGTTGTTGTGTATTTTAATTTTCCTATTTTTTTCCTTTTGAAGCCCTAGAAATTATTACCATTATTTTGTATCATCTATGTTTGTTTAGACTTAGTCTTTTCTTCCTCCCTTTCTCTCTCTTTTTTTTTTTTTTTTTACCTCTGATTTATTACCTGAGAGTACTTTACTCTTTCCTCAGTTACATTCATTAGAAATTCTTTTAATGAGGTTGCACTGGTAGCAAGAACTGTCAGTCTTTGTTGTCTGAAATGTGTTTATTTATCTCTTATTTCTGACAGCTATATTCCCTGAGTGTAGAATGTTAAGTTGACCATTATCTTCTTTCAGCACTCTGAAAATCTGCTTCCACTGTTTTTTGGCTTCCTTTGTAACTACTAAGAAATCAGCATAGTTTCAGCCATCTCTTCCTCAAAGGTCATTTGTCCGTTCTTCCTGATAACTTTTTAAAACATTCTCTTTGCTGTCCCGTAGTTTCACTTTTATGGGTTAAGGTATGATTTCTTTCTTCATGATCTTCTTTGGTATTAGTTTTCTTGAATGTGTGGATTGGTAAATTTCATCATTTCAGAAGAAATTCAACTGTTTATCACTTTAAAGACTTCCTCTACCCTATTCTCCCTTTCTCTCTGGTTTTTTTTTGTTTGTTTGTTTGTTTGTTTGTTTTTTCTGTAAGCATCTTTTGCCTCTTTAAATTGCATTCTGGGTTTTTTCTTTTTCAAATCTATTATCTAGTTCGTTAACTAGAAGTCATTGAATTCCGTATCACACTTCACTGAGGGAATAGCCCTTTGGAGTTTTTGGTAAAATTTCCTTTATGGTTAACCCCCACCCCCTACCCCCTCCAGCTCCCTTGAATGCCTTTGACTTTCATTTTCATGTCAATGTGGCTTCAAGAAGAGAAGTTTAAGTTCTCCAATGGTTGGTAATATATCCTCAGTGTGACAGCCAGGGGCTATACTCCTGTCACCAACTGCGTTCCTACCTTCACTTAGTTAGCTCTGTGTCTGAGAAGGCTTGTCTTCTTGCCTGCTCACCTGTGCTTTTAAGAAAATACATGCAGTGTTTGTCAGTATTTTTAGCTGATTTCAGTGGGGAGGATTAATAATCTAGATATCTGAAAGAGATGTTTATTTTTATTTGTTCGGTTGGTTTTTTCCTCTTTTTGTTTTTTTCCCTACATTAATAGTAGCTCCCTTTAAGGTTATTTTTTCTGTTTATGTTTGTCTTTCTCATATTGCAGTTTTTCCCTAAATGTCAATTCTCCCTGATTGCCTTTTTGTATTCTGAAATAAATTATTAGAAAAGCTGGAGGTTCCATGTCATGACTGAGGGTTCTGACTGCAGGCTTCACCTGAGGTGACCACAGGACAGGCTGTTATGCAGAGGGAATTCTAAATGCCAGAATGCAGAGGTTTTTCTCTGGAGATGGTCTTATCTGTAGGGAAGAACTCTCCAATTACTCACTTGGGATAACCTTGAAGTGGGAGGTTCTGAATTAGGGGGAAGTAAGGAGATCATTGGATCAATTGTCTCATAGTCACATCTTCAACGAATCCCCTGCTCTTAGCCCCACAGCCCCATCCCACTGTAGCTGAAATTTCTGAAACCTACCTTCCCAAGGTGCCCCCATACTATCTGTGGCCGCCTCAGCTATAGGCTCTCTGGGGCCATGTTGATTGTGGGTGTTCTGCCCCCATGCATCTTTCATCTTCTCTACTTCCCAGCAATCTGTTGAAACCTCTTGTCTCTGATGCTTATACTATTTTTTTTTAACTGAAGTATAGTCAGTTTACAATGTGGTGTCAATTTCTGGTGTACAGCATGTTTGTCATACATTTACATACGTATATTCATTTTCATTTTCTTTTCATTATGGGTTACTACAAGATACTGCATGTAGTTCCCTGTGCTATACAGTATCAACTTGTTGTTTATTATTTTATATATAGTAGTTAGTATCTGCAAATCTTGAACTCCCAGTTTATCCCTTCCCACCCCCTTCCCCGCAAGTAACCATAAGTTTGTTTTCTACATCTATGAGTCTGTTTCTGTTTTGTAAATAAGTTCATTTGTGTCTTATTTTAGATTCCACATGTAAGTAATATCCCATGGTATTTTTCTTTCTCTTTCGGGCTTACTTCACTTAGAATGACAATCTCCAGGTTCATCCATGTTGCTGCAAATGGTATTATTTTATTATTTTTTGTGGCTGAGTAGTATTCCATTGTATAAATATACCACATCTTATTTATTCAGTTATCTGTTGATGGACATTTAAGTTGTTTCCATGTCTTGGCTATTGTAAATAGTGCTGCTTTGAACATTGGGATGTATGTATCTTTTTGACTTGGAGTTCCCTCTGGATATATGCTCAGGAATGGGATTGCTGGATCATATGGTAAGTCTATTTTTCATTTTTTGAGGAATCTCCCACTGTTTTCCATAATGGCTGCACCAAACTACATTGCCACCAACAGTGTAGGAGGGTTCCCTTTTCTCCACACCCTCTCCAGCATTTATCATTTGTGGACATTTGAATGATGGCCATTCTGACTAGTGTGAGGTGATACCTCATTGTAGTTTTGATTTGCATTTCTCTGATAATTAGCAATATTGAGCATTTTCTCATGTGCCTATTGGCCATTAGTATGTCTTCACTGGAGAATTGCTTGTTTAGGTCTTCTGCCCATTTTTGGATTGAGTTGTTTGTTTGTGTTATGAAGTCATATGAACTATTTGTATATTCTGGAAAATAAGCCCTTGTCAGTTGCATCATTTACAAATATTTTTTCCCATTCCATAGGTTGTCTTTTTGTTTTGTTTATATGAAGCTTATACGTTTAAGTTCTCTATGGCATCATGATTTTATTAGGGTTTGCAGAGAGAGAATGTCTGTGGTTTATAATTCATGTCAATTTTTCCAGAATGGTTAGCATATGGCCACATTACTATCTTGACTCTGAGATCCCTGATCTCTTGTTAAATAGAAATGAAATATAATAAGAGAATGCACAAACTACTTTCACATATTTTATATTTACACAGAATTATTTGTGGCCATTCACAACTTGGGAATAGAGAAATTTTAATACAAATTTCAAGTTGCCATTACTTCAAAATAAACAATGATAACAAAAATTGACTTGTTAAGTTTTCTGTAAGGAGTTTAGGCTTTTAAAGCTCCATTGTCAGGATTCTTAAAGTCATAGGAAGACAGAATGACTGGCATCCACTGATGGCACGGGGTATTTTACTCAGTTCAAGACAGAGCTGTGACTGTCCTTAAATTGGCCTCCCCAAGTTCAAGTCCACTGCGAGCATGACCACATGTAGAGTAGCGGACGTGGACCTTGCATCTTAACAATTCTATCCCATGAAGTGACCACACCTACAGGGTAAGATAACGGTGAAGGACGTGAGGCAGGAAATGGTAGTGGCTGAGACAGGGAAGAGTGTTGCTGTGTGCAGGTTGATATATAACAGCTATTTTTGTTACTGAGAAGATTCTGAGAAATGGGCTGACATTAATCGTGGACTGCAGACTTCCTGGGGACTGTGGTGTGATGTGTGAGAATCATCCTCTGGTCTCTTCACCATCTAATGTCTACTAAAGTGGTACATATATTTTTACATGCATTAGAAGGTAGTACGTGGGTTGAAAAAAGGGTGTCAAATTGGGAAGCAAAACCAGGAAATGCGTAAAAGAGCAGAAATTGTTGAAAGTAAAACTGCAAAGCCTGTGTGACTTTGAGCTTTAAGAGGCTTAAAAATAGATTCCAACACTCCATAGAGGGAGATACAAATTCATACCGTAAAAGGGCTTGGAAACAAGGTAGTGTGACAACCAGTTTTACAATCAGTCTACCAGAATGGACTACCCTGGTTATATGCAACTGTACCTAAATGGCTGCAAGTTTTCAGCTTTATTTAGTTTTAACTTGCATAAAATAAAATGTATGCATTTTTAGTAGATTTGATAATCATTTAAAATATTTCCAAGTTTTGGTATTTCCCATTAGCTTATATATGTGTATACATGTTACAACATGTGTTCATTTTATTTTAATTTATTTTATTATGTTTACCTTTTGACTCCTATCATCCATTTCTCTTACCACCACCTCCCATCCTCAGCCCTCCCCATCACCCCTACCCCCCCCCCACCTCTGGCAACCATCAATCTGTTCTCTGTATCTATGAGCTTGGCTTTTGTTTAGATTTCACATATAAGTGAGTTTATACAATATTTATCTTTCTCTGTCTGATTTATTTGACTTAGCATAATGCCCTTGAAGTCTATGGATATTGCCACAAATGGCAATTTCCTTCTTTTTATGGCTGAATACTATTCCTGTGTGTGTGTATGTGTGTGTGTGTGTGAGAGTGTGTGTGTGTGTGTGTGTGTGTGTGTGTGTGTGTCTGCATCACAATTTATTTATTCATCCATCTCTCAGTGGATACTTAGGTTGTCCCCATAACTTGATACTGTAAATAATACTGCAATGAGCATGAGGGTGCAGAGATCTTTACTAGTTAGTGCTTTTGTTTTCTTTGGATAAATACCCACAAGTGAGATTGCTGGATGATATGGTAGTTGTATTTTTAATTTATTAAGGCAACTCAATACTGTTTTCTGCAGTAACTGTACCATTTTATGTTCCTATTAAAAATCCACAAGGTCCTTTTTCTCCACATCCTCACCAAAGCTTATTATTTATTGGCTTTGTGATGATAGCAATCCTAACAGGCATGAGCTCATATCTCATTGTGGTTTTTTTTTTAATTGAAGTATAGTTGATGTACAATATAAGTTACAGGTGTACAAAATAGTGATTCATAATTATTAAAGGTTATACTCCATTTATAGTTATTATAAATATTCCCTGTGTTGTACAATGTATCCTTGTAGCTTATTTTATACCTACTAGTTTGTATCTTTTAATCCCCTTCTCCTATATTCCTCCTTCCCTCTTCCCTCTCCCTGCTTGTAACCACTAGTTTGTTCTCCATATCTGTGAGTCTGTTTCTTTTTTGCTATATTTACTAGTTTGTGGTATTTTTTAGATTCTGCATATAAGCGATATCAGTATTTGTCTTTCTCTGATTTATTTCACTTAGCATAATGCCTTCCAAGTCCATCCATGTTGCTGCAAATGGCAAAATTTCATTCTTTTTTTATAGCTGAGTAGTACTCCATATATATATATATATATATATACACACACACACACACAAACACACACATGTACACATATACATATACACACACATCTTTATCCATTCATCTGTTGATGGAGACTTAGGTTGTTTCCATATCTTGGTAATTAAGCTGCTATGAACATTGGGGTGCATGTATCTTTTTGAATTAGTGTTTTTGTTTCTTTTGGATATATACCCAGGAGTGGAATTGTGGGGTCACATGGTACTTCTATTTTCAGGTTTTTGAGGAACCTCCATACTGTTTTCCATAGTGGCTGCACCAATTTACAATCCCACCAACAGTGCATGGGGGCTCCCTTTTTGCCACATCTTTGCCAATATTTGTTATGTGTGTTCTTTTTGATGGTAGCCATTCTGACAGGTGTTAGGTGATATCTCATTGTGGTTTTGATTTGCATTTCCCTGATGATTAGCTATGTTGAACATCTTTTTCATGTGCCTGTTGGCCATCTGTATGTCCTCTTTGGAAAATTGTCTATTCATGTCTTATGACCATTTTTGAACCAAGCTGTTTGTTTTTTGTTGTTGAGTTGTATGAGCTGATTATATACTTTGGATATTAATCTCTTATTGGTTGTATCATTTGGAAATATTTTCCCCCATTCAGTACGATGTCTTTTTGTTTTGTTGATGGTTTACTTTGCTGTGCAAAAGCATTTAAGTTTAATTAGCTTCCATTTGTTTATTTTTGCTTTTGTTTCCCTTGCCTGAGAATATAGATCCAAAAACAAACATTGCTACAATTTATGTCAAAGAGTGTTCTGCCTATGATTTCCTCTAGGAGTTTTATGGTACTTGGTCTTATACTTAGGTCTTTAATCCATTTTGAGTTTATTTTTGTATACAGTGTTATGAATGTTCTGATTTTGTTCTTTTACATATAGCTGATCATTTTTCCCAGCACCTCTTATGAGGAAACTATTTTTTCTCCATTGTATATTACTGCCTCCTTTGTCACATATAAATTGACCATAAATGCATGGGTATTTCTGGGCACTTTATTCTGTTCCATTGCTCTATGTGTCTATTTTTGTGCCAGCACCATATTGTTTTGATTACTGTAGCTTTGTAGTATAGTCTGAAGTCAGGGAGCATAATTCCTCCAGCTCTGTCCTTCTTTCTCAAGATTGTTTTGGCTATTCAGGGTCTTTTCTATTTCTATACAGATTTTAATATTATTTGTTCTAGTTCTATGAAAAATGCCATTGGTATTTTGATAAGGATTGCATTGAACCTGTAGATTGCCTTGTGTAGTATGGTCATTTTAACAATATTAATTCTTCCAATCTGAGGGAGCACAGGATATCTTTCCATTGCTTGGGTTGTCTTCAGTCTCTTTCGTCAATGTCTTATAGTTTTCTGCGTACAAGTCTTTTATCTCCTTAGGTAGGTTTATTCCTAGGGATTTTACTCTTTTTGATGTGATGGTCAATGAGATTGTTTCCTTAATTTATCTTTCTGATAGTTTGCTGTTAGTGTATAGAAATGCAAAAGATTTCTGTATATTAATTTTATACCCTGCTACTCATTGATGAGCACTAGTAGTTATCTGGTGGTGTCTTTAGGATTTTCTATGTATAGTATCATTTCATCTGCAAACAGTGACAGTTTTACTTCTTTCTTTCCAATTCGGATTATTTTTATAGCTTCTTCTGGTCTGATTGCTGTGGCTGGGACTTCCAATACTATGTTGAACAAAAATGGTGAGAGTAGGCCTCCTTGTCTTGTTCCTGATCTTAGGGGGGAATGCTTTTATCTTTTCACCATTGAATATGATGTTAACTATGGATTTGTCATATATGAACTTTATTGTGTTGAGGTATGTTCCTTCTATGCCCTTTCTGGAGAGTTTTTCTTTTTTGTCATAAACGGTTGTTGAATTTTGTCAAAAGCCTTTTCTGCATCTATTGAGATATGGTTTTTATTCTTCAATTTGTTAATGTGGTTACCACATTGACTGATTGGTGGATATTGAGAAACCTTTGCATCCCTGGGATAAATCCCACTTGATGGTGTTGTTAATCCTTTTAATGCGTTGTTGGATACAGTTTGCTAATGTCTTGTTGAGGATTTTTGCATCTATGTTCATTAGTGATATTGGACTGTAGTTTTCTTTTTTGTGTAATATCTTTGTCTGATTTAAGTATAAGGGTAATGATGACCTCATAGAACGAGTTTAGAAGTGTTCCTTCCTCTGCAATTTTTTGCAATAGTTTCAGAAGGACAGGTGTTAACTCTTCTCTAAATATTTGGTAGAATTCTCCTGTGAAGCCATCTGGTCCTGGACTTTTTTTTGCTGGGGGTTTTAAAATTACAGATTCAATTTCATTACTGGTAATTGGTCTGTTTGTATTTTCAATTTCTTCTTGGTTCAGTCTTAGGAGATTCTATGTTCCTAAGATTTGTCCATTTCTTCTAGGTTGTCCATTTTATTGGCATATGTTTATTCATAGTAGTCTCATGATCCTTTGTATTTCTCTGGTGTCATTTTTAACTTCTCCTTTTTCATTTCTGATTTTATTGATTTGGGCCTTCTCCCCTTTTTCTTGATAAGTCTGGCTAAAGGTTTATCAATTTTGTTTATCTTTTCATACAACCAGCTTTTAGTTTTATTGATCTTTGCCATTTCTTTAGTCTCTATTTTATTTATGCTCTAATCTTTATGGTTTCTTTTCTTCTACTAACCTTGGGTTTTGTTTCTTTCTTCTTTCTCTATTTCCTTTAGATATAAGTTTAGATTATTTATTTGAGATTTTTCTTCCTTCCTGAGATAAGCTTATATCTCTATAAACTTCCCTCTTAGATTACAAGCCCTCCTGACAGGCTATGGGTGGGCTGCTTTATAGGGTTCTTGTCAGGGAAGTGGGCTGAGAGGAGAAGGTATCGGGGAGTGGGAAGGTCGAGCTCAGTGGTACAGCTCACTCACACCTCTCCATTCCTTGGTCCAAGAATAAAGCTTTCCTTTGCTCCTGAAAAAAAAAGCAAAAATAAACAAATGAGACCTAATTTAACTTAAAAGCTTTTGCATAGCAAAGGAACCACCAACAAAAAGAAAAAAAACCTACTGTGTAGTAGAAAATATTTGCAAGTGATATGGCCAATAAGGGGTTAATATCCAACATATACAACCAGCTCACACAATGGAACATACAACAACAACAACAACAGCAGCAAATAAAACAAATGCGCAGACCTGAAGAGAGGTTTTTCTAAAGATTACATACAAATGGCCAAGAGTTATGTGGAAAGATGCTCCACATTGCTAATCATCAGGGAAGTGCATATCAAAACCATATTGAGATATAACCTCACCCCTGTCAGAATGACCATCATCAAAAAAGAACACAAATAACAAAAGTTGGTGAGGATGTGGAAAAAGGGGAACCCTCATACACTGTTAGTAGGAATGTAAATTGGTGCAGACACTATGGGAAATGGTATGAAAATGAAATTGAAGCTATAAAGAAAAACCAGTGATCAATAGGCACATGAAAAAATGCTCAATATCACTAATTATCAGAGAAATGCAAATCAAAACTACAATGAGGTATCACCTCACACCAGTCAGAATGGCCATCATTCAAAAATCCACAAATGACAAATGCTAGAGAGGCTGTGGAGAAAAGGGGACCCTCCTAAACTGCTGGTGGGAATGCAGTTTGGTGCAGCCACTGTGGAAAACAGTATGGAGATTCCTCAAAAGGCTAAGAATAGACTTACAATATGAGCCATGAATATATATATATATTCATGGGCATATATCCAGAAGGAACCCTACTCCAAAATGACACCTGCACCCCAATGTTCATAGCAGCCCTATTTACAATAGCCAAGACATGGAAACAGCCCAAATGTCCATCAACAGATAACTGGATAAAGAAGATGTGGTATATTTAGACAGTGGGATAGTATTCAGCCATAAAACCCAACAACATAATGCCATTTGCAGCAACATGGATGCTCCTGGAGAAGGTCATTCTAAGTGAAGTAAGCCAGAAAGAGAAAGAAAAATACCATATGAGATCGCTCATATGTGGAATCTAAAAACAAACAAACAAACAAAACATACATACAAAACAGAAACAGACTCATAGACATAGAATAGAAACTTGTGCTTTCCAAGGGGGCAGGGGGTGGGAAGGGATAGACTGGGATTTCAAAATGTAGAATAGATAAACAAGAATATACTGTATAGCACAGGGTAATATATACAAGATCTTATGGTAGCTCAGAGAGAAAAAAATGTGACAATGAATATATATATATATATATATATATATATATATATATATATATATATTCATGTATAACTGAAAAATTGTGCTCTACTCTGGAATTTCACACAACATTGTAAAATGATTATAAATCAATAAAAATGTTTTTCAAAAAACCCTAAAAATAGAGATATAATGTGACCCAGCCATTCTACTTCCAGGTATATATCTGAAAAAATGAAAACACTAGTTCAAAACGATACATGCACCCCAATGTTCATAGCAGCATTCTTTACATTTGCCAAGATACAGAAGCAACATGAGTCTATCAATAGATGAATGGATAAAGAAGATGTGAGATACATACATACTCAGCCACAAAAAAGCATGAAATAATGAGATTTGCAGCAACATGGATGGATCAAGAGGGTATTGTGCTTCCCCAGATTCCTTTCAAATTACTGCCTCCGTGCTGGGTCTCAGAGCATGTGAGATTTTGTTTGTGCTCTTTAAGAGTGAAGTCTCTATCTCCCACAGCCTTCTGGCTCTCCCATAGAAAGCCCCTCTGGCCTTCAAAGCCAGATATTCTGGGGACTCATCTTTCTGGTTCAGGCTGGGGACTCAGAAGTGGGTTCTCCCCTTGCTCTTTGGTGACAATGCCTGTGCTTGTGATTACCTTCTTGTTTGTGGGTCACCTACCTAGGGGTGTGGATCTTGACAGACAGATTTGCAGATACTAATTATTATGTATAAAATAGATAAACAACAAGTTTCTCCTGCATAGCACAGGGAACTATTTCAATATTATGTAGAAACCTATAATGAAAAAGAACATGAAAATGAATGTATATATATTTCTATATATATATGTGAATTACTGTGCTGTATGCTAGAAATACACATTGTAAATCAACTACACTTCAATAATAGAATAAAGAAAACTATGAGACATGAAAAAAAGTAAATAAGAGCTTAATATGAAAAAAAGTCTAACTCCGAGGGTTATTTTCTGTGTAAACGCATTCAGTTATTCTTATCTTTGCATCCAGGTTAAAGCTGTAGATGAGGCAAAGAAAAAGGCTCTGCTCTTGAGAAGCAACGAGGAGATAAGAAGCCTATGTGACAGATCCTGAGAGCATTGCCCATTCGTCTCCTAGGGCAGAAGGCAGACAGAAGTGTGGGGGCCCATGATCAGGTTAATAAATTGTAATAGACCCCAGCCGCTTGTGACCTTTTAGAAGAACAAATGTGCTTTGCTAGCAGGTGCCTGTGCATCTGCACTCCCGTCTCCTTGCCGTAAAAGGCAGAGACAGGGCCTTGCCTGCATAGTTGAGATTCTAGCTTAGGGCTGCTTCCACAATGGCAAAGCCATTGTGTGTCCCTTACTATAAATGCAGGACATGGCTTGTTTTAACCATAGGTCCATAGTTCATTGCAAAGCGATGACCCATGCCTTCAGCTATAAACACTGGGCATGCTTTCTGCTGTTTAGATAGTCTGTAACCCCCAAGACAAGGAACTGGCTGGTCTGGTGGTCTGTTTTGTAACCAACATCTTATATCTGAAGAATGTACTTAGTCCCCCTCTCCCGACTGCCCTGAAGATAAATTGAGCCTTTGTACTCATTGTGGATTTTATGATCCCTACCCAATCCTGTTTTTCCTTAAGCTCCTGCTCTCCATGACACAATTGTTTGTGACCTTTTCTTTGATTGTACGCAATAAATATGAGAGTGTTTGAGAGGCTCGAGGAGTTGGTCTCCAACTCCCTCTCATTCTCTTGACTTTCCACAGAGTCTTGAGTAATTCATTCCATCTCGGTGGGACTTCTGCTGGACAGAACCCACACCGAAGGTCCTTGATATATACTAAGTACTGCGATGAATACATTAGAAAAATGAAACATGTTCCCTTCTTAAGAGTTTTGGGAATTCATATTTATTCATCTATTTATTAACATTCATTAATTGTTTGTACTTGGTGGTAGGTTTTATGCTAGACACTGAGAATCTAGAAATAAGTAAAACAAAGTCCCTTTTGAGACTGGCTTCATTCATTTAGCATAATGATTTTGAGAATCACTCAAGTTATATGCACCAATAGTTTGTTCTCTTTTATTGCTGAGTAGTATTTCATCTTATAGATACACCACAGTTGATCAGTTTTCCTTCACTTATGCTTATGTCCCTAATTGATTTCTCTTGTCTAATTGCATTGGCTAAAATCTCCATTATAATGTTGAATAGTAGTGGGTGGGCACACTTGCTTTGTTCCTGGGTATACATGCCTTCAGTGTTTCCCAATTAAGTAAGTGAGATGTCTCCTGGACTACAGTAGTATATTAAATGTATTTGTGTGTGTGTGTGTGTGTGTGTGTGTGTGTGTGTGTGTGTGTGTAAATCGTATTAAGCAAGTATTCCCCAATCACTATGTTCTTGAGAGTTTTTATCATGAATGGCTATTGAGTTTTATTAAAGTCTTTAAAAAATAATTTATGAGAATAATCAAGGTGAATGATATTAATAGGTTTCCCAACACTGAACCAATTTTTTATTTCTGTTTTATAGCCCACTTGGTCATGATGTATCGCATTCTTAATGTGGTGTTGGCACCTATTTGCTAAATATTTTATTTAGAATTTTTGTTTTGATATTCATGAGATATTGGTCCGTAGTTTTATCTTTTTGTATTGTCTTGATTAGGCTTAGATATCAATATTATATCTGTTTTGAGAAAGCCATTAGGAAATTTCCCTTCATTTTCGATGCTGTAGAACAATTTAAAGAGCACTGAAACAATCTGGACTTTGAGGTTTGTAAGAATTCTCATGCAAAACAATCTGGCCCTGGTGCCTACTTTGTGATGTGGTTCCTTAATAGCTTTCTCCAATTCTTCCATGTAAATTGGGCTATTTAATTTTTTTCTCACTAATGGAGATAATTTTGGTAATCTGTATTTCCCTAGGAAATTATCCATTTCATTTAGGTTTTCAAATTTATTTACAAAAAAGTTTTAAATTTTAAAGTGTTCTTCTTTTTCAATGGTCATTTGTGTTGTCATTTTGAAAGTTTATTTGTGCCTTTTTCTCTTGTTTCCTGAACAATTTACTTAGTAGTTTGTTAATTTTAAATTTTTTCAATAAACCATGATTCGTTTTATTAATTAGGTCTAATTTTTTCTGTACTACATTAATTTTTGTCTTTCATACTTGTGCTTTCTTTTGCTTTAATTATTGTACTTTTGCCAGTTTTTTGAAATGAGAACCTAATTTGTTTTCATTCTTTTATTTTTATTGACAGTCTTTTGTGCAATGCATTTTCCTCTGATCACTTCTTTATATGAATCCTATGGCTTCTGATATTTAGTGTTTTCATTAGTATGATTTTTAAGAAATCCTGAAGTGTCAGCTTATATTTTTCTTTTCAACAAAAGTTGTTTAATAGAAGTGTTTTAATTTCCAGATGGAAGGACTTTTTTTCCCAAAAATAACTTCTGGCTTTATCACATTGTGATCAGAAAGTGTTTTTTGTAATACTTCTACTTTATGGAACTCACTGATGTTTGCTAACTTTTATTAATAGTTGATCAATTTTGTGAATGTTTCATGAGCATCTGCAAAAGGATGTATTCTGTTCTTATGCAAAGAGAGTGTATTCTCTATATACCCATGAGAGCTACTTTCTTCACTTTGTTAATTCTTATAACAAAGGAATGGTCTTCTCCTTCCTTACTTATTTTTGGTCTACTTGGTATGTCTTTTCTGACAACAGTATATTAAAGTCTTCTATTATTAGGGTATTTTAATCAATATGTCCTTGCATTTTCTGTAGTTTTTGCTTCATAAACAAGATTACTGTGTTATATGGTGTATAGATTTTCTTAAGCATCATATCTCTAATACAGGATTTGTAAGAAAGGAGAGTGAGACAAGGAAATTTTTAACTTTACTTTTGATTCCTCTTGCGGTAATAGTTGCCTTTGTAGACAAAATGCTTTGAACAAGCTTGTGGAAATGAGTCCCCTGAGACTATAAGTCAATTGCTTCCTGTGGAACAATGTGGAATTCACTGGAAACAGCTTATGTGTCAAAACTAAACATATGCTATATATAGGACATAAAGAAAAAATGTCCACGTTTAATTTGTCTATAATTTTATAATCTTTCGTAAATCCCATACATTACTTCTAGGGGAAATATATAACTAAAAGTTTACTCTTGTTTAAAAACCAGCCCAGTCTGATCTGTTGAAGAGTCCCACAGATAGTGTCCAGTGTCTCCACTTTGGTGACTTTGGGACCCCTCAACCATCGTGTTCCTTTCCTTCAGTGGGGGATGGATGACTTACATGATGTGGTTTCTGGAGGACGATGAGGTCTCCAAGCCTTGGCCTCTGTCTCCTCTAGTTGTTGGGTGATAGCCCATGTCTGTCAGGTCTCTGAATTCCCACTGGCCTCCAACAAGAAAGCCCGCGAGCTGGTGTAATCTCACGAAGTGAGCTGATTTCTCACTCCAGACTGTGCCCTTTGAGGGGCTCCTTGGCTGACATCCTCATAGCTCAGCTCCTGATGGTCTAAATTCCCTATGGCTGGTCTGGCAGTGACTCTCAATCAGCCCTGGAATATCACCTAGAGAGTATGTTTGACTGCACGTAAGAGAACTTCACCAAAGCGGCTTAACAAAGGGCTCAATTTTGATACAACAAGGAGTTTACAGCTGATGAGTCCAGAGACGATGTAACTATCCAAAGAACTTGCTATTTTTTTCTCCCATCATTCTTTGCAAGTAACTGTTGTCCTCAGTGTGGCAAGATGGCCACTTGACCTTCAGCCTCAGGTCTGAATTGTGGTGGAAAGAACATAGAAACAAGCAGGAAGACAGAATGGCACTTAAATTACAAAAGCAAAGCCAACCCAGAAATCTCCACAGGATTTTTGCCACTACCTCTTGTATGGTTACCCTGGCTGCAAGAAACACGGTGCAACTTAGTACTTCACATGAGTCCATTGTTGTTATAGACAAAATTGTAGTTTTGTTAGTGAGGAAGAGGAGGCAGATGCTAGTCAGCAGATGACCAGCAGCCCACGCCACGTGCAGCTGGGGTGAATTTGCTCTATACCTCGCTCTAGAGTGACCTTGCTCCCACCCCACTAGTGAATTCCCTTGACAATACCCCCAACCAAACTTTCAAATCATTCTAAACACAAACCAAGGAAAGGACAAGAAAATAAAACCCCAAGACTCGAGTCAGGTTCCAGAAGTAACAGGCTTGTAACATACTAAATATCCTACAGATAAACTTTGGATAAACTACAAAGAATCAAATACTGAAAAGGACTGGGGAGCAACCAAAACCAGATAGAAATGGAAGAGGTTTGGATTCTTGAAAAAAGGCCAACATAGGGTGATGTCCATGTTTAAAAGGTTTTTCGCAGAGGGCACTTCCCAGATCACAGCTGAAGAAGTGACCAGAACTTAATTATCTAATATACCTCTTGTTTCCTAAACCTGGAGAAACAAAATTTAGGACACATATCTGATTGCTTTATCCCTCTGCCTTCCTCTGTTTCCTCTCCCCTATAAGAAGAAGGGATGTTTCCATCTCTTATTAGCTGGACTTCCAGTGTATAAAATGTTATTGCCTAGTGACTGGACCTGAGTCTTTTTATGCAAATCGGGGAAGTGATAAAATATAGACAATCCATTCTAAAGGAAACATCCAGGTTTACAAGGCTGTCATCTTTTGACAAAAATTCTATTAACTTTATTTAATATTAGGATATGGGTATTCAGGTTTGGTTCTGTATTTTGTGAAGTATTAGTATGCATCAGAGCCACCTGGAAGGCTTTTTAAAATATAAGGTTTCTGAGTCAGTAGGCCTGAGAATTTGCGTTCCTAGCAAATTCCCTGGGGTTATTGATGCCATTAGTCTGGGGTGGTACTTTGACATTTGACTACATAGGAGCAAATATACTGTGTTTGGGGGAAAAAAGGAAGAGAGGAAGTCACTTCAATCATTTTCAAGGCATTTCTCCTGCTCCAAATGTTACCAGCTAGATCCAGAGTGCCAAAGATCCTTCTCCCCACCCGTATTCTGAAGGAAAATTATACACACAAAAAGCTGAACCAAATAAGGCAAAATGCCATATTTTTACCAAAACTCTAGGACTTCTTAGTAAAGATGAAGTGGAGACCACAGCAGGGACCAGAAACCACAGCTAGGAGTCTTCCTTCTCCTCCCTGAATGAAAAAGAGTTAGTTATGCAGAAGGAGGCCACTCGACTATCAAAGAGTCAGTCTGAGAAGATGAAACCAAAAAGCGAAGACTTGCTGGACAGCCAGAAGGAGAACTTCGGTCTGTTTATAGAATGAAACAAGGAACCAAAAGCGTTAGTCATATCTGGTCACAGTAAGCCAAAAGGGAGAGATTGCAGTTTGTTTCCTGTTTCTGAAAATGAAAAGAATAGCAGGAAATGGTCTAATGGGTGTCAGGCTCTCCCAGCATGCTAACATCCCCAAACAGATCAATCCCTCTGCCTTTGTGAGAGGGAGAGAATTGACGAGGTGTCACCCCAGAGTTTCTCAGTCCTGGGTTATGGAGGGACAAACACTTCTTTCCGAGCCAGAGGAGGACAGTCAACTTGGAGTAATGGGGCAAAGTGCTGCTTAGGTGACCCCACCCTGTGACTTTCAAAATCTCTAGTAAAGCCTACAAAATGCTTAGAATATGTATTTATTGCAAAAGCCAGCTAAAGAACTGAATTTCAAGTCTACATGAGAGAACTGTGGTGTACAATTTAGGAAGTATTGGGAAGCCTGAGGAAGGAAGCCCTGGAAATTCCCAAAAAAGAACAAGAAAGATTTTGGGCTCTCCATGCTGGGGAAATGTAGCTTCAGCCAAGTCTTACCAATTCCCCAAAGGGCAGAGTGAAAACGTACTTAGTGAGTGCCTCATGTGTGGCAAGAACTTGGTACACAGCAGTGAAGGAGGAAGAATTCGCTGCCACCGACTACTGTGGTGGTATATGTCAGTATACTGGGGCAACAAGTAATGAAAATTCAAGTAATATTTTAATTCTTTGTCCAAGGCATACACATCATCAAACTGGTGTAACTCCTATTTGTTGTCTTGATGAGATGGGAAATGTTTCCATAAGAAGGTAAGACATAAGGTGAATCCTTCCATATGAATCCTTCAGCTGTGCTGAGTTCTCTGTTGTAAACTTGCACCACTGATTCTTTCTCTGTGTTCTCTGCATCACAGGGAAAGAGACTGGACCAACACTAGCCCTTTCCTGACAAGTCCAGCTTAGAATCTGCAGAAGAGATGCACTCTTGTGAGATTTGGAACGGGGACGACAAGGAGTACCGCTGCGTGAAGACAGCAATGTGATTCACAGCTGATGGCTCCTGGAAATCACCCAGCTTCCCAGGCCTGGGCAAATCTCTCATTCCCTGGATTAAAAGTATGTCCTACTTTTAATACCTAGATTGGCTTCCATTTTCCTAATCAGATACTCTGTATAAGTGGAGGGAGATGAAATGTTTCTGGAAACAATCAAGGCAAAAGAAAGGCAGAATCCAGAAGTGGAAGAGAGCATGGTCCAGAAATTCTGGGGCACAGAGTATGAGTGTGACGCTGAAGACTATTGCGTGTGCTTCCATCCGGAGGGGTTTGTGCCAAATGTCTATGAAAATTCTCATCTGATAGGTTTAAAAGGTTTAAAAATATTTGGTGGGGAGGGTATAGCTCAGTGGTAGAGTGCATGCTTAGCACTGAACCCATTCTGGGTTCAATCCCCAGTTACCTCCATTAAAAATAAATAAACCTAGTTACCCTGCCATCAAAGAAAATTAACAAAAAAGAAAAATTTTTTAAAACAAAGAAGAGTTGGTCACTAAACATAAAAAAAAAAAATTGCTGTACACGTGAAACTAACATTGTAAATCGACTACACTTCAATAAAAATTTTTTTTTAATTTCTGTACCATTAATCTGTTTTTTTATCCTGAGTTTAAAACATCTTTTCATAGATTTGAGAATACTTTAAGACACTCAAAATATTACTTGGATTGTGTCTTATTTTTTTAACATTTTTAAATTGAGTTATAGTCATTTTACAATGTTGTGTCAAATTCCAGTGTAGAGCACAATTTTTCAGTTCTACATGAACATACATATATTCATTGTCACATTTTTTTTTCGCTGTGAGCTACCATAAGATCTTGTACATACTTCCCTGCGCTATACAGTATAATCTTGTTTATCTCTTCTACATTTTGAAATCCCAGTCTATCCCTTCCCACCCCCTGCCCCCTTTGGGAACCACAAGTTTGTATTCTATGTCTATGAGTCTGTTTCTGTTTTGTATTTATGATTTTTTTTTTTTAGATTCCACATATGAGTGATCTCATGTGGTATTTTTCTTACTCTTTCTGGCTTACTTCACTTAGAATGACATCCTCCAGGAGCATCCATGTTGCTGCAAATAGCGTTATGTTGTTGTTTTTTATGGCTGAGCAGTATTCCGTTGTATAAATATACCACTTCTTTATCCAGTCATCTGTTGATGGACATTTAGGCTGTTTCCACGTCTTGGCTATTGTAAATAGTGCTGCTATGAACACTGAGGTGCAGGTGTCATCCTGAAGTAGGGTTCCTTCTGGATATATGCCCAGGAGTGGGATTCCTGGGTTATACTGTAAGTCTATTCCTAGTCTTTTGAGGAATCTCCATACTGTTTTCCATAGTGGCTGCACCAAACTCCATTCCCACCAGCACTGTAGAAGGGTTCCCTTTTCTCCACAGTCTCTCCAGCATTTGTCATCTGTGCACTTTTGGATGATGGCCATTCTTACTGGTTTGAGGTGATATCTCATTGTAGTTTTGATTTGCATTTCTCTGATAATTAGTGATATTGAGCATTTTTTCATATGCCTATTGATCATTTGAATGCCTTCCTTAGAGAATTGCTTGTTTAGGTCTTCTGCCCATTTTTGGATTGGGTTTGTTTTTTTCTTATTAAGTCGTGTGAGCTGCTTATATATTCTGGAGATCAAGCCTTTGTCGGTTTCATTTGCACAAATTTTCTCCCATTCCATAGGCTGTCTTTCTGTTTTACTTATGGTTTCCTTTGCTGTGCAGAAGCTTGTAATTTTCATTAGGTACCATTTGTTTATTCTTACTTTCGTTTCTATTGCTTGAGTGGACTGTTCTAGGAGAACATTTTTGAGATGTATATGAGATGTTTTGCCTGTATTTTCTTCTAGGAGGTTTATTGTATCTTGTCTTATGTTTAAGTCTTTGATTTATTTTGAGTTGATTTTTGTGTATGGTGTAAGAGAGTGTTCTAGCTTCATTGATTTACATGCTGCTGTCCAGTTTTCCCAACACCATTTGCTGAAGAGACTGTCTTTATTCCATTGTATATTCTTGCCTCCTTTGTCGAAGATCAGTTGACCAAAATTTGTGGGTTCATTTCTGGGCTCTCTGTTCTGTTCCATTGGTCTATATGTCTGTTTTTGTACCAATACCATGCTGTCTTGATGACCGTAGCTCTATAGTATTGTCTGAAGTCTGGGAGAGTTATTCCTCCAGCCTCTTTCTTTTTCTTCAGTAATGCTTTGGCAATTCTAGGTCTTTTGTGGTTCCATATAAATTTTATTTTGATTTGTTCTAGTTCTGTGAAATCTGTGCTGGGTAATTTGATAGGAATTGTATTAAATCTGTAGATTGCCTTGGGCAATGTGACCATTTTAACAATATTGATTCTTCCAATCCAGGAGCATGGGCTATCTTTCCACTTTTTTAAGTCTTCTTTAATTTCCTTCATCAGTGTTTTATAGTTTCCCTTGTATAAGTTTTTCACTTCCTTGGTTATATTTATTCCTAGGTATTTTATTACTTTGGGTGCTATTTTAAAGGGGATTATTTCTTTATTTTCTTTTTCTGTTGATTCATCATTAGTGTAAAGAAATGCAACTGATTTTTGAACATTAATCTTGTAACCTGCTACCTTGCTGAATTCTTTAATCAGCTCTAGTAGTTTCTGTGTGGACCTTTTAGGGTTTTCTAGATATAGTAACATGTCATCAGCATATAGTGACACTTTTACCTCTTCTTTTCCAATTTGGATCCCTTTTATTTCTCTCTCTTGCCTGAGTGCTGTGGCTAGGTCTTCCAAGACTATGTTGAATAGAAGTGGTGATAGTGGGCATCCTTGTCTTGTCCCAGATTTTAGTGGGAAGCTTTTGAGTTTTTCACCATTGAGTACTGTGCTGGTTGTAGGTTTGTCATATATAGCTTTTATTATGTTGAGATATGATCCCTCTGTACCCACTTCAATGAGAGTTTATATCATAAATGGGTGTTGAATTTTATCAAATGCTTTTTCTGCATCTATTGAGATGATCATGTGGTTTTTGTCCTTTCTCTTGTTGATGTGATGTATTACATTGATTGATTTGCATGTGTTGAACCACCCTTGGGTCCCTAGGATGAACCCCATTTGGTCATGATGTATAATCTTTTTTATGTGCTGTTGGATTCTATTTGCTAATATTTTGGTGAGGATTTTTGCATCTATGTTCATCAGTGATATTGGTCTGTTATTCTCTTTTTTGGTAGTGTCTTTGCTTGATTTGGGTATCAGGGTGATGGTGGCTTCATAGAATGAGTTTGGGAGTATTCCCTCCATTTCAATCTTCTGGAAGAGTTTGAGAAGGGTGGGTATGAGTTCTTCTTTGTATGTTTGGTAGAATTCCCCAGTGAAGCCATCTGGTCCTGGACTTTTATTTGTAGGGAGGTTTTTTTTATTGCTAATTTGATTTAATTTCTAGTGATCGATTTCTTCAAGTGGTCAGTTTCTTCTTGGTTCAGTCTTGGTGGACAGTATGTTCCCAGAAACTTGTCCATCTCCTCTAGGTTATCCATTTTGGTTCCATATAGTCTTTCATAATATTCTTATATGATATTCTGTATTTCTATTTTATTGGTTGTAATTTCTCCATTTTCATTTCTTATTTTGCTTATTTGTGCTCTCTCCTTCTTCTTCTTTGTGAGTTTGGTGAGAGGTTTGTTCATTTTTTTTACTTTTTCAAAAAAAACCAGCTGTCGGTTTGATTGATTTTTTCTATTTTTAAAAAATTTTTATTTTATTTATTTCCTCCCTGATCTTTATTATTTCCTTCCTTCTGCTGCCTTTTGGGGTTTTTTTGCTCTTCTTTTCCTAATTCTTTTAGTTAGTGGGTTAGATTGTTTATTTGAAATTGTTCTTCTTTGTTGAGGAAGGCATGTATCGCTATAAACTCCCCTCTTAGCACTGCCTTTGCTGCATCCCATAAATTTTGTGTGGTTGTTTTCATTTTCATTTGTCTCAAGGTATTTTTTAATTTCAACTTTGATTTCATCCTTGACCCATTGATTTTTTAATAACATGTGGTTAAATCTCCATGCTTTCCCTTTTTTTTTTTTTTTTCCCTCTGTTTCTCTGTAGTTGATTTCTAGTTTCATGGCATTGTGGTCAGTAAAGATGCTTGAGATAATTTCTATCTTCTAAAAATTGTTGAGGCTTCTTTTGTGCCCAAGTACATGATCAATCCTAAAAAATGTTCCATGTGCACTTGAAAGGAATGTACATCCTATTTTTGGGGGGTATAATGCTCTGAAAATATCCACCAAATCTAATTTTTCTATTGTATCATTTAATTTCTCTGTTGCCTTATTTACTTTCTGTCTTGAAGATCTGTCCTGTGATGTTAATGCAGTGTTAAAATCTCTGACAATGATTGTATTCCCATCAATTTCCCCCTTTGTCTCTGTTAGTAATTGTTTTATGTACTTAGGTGCTCCTATATTGGCTGCATATGTATTAATGAGTGTAATATCCTCATCTTGTAGTACTCCTTTAATCGTTATAAAATGTTCTTCTTTATCTTTCTTTATGGCCTTTGTTTTAAAGTCTATTTTGTCTGAAATCAGTACTGCTACACCTGCTTTTTTGGCTTTTCCATCTGCATGCAATATCCTTTTCCATCCTTTCACTCTCAATGTATATGTGTCTGTATATGTGGGTCTCTTGTATGCAGCATATTGAAGGTTCTTGCTTTATTATCCAGTCTGCAATGCTATGTCTTTTGACTGGAGCATTTAGTCCATTAACATTTACAGTAATTAATGATAAATGTGTGTTTATTACCATTTTGACCTTATTTTTGAAGTTGATTTGGTATTTCCTTTGTGTTCCTTTCTTCTTCCTTTTGTGGCTTGGTAATTTTCCTTTGTATTATCTTGGATTTTATTTAGTTTTTGTGACTCACTTGTAAGTTTTTGGCTTGTGGTTACCCGTTTTTGTAAGTCTATTAACCCATTACTATAACTGTTTGTTTTAAACAGGTAGTAATATAATCTCAAACCCATCCTACCGAGAACAAAATATTTTTTTAAAAAACCCTCTATATTTTCTTTCTTCCCTCTCCCACTCTTAATGATTTAGATGTCTTCCTTACAATTTCATGTTTATTCTATTTGTAACTCATGGTAGTTATCACCTTTCCAGTTATGAGTTTCTCATTTCTGTAGCATCCTGCTTCTTTTCTATTTAGAGTAGACCTTTCAATATTTCTTTTAGCATGGGTTTAGTGTTGCTTAACTCTTCTAGTATTTGCTTGCTTGTGAAATTCTTTATCTCTCCTTCTATTCTAAAGGATAGCCTTGCTGGATAGAGTATCCTAGGCTGCATCTGTTTTTCATTCAGGACTTTGAATATATCTTGCCACTCCCTTCTGGCCTGTAGTGTTTATGTAGAGAAATCAGCTGAGAGCCTTATGAGGGTTCCCTTGTAACTCACTCTTTGTTTTTCTCTTGCTGCCTTTAGGATCATTTCTTTATCCTTGACTCTGGCCATCTTGATTATGATATGTCTTGGTGTGGGTCTGTTTGGGTTCTTCCTGTTTGGGACCCTCTGAGCTTCCTGTACTTGGATATCTGATTCCTTTTTAGGTTTGGGTAGTTTTCAGTCATGATTTCTTTACATACGTTTTCAATCTCCTTTGTTCTTTCTTCCCCTTCTGGAACCCCTATTATGCATAGATTGGCATGCTTTATATTATCCCATAGGTCCCTTATATTCTTTTCATTGTTTTTTACTTGTTTTTCTCTCAGCTGTTCTGATTGGGTGCTTTCTGTTGTCCTGTCTTCCAGGTCAGTTATTCGTTCCACTGCATTATCTAGCCTGCTTGTACAGCCTTTAGATCAGCTCTCATCTCAGCAAATGAGTTTACTAATTCTACTTGGTTCTTCTTTATAGCTTCAATTTCATTTTTGACATATTTTTATATCTCTAAACACTATCTCTTTTAGTTCCTTCAGTACTTTGATCACTCCTTTTTTGAAATCTAGATCTGGTAGGACATCAATGTTTATTTCATTGATCATGCTTCTAGGGGATTTCTCTTGCTCTTTTAATTGGGAGTGTTTTCTCTGCTTCTTCATATTCCTCATATCTCTCTGTCACTGTGGTTTAAGATGTATCAGTTATCTATTGTGGTCCTTAAGGAGTTTATTTATTTATCTATCTAAAGCCCATGCAAGAATCAAACTTAAAAAAGAGAGAGAGAGAGTATTTTAAAAGAATGGAGAAAAAAATGTTTGAAAACAGTGTATAATCAATAATAGAAGAGCACATTGAAACAGAATAGCAATTGATTTGAGATCTTTTAAAAACCTTTTTAAAAAGGAGGAAAAAATCAGAAAACAATATTTAAAACCTGTGTATAATCAATAACAGGAGATCAAACCAAGAGAAATAAAAATGAAATGAGGTGGATGTTTTAAAGTAATAAAAATAAAAATATTTTAAAAGAAAAATTTAAAAGGGATTAAAACTGTAGACATATACAATTGTTTAAAAAGTAAAAATTAAAAATGTAATAGAAAATAGAACAGACATTAAAAAAGAAAAAAAGGAGGGTGGGATGTGTTCTGGAGACAGCGTGCTCTGAATGATTATATTGAGAGGCCTTTCTGTCTTAACCTTGTTTCATGAACTCAGCTTGCTATTTCCAGATGCCCTCCGTTGGCCCCCTTGTCTGTGTTACTCCCAGCGCCTGTCAGCTAGCAGATCGCGCCCCCTGCCAACACTGGATCAGGTGCTGAACTCCTACCCAGTGGGTGGGCAGGTTACTCCCCCTCCCAATGCCGCAGTCAGATTCTGAGTTCGGGGAAGGTAGGCGGGCAGATTGTGCCCCCTCCCAGCACCATGGTCAGGTGCTGCGCTCCTGCCAGGATGGCGAGTGGCCACCAGCTGTCTCCCAGCGCAAGTCATTCTGCTGCTCTGTGCAGCTGCCTGCTCCGCCTCGGGCAGGTGCTCCGTTGGCGGTCTCGGGGAACATTGCATAACAGCCCCTCCCTGCTCTGTGCCAAAACCCAGCTCCTTGTTTGTCTTGGCAGTGCGAGTTCTCTGAGGTTCCAGGGCAGAAAGATTCTCTCTGCCTTGGGCTGTAAACAAGTCTAAGTCCTGCCTAGGAGGTTGTGGAGCCCCTGGGAGCAGATTCAGGTCTCAGCCCTGCCCCCGCCCGGGCACTGCGCACAGGAAGATACGGTGGCTGTGGCTGCGCCCCACCTCTCTTCTTGTGAGAAGTGCCAGTAATGGTGCCGTGTGTCTGAGGAGACAAAGACTATGGCGCCCCTCCCCCCAGGGCACACCAGCAGTGTTGCTTTGCTTCTTTCGTAGTTTATGGGGGACCCAGGTTGTTCTGCTCTGTATCTCCTCCCAGCCACGGCATAGCACCCTGCAGTCCCCTGGGGCTGCCTCAGTGTAGGTGCCCCAGTCCTCTGCCTGGCTTAGGCAGCCAGTCCCGGGCCACAGCTGCTGGCTCACATTTCAGGCTGGGTGTCGCTGGGACCCTTTGTACCTGTTTAACTCAGTTCTGTCAGTCAAGGTGTGTGCTCCTTGCAGATCTGAGCCTCAGAGGTTTCCCCTCTGTCCCGCTGGCCTCTCTGTTTGAGAGGTGGAGATTCAGTGAACAAGCGCCATTCCTCCTTTGCCTCTCCCTTCCTGCGGGACCAGTCCCACACTGTTTTGCTTTTTCTTCTTCTTTTTTTTTTTTCTTTTCTCCTAGCAGATTCATGGCGTCTTTGTCTTTTGAAGAGGGTGATGTTCTGTTGGAGTTCAGCAAGTGCTCTGGTTGCCTGGGTGGGTCCGTGGATGTGAGTTTTGGTGTATTTGTGGGAGAGGGTGAGCTATGAGCATCCTTCTACTCCGCCATCTTGGCCCCTCTGGATTGTGTCTTAAATCACACTCCTTATATAGCTCTAAAGAAAAATACTTTCAAATTTTCAAACTTTAAATCAATGAATTTTGGTATTATTAAAAAGGTCTCTTGTCTTTTCTGGGCAATTGGTGCCTAATGGAAGGTCTTTCATGTTTTGTATACTTTAAAATTTTTAGTTTTTTCTTAAAAATTGGCAACAAAACTTTCCATAACCAAAGTTAAAAAAAATTTTTTTTTACCATCCCTTCAACTAAAAGTGTTTTTTTTTTTTTTAATGCAATAATTCAAGCTATTTTATAGCTGGCCCAAATTAGCAAGCTCAAATCCTGTTAAAAGTTATTTACAGTTTTTTGCTGGATATTTAATTCTGGCATCAGTTACTAGTTTTGTCACCTCTGCTTTTGATTGTTGAGAGGAAGTATTTTATCAAACTCCCTATGTATTTGCTGAAAAATGCTGAAATACCTAACAGCTTTTTTTTTTTTTTTTTTTTTTTGGTTCTGCTGCATTACAGCAAATTACTATTGCCATTCATCATAAATGTTGTACCATATCTTCTTCCAGTGTCTCTTTCTCTCCCTTGTTCTTGTTTAGTACCTGCTTATCTCCATTCATTCTGCATCAGTATCATGCCTTCATTTTAGTTTCTTAAGTTTTTTTAAATTGAAGTATAGTCAGTTTACAATGTTTGTGTCAATTTCTGGTGTACAGCCTAGTGTTTCAGTCATACATATACATACATATATTCATTTTCATATTCTTTTTCATTATAGGTTACTACAAGATATTGAATATAATTCCCTGTGCTATGCAGAAGAAACTTGTTGTTTATCTGTTTTATATATAGAAGTTAGTATCTGCAAATCTCGAATTCTCAGTTTATCCCTTCTCACCCTCTTTCCTTCTGGTAACCATAAATTTGTTTTCTATGTCTGTGAGTCTGTCTTGTAAATAAGTTCATTTGTGTCTTTTATTTTTTATGTTGTTTTGGTGGGGGCAGAAGGGGAGGTAACTAGGTTTATTTATTTATTTATTTTTAGAGGAAGTACTGAGGATTGAATCCAGGACCTTGTGAACATTAAGCATGTGCTCTGCCACTTGAGCTATTCCCTCCCCCTTCTCTAGCTCTCTTTTTTTCCTTTTAGATTCCACATATGAGTGATATCATATATTTTTCTTTCTCTTTCTGACTTACTTCACTTAGAATGATAATCTCCAGGTCCGTCCCTGTTGCTGCAAATCGTGCCTTCATTTTAAAGTTAAAATTTTGTCCATACTTATTTTTAAACTAAAAATTAACTTAATTATATTATAAAAAATAATAATCAGTACTTAGTAACCAACTACTATGTAGATATGTGTCACTGTAACTCACACTGTCTACACAAAGTATTCAAATAAAAGTATTATGTCACTCCACTAGAAAGATTATTCAAATGGAATCAATCTATTGACACTGACTAGATCAATGATGTGCTTATGTTCTTGTGCTATAAAGAATAAAAGTGATCAAAATCTACCTGGCAATACAGCAATAATATGTGATACAACAATTAGAGTGAAATGTATTTCTACCCAAACAAGAAAGCTGTGTTTCATGGTAAAATATTTTACAGTGCTTCAGTTTTTC
Organism: Camelus ferus; assembly: GCF_009834535.1. Classification (NCBI taxonomy): domain Eukaryota; kingdom Metazoa; phylum Chordata; class Mammalia; order Artiodactyla; family Camelidae; genus Camelus; species Camelus ferus. Next base: position 5,797,165 of record NC_045702.1, on the reverse strand, counting down.
AATTTACTAAAAACTGATTATTATTAAATAAAATTTAAAATTCAGTTTCTCAGGTTCCCCAGCTACATTTCAAGTGCTCAATAACCACATGTGGCTGGTGGCTACTATATCGGATACTGCAATTTCTAGAAAATCCTCAAATACTTGGAAATTAAACACATACTTCTAAATAATCCATGAATGATAAAAGACAACACAAAGAATATGGAAAATACTGTAGATTGAATAATGAAAACAGAATACACAAAAATGTGTGCCATTTAGATAAACGTGCATAGAGGGAAATTTTATAGCTTATGTTAGAAAAGAAGAATTTTTAATAGTTTACGGATATTGTAGTTGAGTTTGTTCAAGCAGGCATTTAAATTACTGCAAATCCCTTTGAACATGGGAAAGCTTGGTTTTAGATGTCGTTAGCAAGGGACTTTCCCAGTCTTGCTCCTCTTTGACGGAAAGTCCCTTGGTCATGGTGTGATTTTCACTCCTGTTGGTATTTCAGTAGAATATTTGGAGAAATGGAATCTCCAATTCTGCCTTTGCTGCTGCCCACAACCGCAGACACCTCTAATTAGCCTTCCAGCCTTTTTTCTAGAAAAAATTTCCCCTGGACTCTTTAGAAATTGCAGTTCATGGGTCAGCCAAAGATTTGAAGGGAATTTATATACAGAATTTCTAAAGCTGCCCACTCCCTCGGTGACTCTTTCGGGGAGTTCCACTCCAGTTTTTAGCTGCTCTGGCTGCCCTCAAACTCCATTCTCTTACTCTCAGATCACTGTGAATTTCTGCTTGAGTGCTACTTCTGTGTCCGCAGGACAGGAAAACACTCTCAGGGGGAAGGTCACATAAATGTGGCAGCAGTGTGGTACCCTCATGTTAAGGGTCAATTTCCCTATGGTGTCGGACTGTATTTGGTTACTTCTCAATATCTTCAAACAGTTGTTTTAAATTTTTCATTATTTTGTATTTTCTACATAGTTTATGAATGTTATTACAGGAGAATTGGGAGCTGGAAACCTTCCTTGAAGTTTTTACCCACTGCTTTGACCCACCAAAGAAAAAGTAGCCGTGTACTCACTGGGCACTGCAGATTGTCCAGATCCCTGCTTTTCATGCTTTGCTCCAGTGCAGAGATATTTTTGGACAATTTTCACTTTGACAATTTTCAGCTTTGGCCAAGACAATCCTGTCTCCTCCCCTTGCACACCCCCCACCCAAACCACTTCTTTCTTACTGGTATACAGACCATGGAATTTCCAGAACATACCTACACTTGCCCTCCCTGTTCTCTGATGTTGAGGGAGTAATGGTGTGGAACGATGTCTATTCTTCCCCCAGAAATGTTGTGGGAGGCATCTTCCCTGATTTCTAGTAAGAGAGAAAACCCCATGTCTGATATAATTAAAAACAATTCTTTTAGAACTTTTAACAAAAGACGGTTTTGAGTGACTTGCCAGTTAAGAGTCACTGAATGGGTATCATTTGGTCAAATGCTTGTATTTTCTATTATGAAATCAATTAAGCTAACAGAGGTAAAATAGTAATACCTAAATTAAAGACATTTATCTTTTTATCCTAATGGAAATGCAAACAATTTTAGCTTTTACATCAATAGCTCTGAAGTTATGAATCTATTCACTTAGAAAAAAAGATAGCCTTGATTCACTTAACCTTGAAATATTTACCAACTCTCCCAATGTTTTATGTTTTAGATTTTTAATGTAACTTTTTCTTTTTCTTATAATGGGATAAATTTGAAGTGTAAATTTAAAATGTAAATGGTATTACTTAGGTAAATTTATATATTGTAATATGGTTGCTGTTGGAACAATATTTATCATATTACATACTCACATTATTGCCTACATTCAATATACTGTACCTTAGAGCTCTGTGGCTTATTTAGTACTCTTTACAAGTTTGTACCCTTAAACACGGTCAGTCTTATCCTCCCATCCCCGCATCTCCTGATAACCACCGTTTTACTCTGCTATTTTTTTTAAAACAGGTTTGACTTTTTTAGATTCCACATCTAAGTGATATCACACAGTACTCTGTCTTACCTGCTTCCAGGTCTCCCAAATTTAATACACGAGTGTAAGACAATTCCAACTGGAATACCGATAAGATTATTTTTTGAAAATTAAACAAGTGACTTTAATTTTCACATAGAAGAATAACTGCCTGAGAATAACAAAGGAAATATAAACATGTTGACTGAGGAGGGAATTGGTGTGTCATATTATAATCAAAGCCACTGTAATCAAATCAATATTTTATTCATACAGGAGTAGAAAATTAGGAAGACAAGAACAGAATTGAAAATCCTGAATTGGATCTTAGGGAATATGAAAATTTAACATATGATAAATGTTGTGTTGCAGTTCAGCAGGAAATGGATCACCTACTTAATAAATGAATGGTCTGGCACAGAGGCTATTTAAGATAGCATAACCAAAATAAGTTCTGTTCTGCCTTGAGACACTTTTCTGAATCTTTTAGCATAAGAAATGCTTAAGCTTTCTTAGGAGTCTGCTGTGTCTGGAGAACATGGGTGCCATGGTCTCCAGATTGGCTGCTTGATTAAAGAGAATCTCTCATCAGCTGATGAGCATCCAGATTATGGGAGACCTGAGGCTGCATCCTCTGATTTCTGATGGTTCTCCAGCAACGCCACCCTCACCTCCACTTCCCACCCCTCTGCTGCACAGCTTGAAGGAAGGAAAAGGTGGCTACACTGGGAGGCAATTTCCCTCCTGTTTTCTCCTACTCTGTTTCCATTATTGGTCAGATGCCCCAGGAGCATCCTGAACCTCAAAGAAACTGAAGTGCGTCTGAGATGCATCAGTCTCCCTGTGCAGACAGATGGCACCCATCAGAGACCAGAGCCAGACCAACGTGCTGCTCTCTTCTCCTGTCCCATTTCACTTCCTCAGAACCATCAACTCTCCAGAAAGACACCCACATGTTGCAGGCTTCTCCCCATCAGCCCAGTAGGCTGCTCCCTTAGATGTTTAAACCATTCACCTGCTTCCTCTGCAACCTCCCTTTTTTTCTCTGCTTCCCTCCATTCTATATCCCAAGATGCCTTGCGGTGGGACCCAGTTACAGACAAATCCCACCCACTCTTTCTCCCCACTCTCAAGGGAGACGGGAAGGGGCTGCAGGTAAGGCAGAGGCAGGGCTGAAAATCACCTCTGCTCTCTAACATCAGAGGGCCAGCATCACGAGGCAGGAGTGACAGGTGTATAACCTAGTCCGAGCCTGCTTCAGGGAAGTGCTTCTCCTCTGCCCAAGCCACGTGGCACCTCCCTGGGCCTCCATGTCCTGATGTCAGGTCTAGGCTCCACTTTCTTGATCAGGCCTGCCCCCTTCTGCTCAGCATCCTGCCAGGAGGCTCCCACAGGGCTTGCTTGCTGAGACTGGGTGGCTTCTTTCCACAGTGAATAAATAAAAGGGCTGCTCCTTCTACCACTTCCCTGTTTCTACTTACTTCCTCCTCCCTAGCCCAGCACCTGTCCTGTCCCATATGTCACAAAGCCACTGCTATGTTCTGACCCACCACACACAGCATACTTTAAAAGTCCTCAGGCCTGCCCCCACTGGGGGCAAGGACACAGCCCAAGAGATGCAGAATTGACTGGTCAACATCCCACCATGATTTGCTATCTCAACATTTAACCAGTGACTCCAGCAGCCAGGATGCTGTGAGGGTTACATGGACAAATGAGGCACAAGCATGTCCTCCAGAAGCTTCGGTTCTCTCAGTAATCTTGTACAGAGATGTAACGCCAATGAGATGTGAGGTTGGAGGGGAAGGGGGTTGAGGAGAGGGCCCATGTCTTCTGGAAGGTGTGATGAAGGACCCAGGAACTGTGGAGCCCACACCCCTCTTGCCACACCAGACACTGACTTGGAGTCTGGGATGGTCGGGGACCCATGGGATGGAGAGCAAGAGAGGGTCTGGAAGCCGGACTGGGTTGGAGGGAGGCCGGCAGGAAGCAGCCAACCCTCGCTGAAGTCCAGCACATGCTCAGATGGGTGTCTTCTCCAGGAGCTGTCTGTGAGCATCCTCAGAGTCCTTCTGGATTTGGTGCAGTGCTTATAGCTGGGACTCCTCAATGAGCCCTTCCTCAAAGCCGGGCGCCTGGATGTCCTCCCTTTCCTGCTCTTCTTTGCCCTAAATGTTTTGCTGGGAGTAATGGTAAGCCTTGTTGCTGTAATAATGGCCACCATTTTCCCACAGGACTGCATCGATTTCCACCATGAGCTCCTTTAGCTGGGCCTCCTGCTCCGCCCCCTCTGCCTTGTTGTTGAAGCCACAGTGTCGCCGCTCACAATTCAAGTCCAGCTTGGCAAGTTTCCGGTTATCGGTCTCTCGCAGGTACTCTCCCAGTGAGTCACCGTCCAGATCTTCCTTCCGCGTGAACACCAGGATGGTGTGGGCCATGACGCCCTTCCCGAAGACCTCCTGGAGGCGCAGGACCACATTCTGATCCTCCTCCGTGAACGAGCCCAGCTGTATCACCAGGAGCACCGCGTGGGGCCCCGGGGAGGAGAAGGCAATGGCTTCGCAGATGCCCTGATTGGCCACTTGCGGCGCCACCCCAGGGGACAGAATGTCGGGAGTGTCGATGACCTCAAGCTCCCTCCCAGCCCACGCTCGGCGCCCCCGCTGGACCTCCTGGGTCACCGGTCTAGCACTGAGTTTGGACTCGAATTCTTTCCGGCCAAGGATGCTATTTCCTGTTGCACTTTTCCCACTTCCGGATTTCCCTACCAGGATCAGCCTCAGCCTCTGTGGAGTCTGTTCATCCTCCCTCAAACCTAGAAGCACCGAGAGAAGGTGGGGGACTGGGGTTAGAGCCCAGACATCCACTTTAGCCTCATCAGGGGCAGACTGTCATGGTGAGGACAGGAGAGAGGAAGCCCCGGGACCTGCCCTGGATTCACTTCCTTCCTCCCTCCTTTGCTCCCTCCCTCCCTCCCTCCCTTCCTTTCCCTTCCTTCCTTTCTTTCTTTCTTTCTCTTTCCCTCTTCCCCCCGTCTCTCCCCCCCTCCTCCTTTCCTTTCTTTTTTTATTATGGTAGAATATACATAACATACAATTTAACATTTTAATCATTTTAGGTGTACAATTCACGAGCATTAAGTACACTTACATGGTGGTGCAATCATCATCACTATAAATCTCAAGAATTTTTCATCTTCCCAAACTGAAGCCCTGTACCCATCAAACACTCAATCCCCATTCCTCCCTTCCCCTAACACCTGATAACCACTATTCTACTTTCTGTCTCCGTGTGTTTGACTATTCCAGGTACCTCATATAAGTGGAATCAGGCAATATTTACCCTTTTGTGTCTGGCTTATTTCACTTAGCATAATATTTTCAAGGTTCATCCATGTTGTAGGAAGTATCAGAATTTCCTTCCTTTTTCAGAATGAATAATATTCCATTGTAGGTATAGACCATATTTTGTTTATTCATCTATATGGACATTTGGGTTGCTTCCACCTTTTTGCTATAGTGAATAACACTGCTATGAAACTTAGCATACATTTGTGTAATGCCTGCTTGAGTCTCTGCTTTCAATTTTTTTGGAACTGCTGGGTCATATGGTGGAAGACCACATTTTATGTTTAGGTTTTGAACCATATTCTCAGGGTCACCTGTTCTCATCCACATGGGAATCATCCCATCCTGCATAGGGACCCTGAGCTATTCACCTACTGATTGGAGACCCTTCTCAGTAAGAGTGGTGAGATTGTAAAGACGCAGCCTCCGTGTCTGTCCTCTCCCTGACATGATCGACCACATCACCCCATGTCAATTTTCCCAAATGGGAGTGTTGTGAGGATGGGGCCTTTTTAGACAGCCCTCCAGCTCCACAGCACAGAAGTATACTGGGGTCACATTCTTAAATGACACTCTTGAAATTTGGGCTGGACATTCTCACCCAGCAGAGTATCAGAACCACCAGCTCAGAGAAGACTTGGTCATGCCTGTCTAATACTGAGAAACACAGTGCCCAGATTTTTAGGTATGACTGGGGCTGGAGAGGCAGGAAGAGAACTCCTTTCTCCTGGCCTTGCAGGTCCCCAGACCCAGAGCATCTAGAGAAGTGCCAAATTCTAGCTGGTTTCCAAGTCTGTTCCACGTTGAAGACACTGATGTGTCTCAGTGACAGAGCCCTCAGCTTCCTGAAGGCAGGATTGGCACTGCCTTCTTCTGTATCTCCCTGGCAACGACATGTTCTTGCTACCTTTCTGCATCAGCTGGCTGACCCCTCAACCAATTGTGACTGGATAGTATCAGCTCACTCCAGCTTCCCCCAGGTGGCTTGAAAGGAATTGGAGTGAACGGGTGGGAGTTTCACAAAAGCAGGGAAGGTGAAAGGTTCATCTCCTCCCTCCAGTGCAAAGCTGGACGAAGACAGTGGTCTCCCATCTGGACAAGCCTAAAGGACTCCTATCACTCAACTTTAAAGCCAAATACATCCCTTGAGCCCTAAAGAGGATTTTTAAAGTAATATTAAACCTTGAATGCTGCCCAAAAGGGCAAATAGTTGTCAGCAATTGCACTATAATTTTCCTATGCAGCTAATTAATATGATTCTCACTGGATCAGGCCATTGAAGTTCATATAGTAAATCATTTGTGCTGAATCACACATACATTCTTCTGGCCAGGAAAGTGGATAGATTTCCAGCATTCCAAAATTCCTAAATTCTGTCTCCCCAGGTTAGAGTTGAGCCCATAAAAGTTAAGCCCCTGGGTCCTGATGCAACAGCTTTGGGGGGGAAAGGAGTCACCTGGGAAGATGGAGCCCAGTCCTGCGGGCACTGTAGCACACCCTGTATGTTTGCTAAAGACTTGCAGCCCTTGTGACCCTGAGGGCTCTTACACCTGAGCCACCTGACTCCTACACAGGGATCTGTCTGGCTTCCAACCTCTGGCTGGGGTGTCATCTTGCCACGTTCTTCCTGAGACTCAGTGAAGGGGCTGTTGGTGCTCTCTGCACCTACAGGGGGCTCTTCCCTCCTATCTGGCTGGGGTGAAGAGAGGCCACCCCCAAATGCCCTCTGATGGCTGCCCAGGTGGGCACATCTACCAGGTGGGACCCCCGCTGCCTCTCCCAATGCCCCATGTGCCCCTCATATGTCCCCTGGACAGCCTCTCTTGGCCACGCTTCTCTCAAGTTCACATTCTACCTCCGGACACATCTTGTGTGGGATCCAGAGACAGCACTGCTCCAAGATTCTCCTGGAGAATCAGTTTGTATTCTCCTTCCTCCATCTAGAAAAAAAGAATATGTTTCACTGATTTTTCCACCCAGTTTTAAGAGGCACCTGACTTGGCCGTTCTCTTGTCAAAAGGAAGTTGTTTGTATTGGTTTGGTGGGAAGCAGACTGGGTGTGGGAAGGAAGGTTTGAGATGCCCTCTACCTCCTTCAGGGACCCTGTTTCCCCCCTCTCTCCCCCTGCACTGGGGTCTCCATTTTGGAGCAATTCTGGGAGGAGGAGACACATACCCCAACAGACTGTCCCGGGAGCAGGGCCCGACGTGCTGGGAGGGTGTGAGCAGGAAGGTGCTGGTGGGGCTGGTGAGGGGCTCTTGGGGCCAGAATGATCTGTAGGAGAGCCTGGCAGTGATGATCATGGAGGCGAGAGCTGGGCAAGGAGGAGACGACAGCAGCACATAGGCTTCCTCTCCGTGTGGAGCCCAGGCCTGCTGGGAGCCAGGGGACCTCTGTACTCATCTCCACGGCCACTGACTAGGATGGCCACAGTGTCCCTGGAAGTGGAAACCCTGGGCCTGAACTGAACGACCCTGAGATCTTTTCCCTCTAGGGAGGGAATCGCAGGGCCCCACGACTGTTTTTCTGGGACTCAGAGACATTCACAGTTAGATGCTTGGCCACAGATGAAGGCTGTGGGTTGAAGGGAAGCCTAACTACGAGGGCAGGGGTGGGGGCGCTCCATAGACCCAGCATTCCCATCACTACAGTATCTATGGCTCTCTGGTAACCTGGCCACCCACAGCAGTCCTGGCCAGATCCCAGGGCTGGCGGGGGAAGGCAGAGTGGCTGCAGGTCTGTGGGCTCAGTACTGTCAGCTCTAACCCATGGCCCAGCCCAGTAAGTCTGGGGACTTCCCAGGGAAAGAGAGTGACCCACCAAGTGAACATCTTCACCCAGACCTGATTAGCAACATTCTTATAAGGATGCAGGGTTTTACCTCTCAAAGGGGCTTCTGTCTCTACAAACTGTAGACCCTCAATCTCTTTGTCCTTGGCTCCCTTACATCCTTGATAGAAACTGAGGGAGTCCTTCACCAGTGAAACCTCATCCCTCCTTTAGAGAGAAGGCACGTGTAACTGAAGGTAGAGGCGGGGCCAGGACCAGGGAAGGGTGTGTGAGGCACCTGGGGAGTGAAATCCGCGGGCCCTGTGCTCCACCCCAGCTCTTTGGGCCTCCCCACCAACAGTGACACGTGTTTGCCACGCTCCACATGTTTCTGTCTCCAACATGGACCGCAGAGGGGACACATCACCCTTGTGAGGTTTCTCGGGATAAAAGTGAAACTCACAGAAGCATCTTGCCCAAGAGTAAGCAGAGAGTTTGAGGCAAAGCAGAAAGGGGACAAGGTTCTCCTGACTTTTTAGTCCTGGCTCTTTCTATTGTACCTCAAACACACACTCACACACACACTCACAAATATATGAATACACAAACACACATACACAAACACAACACACACCACTTACACACATACACTCACAAACGTACACACACACAAATAGCATACACAGATATACACAACACACAGACTCACAAACATGACACACACATATACTCACAAACATAACACACACATATGCTCACCAACATACACACACACATACAAACATAAACACATACACCACTCACACAAATATACTCACAATAAACACGTACACAGAAACATAACACAAACATAACGTACACCACTCACACACATACACTCACAAACGTACAAAGACACACAAACAATATACACATATATACACAACACACATCAACACGCATATACTCAAACATAGCACACATATATGCTCATCAACACACAAACACATATATACACAGCACACACACAAAAACACAAGACACATATGCCACTCACACACATACACTCACAAACGTACACACATATAAACAAATCTACCACACACACAAACAGAACAGACACAGAAAACACATCTACACACACACAGACATACGTACATACAAACACACCACCCACATCACCCACACAATACACATCTAAACATGACACACACACACACAGTTCCACCACACACTGGACTTACCACCCTGCTGCCTGTTGGGCAGGAAGAACGGCCATGTTTCCTGTTTCCTCGGGGCCCGCATTCTCGCGAGCTCTTGGTTTCTCCTTGCAGAGGTGATGCCTTGCAGGCTACCGGGGACCCTGAACGGAAGAGACAGCTTACAGTGCTCCAGGCAGCTGAATACATAGAGGACAGTGCTTCCATTTTTGGAGCAAAATGTGAGCTGAAGGCTCAGCTCAAGAACTGGCCTTGAAGAGCGACTGTCAGCTGTGAGGTGGAGGGAACAGGAAGCGGTGGGAACACCCGGGCTAGGCACCTCCCCCCGCCACCCCCGCCGAGTCAGAGAGCTGTGCTGGTTGCATTTTGTCAGCAGCCGTGGTAACATCAACAAGAAAAAACAGAACACGCATATTGTTCTTTTTATCCTAAAGTAGGACAACTAGAACTTAGAGGCTTAAAACAAAGCAACAGATCTTTCAGAAAATTTTGTGCCAGGGGAATGATTTTTTACCGATTTCCTCCCTTTTTTGGAGAATTGGCCACTTCCTGCAGGTATCCCATGCCTTCCCTAACATCACAGATATTCACTGTATCTCGGCCTCATCTAACTCCTCCTTCCTTTATGTATTTTCTCTCCACACAAGGGCTTTGGACTTGAACTGTCACACGGGGTCATCCTGAGTCTTCAGATGGGAGCTATGCCACTGGCTCTCCAGGGTCTCCAGTCTGCTGACCCTCCAGCCTGGGACTTATCAGCTCCATAATCACATGCGCCAATTCTTTTTTTATAGAAGGATAGTCGGTTTACAATGTTGTGTTAATTTCTGGTGTACAGCACAGTGATTCAGTTATACATATATATTCCTTTTCATACTCTTTTTCACTAGGTTATTTCAAGGTATTTCAATAGGTTATTACAAGGTATTGAATACAGTTCCCTGTGCTATGCAGTAGGAACTTGCTGTTTATCTATTTTATATACATTAGTGTGTATCTGCTAATCCCAAACTCCCAATTTATCTCTCCACCCACCCTCCCTTTTTTCCCTGGTAACCATAAGTTTTTTTTTTCTATGTCTATCAATCTGTTTCTGTTTTGTAAATAAGTTCACTTGTATCATTTTTTTAGATTCCACATATAAGTGACATCATAGGGTATTTGTCTTTGTCTTTCTGGCTTACTTCACTTAGTATGACAATCTCCAGGTCCATCCATGTCACTGCAAATGGCATTATTTTATTCTGTTTTATGGCTCTGTAGTATTCCATTGTATATAAAACTTCTTTATCCATTCATCTGTCAATGGACACTTTGTTGCTTTCATATCTTAGCTATTGTAAATAGTTTTGCTATGAACATTGGTGTGCATGTATCTTTTCAAATCAGAATTCCCTCCAGATTAATGTCCAGGAGTGGGATTGCTGAATCTTATGTTAAGTCTATTTTTAGTTTCTTAAGAAATCTCCCTACTGTATTCCATAATGGCTACATCAAACTACATTCCCACCAACAATATAGGAGGGCTCCCTTTCACCACACCTTCTCCAGCATTTATTGTTTGTGGACTTTCGAATGATGGCCATTCTGACTGGTGTGAGGTGATACTTCATTGTAGTATTGACTTGCATTTCTCTAATAGTTAGGGATATTGAGCATTTTTTCATGTGCCTATTGGCCATCTGTATATCTTCACTAGAGAAAGGTTTGTTTAGGTCTTCTGCTCATTTTTGGTTTGGGTTGTTTATTTATTTATTTATTTTTGTTATTGAGTTGTATGAGCTATTTGAATATCCTGCCTGAGCCAATTCTTTGTAGTAAATCTCCTTATATAGACGTGTGTATATAAACACACACATTCTGTGTCTGAATATTTCAAAATCGGTGTCATACCTGAGTCCAATCCTAATGTTTGCTTTGTGGGTTTTCTCTTGCCTTTTAGCATGCCTTGTCACCTTATATAAAGCTGGAGATGATAGGTCAGATATTAAAAAGTGAGGTACATAGACCTCTGGTGTGAGGTTTATGTTCATCTGGCTAAGAGCTGGGCTATGTTTAATGTTTCCTGCAGCTGTAGGTGCTGGAGGCTTCAGTTTTCTCTGGTGCCCTTCTTTTGTCTCCCCTTCTGTCTGTGGGATTCCCTAAAACCCCTTCTTTTTTTCTCTCTCTCTTCTTAAATTTTATTTTTTTTGAAGTGTAGTTGACTTGTAATGTTAGTTTCAGATGTATAGCAAAGTGATTCAATTATATATATGATTCTTTTCCATTATAGATTATTATAAGAAATTGAATACAGTTCCCTGTGCTCTACAGTAGGTCTTTGTTGTTTATCTATTTTATATATACAGTAGTGTGTATCTGTTAGTCCCTAACTCCTAAGTTATCCCTCCTTCCTCCTTCCCCTTTGGTAACCAGTTTGTTTTCTATGTCTGTGAGTCTATTTTTCATTTGTAAATAAAAATTTTCTTTTTTCTTAAATTCCACATATAAGTGATATCATATGATATTTGTCTTTCTCTGTCTGACTTACTTCACTTAGTTTAGTATGATCATCAATTGCTTGTTTACGTCTTTTGCCCATTTTTGGATTGTTTTGTTGTTGTTGTTAAGTTATATGAGCTGTTTATATATTGTGGAAATTAAACCTTTGTCAGTCACATCATTTGCAAATACTTTCTCCCATTCTGTAGGTTGTCTTTTTGTTTTGCTTATGGCTTCCTTTGCTGTGCAAAAGCTCATAAGTTTAATTAGGTTCCATTTGTTAATGTTTGCTTTTATTTCTATTGCCTGGGTAGATTGCTTTAGGAGAACACTGCTAAGATTTACATCAGAGAATTTTTTGCCTATGTTTTTTTCTAGGAGATTTATCGTGCAAGCATAATACTCAATGGTGAAAAACTGTAAGCCTTCCCACTAAAATCTGGAACAAGACAAGGATGCCCACTCTCACCAGTTCTATTCAACATAGTCTTGGAAGTCCTAGCCACACCATCATAAGCAAAAGAAATAAATGGGATCCAAATTGGAAGAGAAGACATAAAATTGCCACTATATGCAGATGACATGATACTATATATAGAAAACCCGAAAGGCTCCACACAAAAACTACTAGAGCTGATAAAAGAATTTGGCAAGTAACAGAATATAAGATTAACATACAGAAATCAGTTGCATTTCTTTATACTAACAATGAATTAGCAGGAAAAGAAAGTAAAGAGGCAATCCCTTTCAAAATTGCATCCAAAAAAATAAAATACTTAGAAATAAATCTGACCAAGGAGGTGAAAGAATTATACATGGAGATGACTTAAAGAAACAGAAAGATGTCTCATGCTCGTGGACTGGAAGAATCAATATTGTTAAAATGGCCATGCTGCCCAAGGTAACCTACAAATTTAATGCGATCCCTATCAAATTACCCAGGACATTTTTCACAGAATTGGAACAAATAATCCTAAAATTTATATGGAATCACAAAAGACCCCAAATTGCAAAGCAATATTGAAGAAAAAGAATGAAGCTGGAGGAATAACCCTCCCAGACTTCAGACAATACTACAATAATCAAAACAGCATGGTATTGGTACAAAAACAAATGTACGGATCAATGGAACAGAATAGAGAGCCTGCAAATAAACCCACAGACCTATGGTCAGTTAATCTTAGACAAAGGAGGCAAGAATATACAATGGAGAAAAGATAGTCTCTTTAGCAAGTGGTGTTGGGAAAACTGGACAGCAGCATATAAATCAATGAAGTTAAAACACTCCATCACACCATACACAGAAATATACTCAAAATGACTTAAAGACTTAAATATAAGATAAGACACAGTTGTTTTTTAGCTTTTCCTCCTTTAGGTGATACTGGCCGAATTTGGTCACTTTTCACATTTTCCACTTCATCTTACCACAGTGTCTTGCTCTTCCTGTATATTCCTCTGGCCTCGAAGGACTCTTTTCAGTTACTTGAATGCTTCATCACATCTTTTTTCTGTGCAACTGCTGTAAAGAGCTGGAACCAAAATGCTTCCCAGGGAATATATTCTATTAATAAAATGATTTTGATAAAGATTTTGGAGGTTAATGGGGATCTTGATTAAAATGTTCACTATTAACACCATTTTATCTTTTAAACTTTTTACTGGGGGAAATATATACTGAAACCATAAAAGACAAAGAAACTGCATGTATAAAGAATGTAAAAGTGGATGTGAAATGATCACAATTTGTAGATGCTATGAGTATATATCTGGGAAAATCAAGAGAATAAACCAATAAGCTACTATAAACAATAGGAGAATTTAATAAGTTGATGGATACAAAATTAAATAAAAGCCATAAAAATTGTCTAATGTACAAACAACAGCCAGTTAGGTGTAATTTGTGATTTTTAAAATAACAACAAAAATGCCTAAGAATACACTTTAAACTTGTGTAAAAAATCTACATGAAGAAAGCTTTAAGAAACTCTGAGGATATGAAGCAAACAGAACTCTCACATGTTTAATGAAAATGTATATTGGCAGAACCACTTTGGAAAACTGTGTAGTGTCTCAGAAACCTGAATATTACATGTAGTCAATATTCACCATTCTACCCAGAGGTGCATACCCAGCAGAAATGTGTGCATGTGCCAACAATAGGTACTGTCTGCAATATTTATAGTGGGATATGCAGAATAGCAAAAAATTAGAAACAATATAAATGCCCTCACCACAAGAAGGAAGGAAGGAAGGAAGGAAGGAAGGAAGGAAGGAAGGAAAGAAAGAGAGAGAGAGAGAGAGAGAGAAAGAAAGAAAGAAAGAAAGAAAGAAAGAAAGAAAGAAAGAAAGAAAGAAAGAAAGAAAGAAAGAGGAAGAAAGAAAGAAAGAAAACAAAGAAGAAAGAAAGAAGAAAAATAGTAACTATGTGAAGTGGCAATATATTAATTAGCTTGATTGTGGTGACTATTTTCCAATGTATGCCTATATCAAGCTCCAAGCTGTATACCTTAAGTAAATACAATTATAATTTGTCAATTATACCCAAAAAAGCCAGGAAAGTAAAATATCTGGAAATTTAAATAAATAAATAAATAAATAAATAAATAAATAAATAAGTAAGTAATCTGGAAAATGAAAAAACAAAAATGTATGGTCCAAATTAATGGGATTAGTTATATAAATTGTATCTTCATATTTTTTAAGTATTTTTAGATATTTAAATTACAAATTTAGATAATTATAAATTACATATAAACCAGGTTATATTCCTACAATGGAATAGTATACAGCAAAGAGAATGCTCAATGCTCAAGTTATAGCTACATATTATAATATGGATAAATCTCAAAACATAATGGTAAGCAAAAGAAAAAAGCCAGATACAAAAGAACATACAGTGCATGATTCCACTGATGTAGAGTACAAGAAGAGCTGAAACTAACCTCTACTATTGCAAGTTCAGCTGCAGGTCTCCCTTAGCAGACCTTTGGGATGCCAACAACGTTCTGTGTCTTTAGCTGAGCACTGGTTACTCAGGTCTGTTCAGTTTGTGAAAATGGACAATTTAGTGAGCTGTAAACATAAATGAGCCCTTTACCCTATGTATACAATTATACTTCAACCAAAACTTAAAATTGAAAACAATAATAGAAAAACATAACTAATGAACACACATAAGGACATAAACCAAAAAATGCAAATGTAAGTAATATGCCTGGAAAGAAATCTCTCATGAAAATTTTGGTACATTCTTCCTAGGTGTAGGGATCCACTTAATTGAATGCTGATTTTTTTAAAAAGCCCCTATAATTTTGTTCTTTTATACTGGGTAGGGAAGTTGGTTCTAAATTACAGATATAAATGCACCTGTAAGTATAGCCAGCTTCCAGAAGGACTAAAATAATCTCATATGATACAGTCACCAAGGAAAGGCCCCAAGCTCTACTTCCCACACCTGGGTCCCCATGATGCTAAGTCAGGACTCTCCTCCCTGGCTCTTCCCTGACTTCCCATTCAAGTCAGGGAGGAAGAATAGACTGTGTGCTTCAGTGGGAGTCACTGGATGAGTTCAGCACGAGCAGATTCTGAGATGAAGATGTACACGCATGAAGGTTAGTTAGGAGTACTCTCGGGAGCAAAACCTGAGGGAGAGTGAAGGAAGCAGGACTGGGCAGAAGGAGACACTGGGCTGTGAT
This sequence comes from Camelus ferus, assembly GCF_009834535.1. Classification (NCBI taxonomy): domain Eukaryota; kingdom Metazoa; phylum Chordata; class Mammalia; order Artiodactyla; family Camelidae; genus Camelus; species Camelus ferus. The sequence goes on along the minus strand of NC_045702.1, from coordinate 5,781,662 downwards.
AAGTCACAACAAAGGCCGCCATCAGCTTCACTAGGAGCTCCAGCTGAGATGGTGGTGAGGGCTGTCCCAACCTGGGGCAAGAGGTCAGGCCTTTTTACCTCAACATCGACCAGTCATAAGATGTGACTGCCCTGGGAATAGGGGATGATCTTGGAAGAGGTGAATCTCCTCTGCTGACAGTGATCATGAGGGGCTGGCTGAAGATTATGGGGAGGAGGTCAGCTGTGAGTTATCAGTCATCAACCCTCCTATCAGCTGGGAGACTGGGGGCTTCAGTCCTGAAATGGTGTTGAGGGTGGATCTCAGTGGCAGACCACAGCATACACTATACTGAGCAACATTTGGGCCATTCCACCATCTTCCAAAAGTCTACAAATAATAAATGCTGGAGGAGGTATGGAGAAAAGGGAACACTTCTGCACTGTTGGTGGGAATATAAATTGTGTAGCCACCATGGAGAACAGTATGGAGTTTCCTTAAAGAACTGAAAATAGAGTTACCATATCCAGCAATCCCACTCCTGGGCATATATCTGGAAAAGGTGAAAACTCTAAATCAAAAAGATATCTGCACCTCAGTGTTCATGGCGGCACTATTTACAATAGCCAAGACATGGAAGCAAAATAAATGTCCATTGACAGACTAATGGATAAAGAAGACATGGTATATATATTTCATATATATATTTCATATGTATAATGGAATATTAGCCATAAAACGATACAATAATTCCATTTGCAGCAACATGGAGGGACCTAGAGATTATCATAATAAGTGAAGTAAGTCAGACAGAGAAAGACAAATACCATATGATATCACTTACATGTGGAATCTAAAGAAATGACACAAATGAATTTATCTACAAAACAAAGATACTAACAGACATAGAAAACAAACTTATGGTTATCAAAGGAGAAAGGGGAGGAAGGGATAAATTAGGACTTTGGGATTAACAGATACACACTACTATACATAAAATAGATAAATAATAAGGATCTACTGTATAGCACAGGGGACTGCATTCAATATCTTGTAATAGCCTATAATGGAAAAGATTATGAAAACATATATATGTGTATCTGAATCATTTTGCTTTACACCTGAAATTAACACAACTTTGTAAATCACCCATAATTCAACTTTTTTTTTTAATTGGGCCATTTCTCAGGGTCTTCTGGAGCCAACACTAAAATTCAAAGCAATGACTGCTTTTGGAAATCTGGGTAGTACAGCAGGTACATGGAGGAAAAGATTTCATCTAGGCAACACGGTGGCACCAATCAAATGACTGCGAAGTGTTTTCTTTTTCTCCTTAAACACAAAATGTTACTGTTGTCGACCCCACCCAATCTGAACTTTCTGTGGTCAGAGGTTTCTGAGGGAGCAAACATAATTTTCTTCCCACTAAAGCAAATAACAATTCTGGTAGCTTTCTTAGAGAGAACTTGAGAGCACATCAGTCCTGCAAGAGAAGGTGAGACTGGCCAAGAAGAGAGACAAGTGAGCTTGTGAGTGGGTTGGGGGCCAGGGGGCCGGGAAGGGTGGGCCCTAGGGAGGGGGCCTGCATGGGAGTGGAAAGGTTGTGGGAGGGGAAGCTAAGAGATTCATTTGTGTGATGTCCATACATCTCATTTTTAACAGGACAGACCTTTTTCTTATGTCTACAAAAGGTTAAATTTTATAAAAATTCTTAATAATATATTGTTAGATGTAAAAATCAGGATCTAAAATACATTACTGTTGCAAAAATAAGACAGAAAAAGAAGAGATGATGTTAACAGTTCATATGGAATAGCCTCCAATTTTGGAATGGAATTATATATCATTTTTATTCTCTTCTCAAACTGCCATTTTACTATTTTACTGGGTTTTCAACAATGTGCACATATTTTAATGACAAACATCTATCGCAAAATGTATACAAAAGGTTAGTGTTTTTAGAAAATTTAAAACTTAAAGACACTAACTAAAAAGAAAAAACAGATTTTTTTCTGGCATGATAGACACAGAATTGTGATTCTAGAGCAAGGTGCTCAAACTGGCCCCCCTGGGCTATAGCCAGCCTGCTACCTGTTTGTGAATAAAGTTTCAATGTAACACAGCTACCTCGCCCATTTCCTCATTTACGATGTACAGCTGCTCTGGCATTCCAACACCAGAGCTGAATGGTTGAAACTGTAAAGTCTAAAATGTTTACTGCTGGTCTTTTTAAAACTTGCCAACCTCTGTTCAAGAGTAATAGATGCAATGCTAATAAATGAATTTACATTAAGTGATTCCACTGTATTTTTCTTGAAAATATGTCCATTTCCAATTCATATTCTGGAAGCAAACGCAACTTAAAAGCAAGGGAACAAGCTGAAGGTCATGATCAGTGTGTATCATGCACATGTTTACTCTCAGAGCCAGACCTTGATGATGATTCGTTTATTCCTGAAAGTCTTAAGACTAAGAACTTATGAAAGACACTAAGTGGTTGAAATTAATAACAGAATTCTCTCTTATATATTATACAATAACAAAATGTGAAGATCTTTCAATCTCCTCTCTTCAATCTCCTACTTTTTGTGATGTATTATTTTTACATCTTCCAGGTGTAGAATGTTAATATTTTGTTATGAAACCACCATTTCTACTGTTTCCATGCTGCTTGTGGAAAACTGGGAAACTAGCCTTACTTCCTCCCCAGTTCACTATTTCTTTTTTCTTGGATAACTTCAGAATTCTTTGTGCTTGGAACGTGATATGTTATACTAAATGAGAATTCGGTGTTGAGTATTATGTATCAAGTTTCCAGGGAACGAAATGTGGTCTTTTGTACTAATGAGTCAGATTTCTGTTTGTGTGTTTGTTTGTTTTCCCAGTTCAGGGAAATTCTTTATTGTATTATACTTCTTGAGTTGCATTTATCTATTTGTTTACCTGAGCAACACCACTCATTTTTAAGTTGGATTTGTTGGTGGTCCTATTCATTTTTTAGTTTTTCTCTAACTGTTGTATCTTCTGGTCTTTCAGATTTGCATTTGTTGTGTTTGTTATTAAGCCTATTAATCAAAAATTTACTTTTGAGGTATACCTTTTCTGACCCCTTTGTTTCAAACTCATTTCTTGGTCCTGTAATGATAATGCTTTTCATCTTCAATTCGTTTCTTTGGGTCTGCATTTTCTTCTCATTCTTTGTTCTACCATCTCTATCTACCAACACTATTCTAGTGTTTTATAGCGCAAAGCACTTGTGGGAATGTTCCCTACTTTGGGTTACTTTTCCGTGGTTGGATTGCATTTTATGTATTCAGATACAGGTATGTGTAGAGAGACGTGTGTGCACGTGTGTACATTTTGTTTAACTTCTTCCCTTTTCATTTTTGAGTGGTGTTTGCCCTATTGATGCATTAGGTTTTTTCATCTTGATAACTTTCTGTTTTCTATTATATAGTATTGTGGTCTGTTTACCTCTCAGTCCTATGGTTCTATAGCCATTGCTATAATCACTGCATTAATCATGGTTTAAAAATTATTTTATTTTACTGTGGTAAGAACACTTATGATGAGATCTACCCATAAAACAGTTTGGAAGTGCCTCAAAAAATTAAAATTAGAAGTACTGTATGACCCAGGAATTCCACTTCTGGGCATTTATCCAAAAAATGGGAATCAGGGTCTTAAAGAAATATTAGCACTTCCATGTTCATTCCAGCACTATTCAAAATTGCCAAGATGTGGAAACAGTTTGAATGTCCATCAACCTATGAAACTATTTCAAAAAATTGCAGGGAAAGGAACATTTCTGAACTTACTCTATGAGGTCACCATCACCCTGAAATCAAAACCAGAAAAAGATATAAGAAAAAAAATTACAGGCCAATAAAACCCATGAATATAGTTGTAAAAATCCTCAATATAATACTAGCAAATCAACTCCAATGATGCATTAAAAAGATCATATACCATGATCAAGTGGGGTTTATCCCAGGGATGCAAGGATTTTTCAGTATCCCCAAATCAATCAATGTGATACACCACATTAACAAATTGAAGAATAAAAACCATATGATCATCTCAATAGATGCAGAAAAAGCTTTTGATAAAAATCAGCATTCATTTATGATGAAGTGTTTGCTTTGTGGGCCAACATGTGGTCTTGTTCCTGATCTTAGTGGAAATGCTTTCAGCATTTTGCCGTTAAGTATGATGTTAGCTGTGGGTTTGTCACACATGGCCTTTATTATGTTGAAGTATGTTCTAGAGAGTTTTCATCACGGTCTATTTCAATTTTATGTCTTTACCAGGGTCAATATTGGTAAGCTGCATTTACCTACAATAGGTATATGTAACTTTAAATTTAGACATTAGAGGATCTATTTTCTCACCTAATGTAGATTACCTTCTAAATATTAAGCCAGAAGACCATCAAGCTAACTTCAAACATTTTTGTTACTATAGATTATAAAGGACCCATTATTGTTTCTAAATATTAAAGTATTTTTAGAATAATGACATCAAATTTATCTTCCTTTCTCTGTGCAGTTTGAGAAGATAAGATTAAGTGTGCTCTCTGTAGCATACACAAATATAAAGACAGTTTTCACATGTCTCACCAAATGGATTTTTTTCCTTCTGTATTGAGAGTCCCCAGAGCAGGGCAGCTGCACAAAATAAGATAACAGTTGTGCTCCCTCTTCTGTCTACCCGAGTCATGACTTTCTTCTTGTTTGTGTCCAGATTGTTAGTGCTTTTTAATGAACACTCTTTCATAGGATGAATGCTAACTGCTTCCACCAAAATCTCTCAGATTTCATATCTTAAAAATCAAACTTGGATCTGTTTAGAATAAAGTATATGTTACACAAATGGAAAAAATAGTAAAATACCAGACTTTAAAACTGCAAACACTGTTTTCATCACAGCAATATAAGAAGAGGATGTGATAGGAACTAGAATAGTAAGTAGAAGATATCAGAGGGTGTATCCTAAGTGAAATAAAACTTCACCTGCCTTAGAAGACTTTGAATGATTTATATATTCAGGAGGGTAAGAAAGAAAGAAGTGTTGGGAATGGTTTCAACGTTATCTAAATACATTTTTTCCTTTTCTTTGTAAATCGTAGAGTTGCCTACACTCCACAGCCTCTGATGTGAACATGGCTGCCCTCCTAGATAACACTCTGAGGATTGTGCTGGTGGGGAAGACCGGCAGTGGGAAAAGTGCCACAGCAAATACCATCCTCGGGAGAAAAGAATTCAAATCTAAGGTTTCTGCCCACGCTGTCACCAAGACATGTCAGACAGCTTCCCGGACATGGAAGGGGAGAGAACTTCTTGTTGTTGACACCCCGGGGCTCTTTGACACCGAGGACAGCCTGAACACCACCTGCAGGGAAATCAGCCAATGTGTCCTCCGGTCCTGCCCCGGGCCTCACGCCATCATCTTGGTTCTGCCACTGGGCCGCCACACAGATGAGGAGCAGAAAACCGTGGAATTGATCAAGGCTGTGTTTGGGGACTCAGCCAAGAAGTACATGATGATCTTGTTCACGCGCAAAGATGATCTGGAGGACCAGAACCTAAGCAACTTTATAGCAGATGTGGATGGGAAGCTAAAGAGCCTCATTCAGGAGTGTGGAGACCGCTACTGTGCCTTCAGTAACAGCTGCAAAACAGCCCAGGCTGAGAAGGAGGCCCAGGTGCAGGAGCTGGTGGAGCTGATAGAGAAAATGGTGCAGAGCAACGACGGGACCTACTTTTCTGATGCCATATACAGGGAGACAGAGGAAAGGCTGAGAAAGAAGGAAGAAGTCCTGAAGAAAATCTATGCTGATCAATTAGAAAAAGCAATCCAAAAAGTGGAAAAGGAGTGTGTGGAGGCATGCAATAAGTGTATACAGGAAAAAGAGAGAAAAATTAAATCACTCAGGATGGAATACAATGAAAAACTAAAAAATGTTAGGGAGGAGGCCCAAAAGAATATCTTTTGTCATATATTTGATGTAATTAGGAAGTTGCTTTCAAAAGTATCAAATTTGTTCAAGAAATAACTTTTTTTTTCTTCTCAGTTTACTGTGATTAGTTAAGTATGTCTCCAGCTCACTCCCTACCACTCTCCTTGCTTGCCCCTCCCCACAACACCAAAAATTTAAGAAATTTCAAAATTACTCTGTTTGAGAGCTAGTTCATTGTACATAGTTTAAAGGTGCAAATGTAAGAAATAGCTATATATCAAAGTAGATTAGAAAAACAAATTGCTTCTGCAGAGCACAGGGAACTATATTCAGGTAGTAACCTTTAATGAAAAAGAATATAAACATGAATATATGTGTATGTATGACTGAAACATTAAGCTGTACACCAGAAATTGACACAACATTGTAACTGACTATACTTTAATTTTTTTAAAAAGTAAGGAATTTCAAGGCTGAAATGCATCCTCTGTTGATTGTTAGCACCACCTGCAAAGCACATTACCCTGGTTCCTTGTGAGAATTTTGTAACTGTCAATAAAACACCCAATTGCCTCAGCAGCATTGCTCTCTGCTTTGTGAGAGATGAGATAGTAAACATTTGTCGTTTTAAGCCACTAGGTTTTTGGGGTAATTTGTTACACAGCAGTAGATAACAAATACAAGATGTATGTTTATTTATGTATATATACTATATATTTCTTTAAACACTGGTCACTGTGCTTGCCACTGGGGAAGGGAACTTAAGATTCTGGGGATCAAGGGTAGGAGGAAACTTACTTTTTACTATAGACCCTTTGATCTATTTCAGTATAGTGTATTTAACAAGTGAACAGAAAGACAAACAATAACATTTTTAATATCCTCCAATAAACAATAATTCCAATGGCCCATTTCAAAAAAAAATGGCCAAGTCTCTTATTTTTCTTCTCTCTCCTTTTCTAAGTGTGAACTAAAAATTCCCCTGCCTTTAAATTAAAATAGCTCTGTGTTAGCAGTGTTCTGTATTTCCCCCTGAGAATCCACTCTCTTCCCTTTTTGGTCAGGGACCACATTGGTCCAGTGTCCTTTGACTCCTACTTGAGTCCCCACTGAGGGGAGGTCAGCAGAAGATGTGTGGGAGCCAGAGAATTAGATGAAGGAATTTATCTCCTAGATCTCTCTCTGCCTAGTTGGATCTGACCAGCTGCCACCTCCAATCAAAGGTCCAGCCACAGGCATCAGTGGCTCTCAAAGCTCAGGTTTTATTAGTAAAATATGGCTGTGTAGGAAACTTGTCATGCCAAGCCTATGGTATGTCTGCAGCAAAACTTTTGACTGTTTCCAGGGATCACAACTTGACCTGAGAATGAATTTTAGTTTTCCAACATGCCCCAGTTGGGTGATTAGAGTAATGGGCAAACTATAATAGGTAGCCATAAAATAAAGAGACTAATTTTCTTTTAGGATTCCTAATCCTAAAGGCAATGCCACTAGAGGAGTTCCAGATATATTGTGAGAAGGCAAAAAAGTGTTAAAACAAGTGCCTTAGCTAAAAGGGGGCAAATTTGAGCAATGGTAATAATTTGACAAAACAAAACAAAACTTTGTTAAAATAAAGCAGTTGTTGAACATGGATGCATAATTGCTGGTATGTTTCTTAAAACATTGGTCTTGTTTACAATAGGTCTATATATGTATAGAAAATTTAAAGGAATCAAGTATTTAAAGGACACAATTTGGTAAATAGGAAGAAAGTGTTTCTTCTTATGGGATTAATAGGGCCATTGCTTTATCTTTGTTACCTGAAATTCTATAGTTTATTTATCTTTTTAAATTATCTATCCATCTGTATTTTCAAATTTATTGACATAAATTTATTCATAAAATTCTCTTAAAATTTAAAAATCTTTTAATATATAGTCATATTTGTTTTTTTATGCCTAGTATTTTTATTGTGCTCACTCTTTTTTATTTTGATCAGTCTTAATAGAACTTAATTAGTCAAAGTATCAGCTTTAGCTTTAAATTTGATATACTCATTTGTGCTCTTTTACATTTCATTGATTTCTTTTCCTAAATATATTATTTTCTTTCCTTTCTTCTGTGTTCTTTGGTTTTACTCCCATTCCTTTTTTTTTTTTTTTTGACTTCTTATTTTCAAGTGTACATTTTTAAGATTATGAATTTTCTTCTAAATACTGCTGTAGCTTAGTCCATAAATTTTTATTGTTTCATTGTTATTCAGTTCTAAATATAGTTTTATTCATCAAGAGAATAGCAAACAGTCAGCTCTGATTTCTCACAAAACAGGAAGTCCCTCTACTCCATTTTCAGATACATCTTTAAAATTCCAGTGAAAAGTTTATACATTGGCAGGAAACATAAAGGTAGTTTATGGATATACACAGGGTGTGAAGGGGTGGGGGAGGCACAGGCTGGGGTGGAGGCACTGGTTTATTCACACACAGCACACAGGTGTTCTAACTGGAGTTGTCTCCCTTCAGCCTTTCTTGCAGGGCCAGAGCAGTGTGCTGTACAGAAAGGCAGAGAAGGGGAAGTTCAGTCTGAGGTTCTCAGGGCCACCAGCAGACCCCTACTCCCCAAAGGACCATCTCCTGCCTTTTCACCTCGCCCATCCCTGTGATATAGGCCAGCTACCTGGTTTCCTCCTGCTACCCTCCCCCAGCCCCTGATTTCTGTTCTACTCATTCTGGGCCCTTACATTTATTACTGCTTTGTTTTATCCTCTCTTTATGTCCCCTGGATGAGACTCATCCACCCAGTTAGACTGAGATCTTCTCTTACAAACACTATGACACAGAGCTGAACACATAGAAGGTGCCCATGAAGAGCTGTATGAAAGAATGAGATAAGATGGAATAAAATGGAAAGGAGAGGGCTAGGGTGGGATTGGCAGAGCCAGTCCTGCCTGTGAGGCATGACCTTACGCTGACTACTGCAGGGAGCAACTTTCTCTGTGTTTGACACCATGGCCTTATGTCCTTTATGAGGCATAAACTTGCCGGCAAAGGGTAGCCATGGGCAAAAAACTGTGAGGTGAGAAATGGTGGTCCTATTTTTGGGGTTGCTCCCACTGCATCCATGCCCCATCCCTCCCACTTTACAATCTAACCGGGACCCCTCTCCTGACACAATCTCCTGGGCCTCCTCTCCCCTCACTGCTCCAGTTCCCCAGGGCTTCTGGAACTGACATTTGAGTCATGTATCCAAGATTTTCTGGCCAAAGCCTCAGGCCCTCAGGACCAGGCTCCCTCTACCTCCCAGAGCCACCTTGTTCTCAGGAAGTCTGCCTCAAGTGTGCTAAGAAGACACCAATAATGGTTTCCATGCTCTTTCTCTTTGGCAACCAAGACACCAAAAGAGAGCTTGTGAGCTCTGCACCTTCAGTGGTGGAGAGTGGGAGATGAGACATTGCCATCAGGAATAGAAGCACAGAAAGGAGGATGAAAAGATAAGCCAGAAGTTCTAAAGAGCTCCCCCAAGAACTATCCCACAGGCCAAGATGTGGGAGTTCTCACTGCATGGCCATAGAACACATTCTATAATGTCCTATTCCATGATCAATGGTATTCTCTTTATTTCCTAAAAATTTCTTCTAATTTTGGTTATTTTCTTTGGGTGTTGAAATCCACAAATTGCCATGTTTCAAAAGATAGTGATGGTGGCAATGAATTATCAACAATGTTACCATCATCATCTTTATCACCTTCCTATTTATTCTCCTCCAGGAAGAAATTTGTATTTTTGAAAATTGTCTTATCTCCATTGTTTTCATTGCTCTTGCAAGATTCCTGTTATATGGTTCAATTAGATACTAAAATTTCTGTTAAAATATTAGGAATCTGAGGTTTGAGTGATGTATTAAGGTCACACAGTTATGGAGTTGACATATAGTCCAGGTTTCTATTTTTCATATGTTCTCCTTAATTCTCCAGGGGAAAAAAACCCTATTATTTCAAATAATATTTGCCATGAGACCTTTTAAGGCCAGGAAACAAAATGATATTGCCAAGCTAGAACCCTGCACTAAAACCAGCTGGATAATTATTTTGAAAATTCTTAAACGATACGTTTTCCAAAAATAAATTTAGATGAACAGACTGGAGGTGTTATTAATAGGATATTTTCAGTATGACATAATCCAGAGCTTTTCAGTGAGCTAAAACTCAAGGTGAACCAATGATGCAAAATCATTCATGATGATACAAAAGCTCTCATCAAAAATAAGCCCTTTTAACTCAGGATTTCTTATCACAAATCCAGATCCGACAGAAAATAATACTCCTAACTCTTTGAGTTGACCAGACCACATGTAGAAATAGATGGCCAATTCCAGGGACTAGATCTTGGGTGGTATTGATAATTTGGAGAGTTCAGGGGAGAATAGCTAGAAATATTTTTAAAGTGTGTAAAATAATTAGACAGAAAATAATGAAGGAACTGAATAAAAGTTTCAAGAAGACACTTTGCAGTTATGCAGATCTGAAGAAATTTGCTGTCTGTTGATGTGCAAAGTAGAAAACAGGCATATGGGCACATATTTCAACACTTCTTCACCATAAAGGAAAATCTAAATAAGGTGTTCAAAATGGAAGAGGCTACCATCACTGAGAGAAGTTTACAGTTTGACCAGAGACCTTATAAAGCTTGATGATTTTAACCATGTGTAAAATGAGGTAGAGCTTGCTTAGGAGAATTCTATAAATGAATGCTAATTTGCTTTCCCATTTTATAATTTATAATTCTGATTTCAGACTAGCAGTAAGTCATCTATAGTATTAGGACAACATAGGATTTCTGCAGGATTTGAAAGCCAAATTTTTAATCTGCCCTCTTCACCATCAAATGTGTCTCTTCTGCAAATCTGCTCTGGTACTTATATTTTTAGCTCTTGAGAATCACTCATGTAGGGTTTTATTAATTAATGACTCCATAAAACCCCTGGTTTAATATATGTTAAATATTTACTAACACATTGAGGCATGGTTGTAGGGAATAAGGCACGGGATCTGAGAGGAGAAAGGAATGGGCCTGAGAAAGTGTTATGCACATGAGGAGGCCAGGTTTTCACTTCTGTGCTAAGTGATAGGAGAACCATCCCACCCACATGGCCCTAAGGAGATCATATGAAGGCAGTACCCCCTCAAGTCAAACTTGAGATGCAGGGTTGAAGGTTGAGTAGTGAGGTGCTGAATGGGGGAATTTGTGCAGTATAGCCCCACTTGACTATAAAGGATTCTGTTTTCTGGTCTTCTAGTGGTATTTGCCCAGTTTTGCCCATATTCTCAGTATTTGCCTATTTTTGCACTGTGTTATATTGTGAGGTTTAATTGGGAAATGGAAAGGACAATTAACATTTTTAAATGGTTAAACTAGAACAAGAATTTTTAAAAACATACCAAAGAAACAGTTATTTTCCAAATTGCCAGTAAGCAGTAATCTCCTAGAAACAGGGCTGACAGATTCCATCACAACATGAACAGTTGTGCACATTCAACAAACTATGCCCACCTGTTTAGCCTACTTGTCTACAACCTAAGCTCTGGCCCTTCTAGTTACACGTTCAGCTCAGGCTGACAGGCAGAATGAGGGTAGAAGAACCCGTTCCAAGTAAGTGGTCATTTATTTGCTCCAGAGAGAGTCCAAAATGCTCATTGCTGTGCCTTCTCTGAGTGAGGCCCTGGTGTGAGTTTGGAGACTCAGAGGAAGACACTCCTGCTTCACCCTCAGGCCAGCACCAGCCTGAGAGAGTCTTCAGACAGTTACACCATCTGTAAGTAGTAGCAGATTTGTTTTTTTCTTTTCTAAATGGTATGACTAATTTTTATTGTCTTATTGCTTTGGCTAAGACAGCTAGTGTAATATTGGATAAAGGTGGTGGTACAGGATATCCTTGCTGACTTTCAAGTGAAAACTTCAGGTGTTTCAGTATTAAACTATAAGCGTGGGCTTTGATTTTTGTTTCTTTTCTTTTCTTTTTTCTGTTTTCTGCCTTTTAGATTAGATTACTTAATTGTTTTAATCCCCCTTTATGCTGCAAATTATAGGTTATATTTTTATTCTCTTAAAGTTTACTCTTAAATTTTAAATATATAAATATATAAACTTAATAATAATTGAAGTTAATCAATAATGCTTTGCTTCTTTTAATCAAAAGATATTCTTAGGTCACTTGGAGATCTTGGGTGTTATTCTTTTTTTTGTTTGTTTGTTTGTTGTTCTTTGTTTATTTTTTCTTATTTTATTACAGTATAGTTGATTTACAGTATTGTTAATTTCAAGTATACAGCAAAGTGATTCAGTGATATATTTTTCAGATTATTTTCCATTATAGTTTATTACAAGATACTGAATACAGTTCCCTGTGCTATACAGTAAATCCTTGTTGTTTGTCTGTTTTATATATAGTAGTTTGTATCTGTTAATTCGATACTCATAATATATTCCTCTCCACTCTCTTTCTCCTTTAGTAACCATAAGTTTGTTTTCTATGTCTGTGAGTCTGTTTCTGTCTTGTATATAGATTCATTTGTATTATTTTTGAGATTCCACATGTAAGTGATATCATATAATATTTGTCTTTCTCTATCTGACTTACTTCTCTTTGTATGATAATCTCTAGCATCCACATTGTTGCAAATGGCAATATTTCATTCATTTTATGGCTGAGTAATATTCCATTGTGTGTGCATATATGTGTGTGAGTATATATGTATACAACATCTTCTTAAATCAATTGTCTGTAGATGGGCATATGGGCTGTTTCTATGTCTAAGCTATTATAACTAGTGTTGCCATGAACATTGAACATTAGGGTGTTTTCATCTTTTCTGGATATATGCTCATAAGTGGGAATCCCAAATCATATGGTAACTAATTGTTCCCTATTTAGATATATTTTTGTTGTGTTTGTTGGAAGAGATGAGCTCCACAGTTTCCTACTCTGTCATCTTGATCCCCCTCCTTGGGTGTCATTCTTGACTTGGGGGGAAAAACTGTTCTGTGAGATCTCCACATTGAGATCAGATCTCTCCATGGTGAGATCTCTCTTCATCCCTGCTCACCTGCTTTCTCTCATTCTGAGCACTGTCTCATGGACACATGAGACAACATTCTAACTCTCTCCTGTGAAGTGACCATAACATTATGTGACAGGAAAGACAAACGATAGAGGAGGTGAGATAGAAAACAGCTGTGGCAAAGACAAGAGGCAGTGTGGCTGCACACACAGGTCGATTGCCAGCAGTCTTGTTCCTACAGCAGTTCTGGTAACTGGTCTAACCTCAATTGTACACACAGACTTTCCAGGGACTTGCTGAGATGCACATGAACAAAACCTCATATCACACTGTTAAAGTGAAAAACAACCAGAGACCAGGCTTGGAAACTCCCTGAGTAGATAAAACCAGTAGTGATACAAACAAAGCTTCATTTAGCTTATTTTGCAAGACTAACGAACTGGGCCATTTCTTGCTTATGCTTCTGGAAACCATAAGCAAAAATTAAACTTCCCCAAAACTGATATGAGATAATCACTAAAAAATTCCCTATCATTTAAGAAAATCCTAATATTCTAGACTATTGCTATAAAGAATAAATAGTCACTGCCTTGTCATTACCTCAGCTGCTATGTGAAAACATAGCCCTGAGCTTCTCCCATGGTTTGATCTGAGTGCTCCCAGCTTGCAAACTATATTTTTGGTGAGTGCAAGATAATCTTTTACTGCTTATGACTTCAGTGGTTCATTGGTTTTACTTCTGATATTTCTGACCTTTTGATAATATCTAATTAAGTGTACAGACTTTAGAGAGTGATGGAGAACCCGTCATCAAACAAACTGCCAAGGGGAGAAATGGAGACCTTGGAAGACTTGGTCCCAACCCTGTGTCGAGACCTTGGAGGAGGGGACATCACTGACTGTTGATCTTTCTATTACTGTCCAGTATCTCCTAGACGGAGTTTGCTCCCACTGCTGACAGAGGAAAGGTAAGAATTCAGGGGCTATTGAATGCATGTTCTTCCTTGCAGGGAGACGAGAAAAAGACCTGAACTACCAGGAATGGGCTGTGCACTCCCTGCCTCCTTGATTATTTTGTGCTAAAATGTAGATTAAGTTGACTTAATTTATCCTTAAATGTCTCCAACTCAACACTCCTCTGATGAACGTGGAGTCAAAACCCCAGGGCCAGATGACTTATACTGATATTTCTCTGCCAGAGCCCTTTGCTCCAAGCTTCCCAGTTTGTCACTGTCCCTCACTGGTCTGGTCACCCTCTAGGGTCTCCAAGCAGGGATGGCTAGCCCTCTGAACCAGCCCTGCAGGGTTACACCTGCATTCTGCCTAGCTCCTTGAGAATTGAGTCAGCCTCGTTGGGGTCTTGGGCTGCATTTTGAGCTCCTGGGTGAGCAGGGCTCTCATGCTCACAGGGTGAAGTGAGAAGCCCGGGGGAACTCTAAGGTCCCAGTAGGATGAGACCTTAGATCCTCTGCCACAATCTTCACTTTAACTGTAAACAAGTGCCACTCAGAGGCTTTATGAGTCTTGCCCAGAAAGCACAGTGGCTTCCTGATGCCCAAAACCTTCATCATCTGACCCTCAGACTCGTGTTCTTTTCACTTCCTTGTGTCTTAACAGGAGGCACAAATGCTGACGCAACACGAGAAAGTCCAAAGCTGAGGGGGCTGGCAGGGGGAAACCAGCAACACTGTGCTGATGGAAAATTTCTTAAGTCACTCATAGTCATAATTCGTTCTGTGGTAATACTCAGGGGGACGATCTCATGTATTAATAGGGAGAGACAGAGATGACTTTAGGGGAAGGCTAAAAAAAAGTTCCTATATATTTTAATGCAGTAGAAAAGGGCTTTTAGAGTTAATACACTACAATGGTTTGTTAACACCAATACAGTTCCCTAGGCAGGAATTCAAATTCCTGTCCCTGTGTGAGCATGTCTCAGGGTCAGGGGGCCAAACTTACAGGGAAGAGGCTCATGCAGTCATCTCTGACCACCTTAGCCTAACAGTCTGCCTGCTCCCCAAAATGTCCTTCATCTCTTGGAAAAGGAAATCATTGCCCAGTGTCCAGATTAAATTAACCTCTGAAGCAAATTCCTCCATAGAGGTGCTAATCCTCAGAAAGCAGGAGAGGCTGCTAACAGGCTGGGAGCTGAGGACCACGGTGTGTGTGTGTGTGTGTGTGTGTGTGTGTGTGTGTGTGTACTTTTGTGAGCAAGGTCTCTGAGGAGCAGCCTGTGCAGAGTCTACAGCAGCCTTTCCAGAAAAGCTAGTGCCTTTGCCCTCCTCCCTGTGACCTTCAGTTCTGGAATCTATCAGGACCCCGAGCCAGGATCGAAGGGAAGGGTGTGTTCTTGTAAGGCTGCATACTTTAGTATCCCTGACATAGTGGGGTACGGAACTGGGGTCAGGATTGTTTAAAAGACATTGTGCAAGAAAGAGAAAAAGGAAAGGAAGTGGGAGAGAGAGACGCAGTCTAATACTGGGTAACACATGGCTGGGGAAGTAAGAAAAAAAGAAGGAAGGGGGAGAAAAACGGGATTTTGTGTAGCTAGATGGTAACTTCTCTCTTACCTCAGTTTCACTTCTTTTTTTCCTGTAACTGAAGCACAGTCCGTTACAGTGTGTCAGTTTCTGGTGTACAGCACAATGTCCCCGTCATGCATATACATACATAGATGTGTTTTCAAATTCTTTTTCATTAAAGGTTATTACAAGATATTGAACATAATTCCTTGTGCTATACAGAAGAAACTTTTAAAAAATCTATTTTTATATATAGTGGCTAACATTTGTAAATCTCAGACTCCCAAATTTATCCCTTCCCACCCCCTTTCCCCAGCACCAGTTTCATTTCTTAAATGTGACCGTCATTTACTAAATTGAGGTTCCTGCAACCCAGCTTTATCATGTGTCTGTTGCTCAAGAGACCCTAACTATAGGTCAGTTTGTGCTTCCTGGCCTGGAATTGACAGATTTACATCAGGCTGCAGACTTTCTATTTGGCTACCTTATAGTAAGAGACAAGCGATAGGCTTGGGGTCATGAAAGTTCCCTTCCAGGCACTGGCCCCACACTCATTCTCTGAGTAACGTTGGTCGATTACTCAACTTTCTGAATAATGTTTTTACTTATTTTAAAATGGAGCTAATAGCTCTTTCTCTTCCTGTCCCAGGTGATTCGGGATCTCCCGGCTCCGGTGCAGACATGGCCTAGTTGAGGAACCACACCACACACAACCAGTCCTGAAAATGGCACAGAAATGGCATCAAAAAACCCTGACCACAACGATATGAATCTCTTAAGGGGGTGGACCCCAAGTTCCTGAGGAACATGCGCTTTGCCAAGAAGCACAGCAAGAAGGGCCTGAAGGAGATGCAGGCCAACAACACCAAGGCCACAAGCGCATGTGCTGAGGCCGTCAAGGCTCTCATAAAGCCTAAGGAGGTCAAGCCCAAGATCCCACAGGGCGGCAGCTGCGAGCTCAGTCGACTTGCCGACATTGCTCACCCCAAGCTCAGGAAATGTGCTCATGTCTGCAGCATCACCAAGGGTCTCAGGCTCTGTCGGCCAAAGGCCAAGGCCAAGGCTCAGACCAAGGCCGCAGCTCCAGCTGCAGCTGCAGCTGCAGCTCAGGCTCCCAAAGGTGCCCAGGCCCCTACACAGGCTCCAGAGTAGAGGCTTTCATCTCTGATGTGAGGATAGAAGGACTAGTGTGACCCCTGTGCTGCTGTCTGCATGGGGCTCATGTCTACCTGTGCTGTTTGAACAAATAAACTTGAGGCAGGATCTGTCGGTCAAAAAAAAAAAAAATGGAGCTAATAATCTCTACTTCCCAGTATGGCTGTAAGTATGAAATGAGAGGGAGATATAAAGCACAGTGTTTAGCCAGAAGTAACTAAGCACATGGTAGAGGCATCTGTTTCACAGTTTAGCTGTGTACTTTTTCCCGCCCATGAAACACTTCTACCATCAAGCCTTCATTCCTCCTACCTGTCTATTTGTCTGTCCCCAAAGCTCTCCACACATCCCATCCTCCCACCCTTTAGTGAAAATCTCCTCTATGACCTCCTACATGGTCGCTTGAGATCTGGTCAATCCTCCGCCCCTGTCGGTCAGACATTGTTTCTTGGACTCCATTTTTCCACATATGTTGGTTTTGTCTTTTCATTAACATATGAGGACACCTGTAGAGATGAAGCCACACTGGTTTCTTCTTTTTCCCCTTACATCATCCTCTGACACGTGACAGACACATCAGAGACATCTGACTTTATGTAGATGACTACCTACTCTGATGGTCCCCAGAGCCATGGAAACCAG